>NW_020454672.1:683662-695046 GCF_003342845.1 Nothoprocta perdicaria | reverse complement strand
TTTTTTTTTTTTTTTTGTGAGAATGTCAATTTTATGAATATGCCAATACACCAGGTGAAAATTTGTTCACTGAGTTACAGGAAAGTGAAAAGTAACTAGTACCACATAAAATATTGTGGAAAGGCAGATAACAAGAAAAAAAAAGGATTCTGCAATACTTCATTTTCTGCATAATAAGAGAGAAGTGTGGCTAAAAATATTCAGAGAACATGAGACTTTTTTTTCCTTTCTTTTTTTTTTTAAACATAATAAGTCGTAGGAGCAATACTATCCTTAAGGAGAAATCTAACATCAGAAAAGAATAAAAGCTAATTAATACTAATGGCTACAGCACCCAGCATATCAAGGACAGAGAAAGTCTCCTGAAACTGTAGTTCAGATTAATATTTGAAAAGACCTGCAATACTTGGGAAGCCCTTGCACCATGTCCATATCCTGAAAATAATTTTCTCAGAAAAAGAAAATTCCTTTGAAAATTCATCTCTCTATTCCTCAGGCAAAATWAACAGAATATGATTGGTCTCGTAGCTACCGTGAGAATCTGCTTTGCTTGTGCCCATCATAGGTCGTCATTTATTGTGCCAAAAAGAGAAAAAGAATTATGTTGCTCGCGGTTTACCTTAACTTGCTGAGGTTTCTCCAATTAAATCACCTACTGACAGAAGCAATTTTACTTGGTTTCTTTTTAATTCTGTCAGAAGCCAGGAAGATAATAGATACTGTCTGCAACAACATAAATCATGTGGAGAGCCATCCATCAGCCACCCAAGGCAAAAATCCAGCAGACAAACAGGGGGCTTTATCAGATCTGGTTTTGGAAGCAAGAGCTCTTCTTCTTCAGGACTGCAGCACTTGTGTTTTACATCACTTTTGTGCTTTYTTCAGAGCAAGGGAGGGTTTGCAAAAAATGGGAGTCTTGCCCCCAAGGAACTGAAACAAAATTATTTTTCATAATAACCATTTACAAACTGCCTATCTCACCATGCAAATAAAATAACTAAAACTTGGAACTGCCGTTGCTTACTTCCCTTGATGCACAAAGAAGCAGTGCCACATATATGCATTCCCTTTGTCTCATTTTAATCCAATTGCATTTTTATATTAAAAAGCATAGATCACMGATACAGATCTATGGGAGAGGCTTATCTGCTGTTACAGTAAAGGCTAAGAGAAAAGCAGGATAGGATTAGGCATGTAACATGTGCTGTATCTTAATAAAGCAAGTCCCTGAATATTCAACAGTAATTCACTAACAGGCTGCAGTACAGAAATTTGGCAATAATGGCATGCTAAAACGGRGAGGGGAGGGAGGGAAGGGAAAAAGGCCCAAATCTAGGAAGCTACCAGGTTCAGAGATCAAAAGTATTATTATAAGATCACTATTGCTGGGCCTGAGGCTAATAAAACGCTTCTTGCAGATTAGCTGTACTGCAGAAACGCAGCCGCGCTCGGCACAGAAGAGGACGCCAGACCCAATTTGGAGATGCCTTGCTAATATAAGCGGGAATACAGTAATGTGTCCTCTATATAACCCCAATTAATTTTGCAGTTGCACGAGGGCCGTCTCCTGCCGGCGTGCGCCGAAGAGGCAGCACAGCCTCCGTCCCACTGTCCTCAAGGGCCAAGGAGCTCCCGAAACGCGGCCACAGCCCAGCACGGGGGACCCGGGCACATTCGGCCCCATCTCCCGCATCTCAACCTCAGTTCGACCAGGGGATTCTTGAGCATGTTTAGYACCTCTGGCAAAATATATATTTTTAATCCTTTTGAGCTGGGCTCYGTTCTAAGCTGGATTTATGCAGGAAAATAACCCCTGGTAAAGCTGAAAGCAGCAGTAATTTGCTTTTCCTGGGTAAATCTTGTTCTCTGGTAGCTAGTCACTTCTTCAGCTACCTGAGCAGAGGAGTCTCCTGCATTTGCTGGTCTCTGAAGATCTGTGCAACAACAGGAGAGTCTCAGAGTCTGCTCTTTGCATAGTGTCTGTGACCAGTCTGTGACCTTGCATGGTTCAAAGAATCTGATAGTTAAGAAATACCTCCAAAACTTTTTCAAGTAAGAAAGGGAACTGTTGCATCTAAAAACAAAATCACACACACATGTGCACATACACACACAGAAAAGAAGGCTTTGACCTTATTTTTCCAAATTTTATTTTGAAAAAGTAATTTCTTTGGAATCAATGTTAAATCCTGAAATAAATGGCTTCCACCTAATCTACTTTTCTAGACTTCAAAAAAATAAGAAAAAAAAAAAAAGCAGTTTGTTAGGACAGGTCAGGAAGCTCAGGCGAAGACATTTTGCAGAGGTTAATTAATCCTCCATTATCATTATCACGGCCTCCTTTCTCTTTCCTTGATAATTTGTCAGAGAAAGGACAGCACATGCCGTAGTAAGGTCTGACTCACATTTGGACCAGAAAGGCTTTGGAGAGGATGCAGAGAGCTGCTTCATTAAAGACAGCAAAAGAACATGCCAAATTGAAGGAGATCTCTCAGAAATGAGATCAGAAGGATAAAGATGGGAATGCAAATGGCACTGTGCACGCTCACGAGAAGAAAGGAGTTGACAAGGGGAATCATCCGACCTGGAGCAGAAAAAAATGGTCAAGTGACATCATCTTTTCTCACTGGGTACAAAGAATCTCTAATAAATAACATAGCAGGGCCTTTTGCCACCATCAAAGAAAGAGAGTAAAGGGAATGAGAGCAATGGGGGAAGCAAATGCTCTGACTTCTGCAAAGCAATTTATACAGTTGGCCATCCACATGTAATCTTGATTTCGGAGACCTCTAGTAAATGAAATCCAATCCTATTTGCCCCATCTGGAGATTTTTTTCCCCTCCTTTCTCCACTGAAATCAGAAATCAGCCCTGACTTCTTTTACATATCAGGAACCCTGATGAGCTACAGCAGCACCGAGTAACAGCAAGAAAAGGAGGAGCTTCTGCAGCGACTCCTTCCCTTCTGAAAAGTGGGACCATTAAAGAGGAGGCCCCTGAAGAGATGTCCAAACCTCCACATTAAAAATAAACAGAAACAAAACAAAATAAAAGCTTTTCTTCTTTAAATTTATCTTAGGCTAAGATAGTAGCAATAACTTCGCTGCTCCTTTTCACCCAAACACCACTGATGTGTGTCTACCCCGCAGGGAACAAGGATAAGGGCTGGGGATAACCTGACATTTAAAATATTCGAGCTGTCGAGGAAATGCGAGATCATAGATACTTTTCACTTCTAAGCTTTTCTTAAGAGACTCAAAGATCCTTATAAGCTCAGGAAATATAACCTTCCAATAGTACTATTAAGGTTCAACCAGAAGACAGAACTTGGTCTTGCTTGATGAACSCTGATTAGCTCCATTTCTCAGAGGAAGGCACAGAGGGAAAGACTTCATTTAGSGGCAATCCCCACATGTCTGAAATCCAGATACTGCTGTTCTCTATCCAGAAAAACTCCCACCATGTCAAGGACTGAGGAGTTTCGAGCATGTCCCAGCATGTCAAGGACTCACCTGCTTTCTAACTAGCCATTTTTTACTGAATTAGCACCTTCTAACCCACCTATTGAAGCCCTCGGTGACAGATTGCCCAAGGTTTTAAGCGTTTGATCAAAAGATTCTCGGCTAATTGCACCATCTAGTGTCAARTGGGAGAAAGTGCAAGAAAGCTTTGCAGCTTTATTTTCAACTGGATTCTCAGCACGCTTTTTCCTTTAAAAGACTAAGAAAACACATTTTCCTCACCTCTGCAAGTTGCAAAAAAGCATTTAAAAACATTAACTAATGCAGTCTCAAAGCTGCTCTAAAGTTAGCAATTTCCCACCTGCTACCATACTGCTACATTACCAAAAACTTTCTTTGGAACTTCTGTGTTTGACATTCAAATTTGAAGAGTCCTAAATCTTATCCCTTACATGCTCTTAAGCAGATCTACGTTTAATAGAATCCTGCAGCTTTTTAGAATATATTTACTAACACTGAGCTGTGTGCATGGAAAATGCTACAAGAAAATGCAAAGCAAAGTTCATGCTAAAAATCTATAGTTGCATAAATCAAAATCAAAGTCAAAAGAGGCTCTAGTTTTCAGCAAAACTAGTCTGCTTGTTATTTTCCTCCAAAATGAAGTAACTCAGATTGTGCACACCAGACTATAGAGACTAGAAAGATCACAAGATATTCCCACCCACATCAGAAATCATATTCACATTCCGAAAAGAAAAGCTAAAAAAAAAACTGACCCAAATCCAATTGTTTCAAATAGATTTTCAGAAGAGATGAAATGATATTTCAGATCATCCAACATAAACAACAGGTGTGAGAAYTTTAAAGAAAATTCATTTTATGAATTCAACAAAACCCAGTGTTTTTTTGAAGTGCTCAATAACCAGTAACTTCACAGGGATATTTCTGGGCTACATCAAACCAACTAATCTGAGGCAAGTTCATACTCAAGCTGTCAGACCATCTTGTGGACACATGCTGAGATGTTTCCTAGAAGCCCAGACAGGGCACAACATTCTTGGCTTCCGGAGTTGGTTGTGGCTACTGGTTGGCTATGGGTGCTCAGACTAGCCACACTGGTGGATAGCAGATTGTATCACCTTTGCAGAATTCTTCCCAAAAGATCACAGATGCATGGTTAAGCTTAGCTTAACTTAAACAAACTTCACTTTTTCCTCCTCAAAACACTTTCTTTTTCAAAGAAAGCATCCTGGATGAATCATTCCATCAGCACAAACGACTGTCTCAAAAATCTCTCTGGAGATGTACRTTAGTGCTGCACGCCCCTGTGTGAAATTTGGTCATGGAAAGGCAAATTCAGCCAGAAACCTGAACCCTGCTCGGACAGTGATTCATCGTGCTGCTTGTCCTGCATGCACAGGTCACATTCCTTGTCAGATACACAGCTCTCCTGACACAGGAGCTGATGTGATCCCTCCTCTTGGTAGACGCTAACTTGTGGCCTTGTGTTACACGTTTTCCCTCTGCACCAAATGTTCTGACCTGCATTCACAAAACTGGGGCAGAACGGCTCAACCCTTTCAGTGAGAACAGCTCTCGGTGGAGTCTCCTGACAGCTCTAACCCACTGCAAATCTCAATGTCTTCTCGCTCCTGGGACTAAGGTTGACAGGCTGACTTTGGAGCCCTAGCATTTGTTGAGCAGCCTCAGAGCAGGATTCCAACAGCTCCATCTCTCACATGAGACAACAAAGTAGTTAAATGGCAAGCACATTCATCAAGTCTTTAAAAATGAGTGTTTTGCATTTCCCTAGGAGGAACACTCTGGTTTTAGAGGCATCATGCTTCACTRTTAGCTTTTGCTTGGTACAGTCGTGATGCTTAGATGGTCCTGCTGAGAACATACCAGAATACCAAACAAATCAGAGTGTCGGGAGGAAGTGCTGCAGCTCATGGGTACAACATATTCTGTATGGGTCTTGAAGAGTTTGGAATGGCAATTCACAAATATGCAGAACTCACAGACACAAAAACTTCTATAGGAATTTCAGTGAGAATCCTCCCTCCCCTCAAAGAAAGAAAAAAAGAGTGAACTGAAAGCAGGTATTTCAGAACAGGCAAGAGCAGAGCATCACAATGTCTTGTGCTCTAGCACAAGGTTTACTCAGGCCTCCAGTGCTAACTCTATACTGAGAAACTCATTCTCATGTGGAAATATTGCACAGCTCCTCTTCTACCTGGGCTTCAGAAAACTGTGTGCACTTTATTGATARGAACACAGACTGGTAGCCATTTAAAAAAGCTGCAGAAGTCTGGTGAAACCCTAGTTCCTCACTTCACAACAAGTTTTCCACCACTGTCGCTATGTTATCATCTTGGATCATGCAGCCATACTTGGAAGTCTGCCTCTGTGAAGCAAAATATCATCTGTTTCTGACTTTCATGAATAAGAAGCACCACTATAATGTTAATACTCAAAGGAGCCCTTGAGCATCAGGAATACATTTCTTCCAGGCAAGAAATTATTTTGTCTGATTTTTTCCCTCAGGTTACTCCAAGCCACATAGAGGCATTCCCTTCCTAGATGACCTGGTAAGCTGTCAAAATATTAAAAGACAAACTGCTTACAAACTACACAAGCTAACAAGAACCTAGGACAAAGATTAATTCATGTGGCTAATCCACAAAGGCTCAATGAACACCAGCTGCATTCACATCAATCTTTAATAATAAATACTTTCCTTCACTTGTTAYGACACTATTGTTACTGTATGAGGCAAGCAAAGCACTTTTCACAACCTCTGAGCACCAGAAGGAGCAAAGCAGAACTGCCTTATGTGCTGCTTAGATAATTGCCTGAACAAATCTCTTATCCAGAATTTCATCATCTCTACTAGTGCCATTCTGTCTTCTCTATCCCTCTCCCTCTCTCTGTCTCATTTATTTATTTATTTATTTATTTATTTATTTATTTATTTATTTAACTTCTCAGGGTTGGCAGAAAATAACAACTAATAAGAAAATCATCATGCTCTTCTCTCCATCTATGATGCTTTAATTCACGTATACCACAGGGAACCTGACATAAACACACACACAAACCTATATTTTTTAAATAATTGGCTTAGTTGACACAGTGATATATCTACATCACTGTAAAATCATGACCAAAAAATAAAGAAAAGGAAATGTATGGGTAGTGAAGATTTGAATAGCTGCAAATGAATTCCCTTTTCATAATACATCTTATGACTTTGCCATAGTTCTTTGAAGGATGCAAGAGACAGGATTACATCACAGGTTACAATTGCAACACTTTTTTTCAGTATGTAAGTAAAGATAGTCAAGAAGAGAAGGAATATGCCATTCCAAAATCATGACAATATCGAGGCCCAGAAACCTGTGTTATTCCTTTCTAAATACAGAGGAAAACGACACATTTGCCAGGACTGCCTTTGCTCAAGCCATCATATCTCAATACAAAGCTATGCCAGCTAAATTATCATCCATTACACTACATCAAGCCTTAAAAACCCGACACAAAATGATCAAACAGCACTAATACCTTTCAAATAACAATCCGTTCAAACAACAAGTATGTTTTCCGACATCTTCATGTTACACGATATCTCCATAGGAGGACCAAAGCCAAAGTGAGTATCAGTCCTACCTTCAAAGGAGAAATGTGCGACTGCAAGACATATCCGTGGACATTCTCTATTTGAGACAAGTTCTTCTCTGAGACGTGAACAAGCTCGGGGCCTCTCACTTCATGGGTTAATCGAGGCAAAGTATGGTCGTGTGGTGCGTCCTCATCTTGATAACGATATTTCTAGTTGAAAAAGGGAAATCAAGAATAAATAAAATTTGAGAAAACAATGCCTATGTATATACATAAATCTGGGATATAAGGTAAGACATCAAATAATGTCTGTAAGACATTAGACAATATAACCCTAGAATTTCCTTATCTGTATTGGGAGGAACATCYCATTCTGTTTTTAACATTTCATCAAAGAGATAAAACATTAATGCTACATCACACTGATAAACAAAGTGTTTACCTTCAGATAGAGATATCAGATGACATATTAGTAGGGCTTAATAATGAAAAAAAAAGRCATATCAATTTACTCAGCTTCAGTGTCACCTGGTATTTCACATATTCACATCCTCTACAGGATGCCTTTCCCTCCGGAATGTTTGAGTCGTTTTCCATTCAGCACAGTATTATCTGAGGATCAAATACCAGAGTAGACACATGCAAAGTGATGCAGAGCTACTGCAAGATAGATACTTACTGTCTGGTAACAAGTTTTTTTACCTCTGCTACAATTCTTATAGATTAAAATTATGAGATGAGAGATTATAGCTCCTCATTCCACAGAGAAGTAACATAAAAAACAGAAGAGGAAAACAACTTGTTCAAGGTCCAAAAAGCTGCTTATAACAACAAGAAACATAATTCTAACCTTAAAAGTAGAAATTAGGGGATCAGACCTATCCTTTGGGCAGAGGATCTGCATCCTTTTTCAGAAGTCTATTTATTTATTTCAGTTGTCTGATCAAGCAGTGAGCAGATGCCTACAGACGTTCTCTAGTATACAGGAACATTGGGTTGAATCACGGGTTAAAGCACTTTTTGAAAACATGATAGCACGTGCAAGCTCTCATACTGCTCTTTGGAGGGAGAAGACTACAGAATGTATAGCATGTGAGAAATGCAAATTCACATTATTGAACGTAATGGAGGAGGACGATCTGACATTATAGCCGTGAGCATTGCATAAGGAACAGAACAGAATATAAATTAGAATGGGGCGTCATAAATCTTTGTCACAAAGAGAGCAGCATGTAGTAATACTGTAAATATTTTCAGCTGGAAGCCATGTGCTAAACTATTAATGAGAAAAGATATAGATTAAAGGAGAAAATCCAGAGGTGGAAGTCTTTTACAGTAATGAACGGTCAAATAAGAAAATTAAGAATTCTTAAAGTTCAGAAATGGTCACAAGATTATAAATCAATTATAAAGAATATTTCTCTACTACTCCTATGTTTAATTTATAACAAATTCATCTGCAATGGAATTTATTATTCCATAATAAATGGAAATTAATCCATTTATTCATCCTTTTAAAGGAAAATGTTCCAGTTTATTCCTACCTTGACTTCAATATATAATACTAGTTCAGCTTTGGTCAGTTATATTTAGAATACATGTATGACATGATTTGTTTTGAATTAATGAATCTATAAAATGACTGGCACCAGGCAAGTATTATTTGGGCAAGAAGCCATCCATCTAATTGACAGTATTCCAACCAATGTCACACTAAAGGCTTGGGCCACAAATCACTTCAGCCTTGAACAATCAATTATTTTTTGAATCCACTGAGTACTCCTTCAAACAAATATGACTACTTTTAGACACTCTATCTAGAGTGAACAATTTACCAAAACATGAGTTTGAGAAATAGCAGCAGAATGAGTCGTTCAATCACACTGCAAAACAGCAAAGTTGAAAATGTGCAGCAACCATCTCAAGAGGTGAGACAGTAATGCCAGAAGCCGTAATGAGCTTTGGCCTGATCATTTAGGCAGTTTTACAGAGCAAGAAGCAGCACAGGGTGGCATTAAAGCCACAGCATTTCCTTTGCATCCATTGGTAATTTGCATCCTTTTCCCCATCCCAGCACTGCAATGTAGCCTTTGCACAAATGAGAGAAAAGGCTCAGAGGAAACTGGCTTTCCCTGACACTACTAAAAAGCCTGACACTTTTGTAGCTGAGCACTGTAGCCTTTCCCATATTTTGTAAGTAAAATAGATAAGCTGATAACTGAATGTTCCCATTAAAAATCAGATAATATCCATGAATGAGTCTGCAGAACAGTTTTCTCCTGTTCCATTTCCCTTTACCTCCCTCCCACCCCCAAACTCAACCTTCTCATTTTTCACCAGCTACACGACTAGAGCATTTCTAGATCAATTCTCTTTTATGCCTGTCTCATGTCTTCACAGCACCCAACTCACTGATTTTCCTACATCTCTCCTCCCACAGCAGCTCCTGACTGAAATGCTTTCAGCTGTTCACACTAAGCTGAAGCAGCTTGACACAGCAAAAAGCTAGAGATAAGGAAAATTTTGGAGAAAGGAAGGCAGAAAATACCAAACCAGAATTGAAACTCCTGCAAGAATCTCCATTCATCTCCATCACTTTGTCCTGATGGGGCCTTGCAAATATCCTTGAAATTACCCGGTACCCTAGAAACCAGCATTTTCTCTGAGGGTTAATTCACATTTCTGGAAGTAAAAGCATGATTGCACGGAAATACTAGTCTTCATTTGACAAAAGAACAGGTGGATGTCTTATGATAATTAAATTACAAATCAGTGCCTGCTGCTGACAGGGTATTGTATACTGCCAGCTAGCATCAGATATTTAAAATCCTCTGTAATTACCTATAATGGGGGAGTGGAGTGTGCTGCTGTGAATTTTTAATATGAACATGCCTTTTTAAAAGCAGTTCTTCTCTCTACAATATAAGATTTTTACAGCACCACTGTTCCTCACAACTTACTGTCTAATAGAGCACATTTAAGGCTGTGTTTGCCAGAGAGATGTCAGCTAAACAAGCCTGAAGATAGGAATTCAGTAAAGGGTAATGGTCAAAAGCCTTCAATGTGAACAAAGCCAGCTCTGAAGCAGTAAACAAACAAACAAACAATAGAGTAGGAAGACATCTGCTCAGTTACAGGTTGATAGCACCTGCATGGAAATACTGTAGTTCTTACAATATACCTTTGACAAATTCCTACAGAAATAAGAGAAATAAGATGGTTGGGAAATAAGTTGCTTAATGTAGTCTTACTGGGGTTGTCTTTCAATAGTTTGTGTCGCTTTTCTTCTCTACCTAGTGCTTTCATAGGACCACACTTGAGAATATCACACATTACTTTGGCATGCAGGAAGAAAGTGACAAAAGAGGGAGCTGAATGTATTACAAGAGTCATGCAGTTCTATAATACTCTGTGCAATGTCAGTAGGCAGAGCATCCTGGTTCAGAGAAGTTCTCGAACAAGTCCAAGGATATGATATCACACATCTTGATATGTGCAGGAGACATAGAATAATGATCATACCAAAGATGTGATTTTTCTTTTCAGTCAGCTGAAGTTAGACAAAGCTGATAAAGTAGGGGAGAAAGGTATCACAACAGGAGTAAGAGGTGGTAGTTTATTCACCCATGAATAGATCTTGCTCCCAGTCCTGTAATACTTTTTTCAGTCATCATGATATGCTATGGCAAAGGAAGCATTAGCTATGCTACTCATTTTAACTCTTTAGGTATCATCATTTCCAGTCTTGCACGCTCTTCCAGGATTATAGTGCTGGTCTCTGTAGAGACCAGACTTCTGCACTTTTGAAGCTGCAGGTCTTCATATAGCCCACATGGTTATGTACTGAAGACCACGGGGAAAGGAATTTCTGCAGAAACTGTTCTGCACAAGACAACTCCTGATGGATTCTGTGGCCCTATAGCAGTCTGGAGCTGGGGGACAAATGCAATTGGGTCAAACAGCTACCTGCTTTTTACCCCTTGATCATTTGCCTTTTCCCTTGAGCAAGGATTGAATTGACTTGCAACTCCCACTCAGAGTCGTACCACTGTTAGTCATCTGCCACAACCTCAACATGGGAGCTGCCTTTGCACAAGTCAAGGACCAGCCCTCTTCTGCATAATAGTAGATCCAGAATTGAATACACTAGATTTGTTCAAGATTACAACTATAGACAAAAGCAAAAAACATTGATGTAGGAGTTGGTCCCTTTGCCACAAAGTTTAATCTGTGATTCACAGATTCAAAGAATATTTAAGGTTGGAAGGGACCTCTACAGATCATCTAGTCCAACCTTCCTGCT
>NW_020454672.1:501010-682596 GCF_003342845.1 Nothoprocta perdicaria | reverse complement strand
TTATGGGAGACAGTGTCAAAAGCCTTGATGTCCCATTAGGATTGAAAATATGTTAACGCCACATTATCACACTTTTGCATTTATGGTGGTCTCCAGTATGTTGAATTTTACTGGTATTGCTCTCAAAGCCAGCGCATTTCAATGTCATACAGATGAATATCTTGAGAAAACAAACTTCGCAATTTGCACACACAAGTCCTTGGGCAGTCATCCAATCATGAGTAGAAATAATCTTACTCATCCAACTGATTGCAAATGAGAAACACAGCTTGAATTCTGAATATTTGCAATCAATCTATAGAGTCAAAAGAGAAAAAAATACTCTTCTCATTATATAAAATGGAAGAAATCACAATCTGCTTGCCAAGACTGTGGAAGCAGATTAAGAAGCTTAAATCATTGAATAATTATACTTATTGTGAATGGCTTGCTCTTTTGCTTATCAAGTAGTTTTCTAACAAGCTTGTCGCTGTATCACAGCAATACCTTTCATCCAAGAAGCCTTAAGAGCTTTACAAGTGGCAGTCAAGTCTTTTCCTGTAGAAAAATAGTATGTGCATCATTTAAAGGTGGATAAAATTAGGCACGCAAATACAACAACACTCAAGGTCCACAAATAGAATTCATTAATTAAGCAGTAGTAGAATTTAGGAGATTTTTCCAGTTTGGTCATCTAAGCCCCAGACTAAAAAAAAAAAAAAAAAAAGTACAGCTATATGTTGCTCTACTGCCACTGTAATATATATATATGTATATATATTTTTAATCTATGGCTTTTATCTACATCTGTAATAGCTAGCAGTTCATGTAGTGTCTTTGGGGTATCTCTAAGAAAGAAATAGTACTTTTGTAGAGAACAAGAAGTTTCCTGTAAAAGCCAAATAATTTCACAGAAAGGATGTCATAAGCATTAAGCAGTGAGAATTTGCACAGATTTTCTACTCAGTACAACAAGAAGTTCTTTTTCCTTTTTCAGGAAGGGAAAACAAATAAACCAAGAAGAAAGAAAAAAAAAAATGCAGGATTTCTTCTCTCAGCTCGTTMAAATAAGCCAGTATTTGCCCAATATAGGAAATACAAACTTTTTTTTTTCAGTGCAGCTACTGCAAAGTGGAACAAATATGTTAAACAGTAGATTCTTCTCTATTTCTTGAAATTCTGAATTATTTTACCACGAGGAAGAAGGAAAGCTGGATATTAGCCAAAGTACTGCTTCCCTGCATTAGGTGGACGCAGTTGCACCTTAAGCTCACAAGATGGCACAATAACCATCGAATTAAAGCCTATTCGTGTGTCCAGCTAAGAAGTGTTGCAGGAAAAAACAAGCTAAGAAATACCATAAAACTTCAGATGATTTTTATTTTGTGCTGGCTAGGTACAACATTAAAAAGAGGCTACAGTCTTTTATAATAAGTACACTTAGGTTGTGATCTTACATGAAGCTGGTAACTCAGTAAAATGTAACAATTCATATAAGAATCAAATATTACAAGCAAGTAGGAACCTATTGAYTTTTCCGAGGTTTAACATGAACAAAACCACTATGTATTCACAGGACCGAAACTAGCCCAGAATGTTGCATTCCTCAAGGAATTCTAAGTCCTAATTAAAACCGCCTGCATGCAAATGTGTACCAGGAGGTATTCAGCTCCATATGCTACATCACATTTTGGACCTGTTAACAGCATCGGTTTAGCCCTCTGGAGGTTGCTACTTGCTATCCAGTAATTTAAAATAGACTTTTTAACTTGAAACACCAGTATAAAAATGACACTCTGAGAGGGCGTCTTTGCTAGTATTAAATGGTGAATGTGGCTACAGACTATAAAAACCCATAACCACACAAAATATAGTCCAACTAATACTGTTTATCAAATGGAGCAAAGGAAAGATGTGGGAGAAACCATGCATTTCTTCACCATCAAGCTGTGGTTCTCTCTCCATCCTTTCTCCCTTCAGCAGCTTCACTTGCATGTCCCTTTTCATGACTTTCAACTCTTCCTCTCATAATATTTTTAGCAGGTGCTTTCAAGTTCCTATAATCACTAGACCAATCTTCATACCTTATTATCTCCCTGCTTCATGCTCCATGTCCCCATGCCCATGCATACCCTTTAGGCAGAGCAGTTCTTCTTGACAGTAGTGCCAGCATATGTAGTTCTCCACTCATCCACCTCACCTGTGCTGCCTTTTTTTTTCCATTCATTCTCTTTTGCTCAAAGCAAGGCTGTAAGTTAGATCTGATCACTCTGATCAATATTAGGTCCTTTTATACGTTTGTTTGAACCTGGCTTAGACGCTCTTAGAGGTCACAGCCCCCAAGACAGTGAAGGAGCCAACACAGTAGCAGGAACAAGCAGCCAAAGGGGAGCAGAGAAATTTTATGATCCAGCATTGCTGCTATGGAAAAAATATGTGAAAATAATGGCCCTGAATCTTCTTCTATCCTCCTTTGCACACATACATAATCTGATACACAGAGCTTTACTTGCCAACACAGAGACAAGCCAAGGTATATAAACTATGTATTGGCAAGTCTGAGGAACATTGAGTCTCCTTTCCCAAGGAGAGAGTAGGAATATGAAGATTATTACACACAGGACCAGAGTACATGGGGTGAAGGCTAAAGCTCAGGTGGTTAAAAAAAAAAAAAAAAAGACCAGGCAGAGGATTGGAGAACTAGGGTAGATTAGTCTAGAACTATTTAAACGGTCTGTTTTTCTCAAACTCGGAACTGAAACCAGGATTCCAGTGTCTGTGTTGTGCTGAAAAACACGTGTGAAACCTTTATGGAAAGCGTTTGGCTCACATACCTCCACAGTTCGTTTGCATACTAGTAATTGCTCCTAGCAATTAATAGTGGAGTGGCAGAGGCCTTTGGCTCTGAAGATCCTGGCCCTTCCTCGTATTTGCTTGTGTAAAGTTTCCAGACAAGCCTGGAAGAGACATTTTAAAATTTGAGCACTTCTTTGATCATATATTCCTATCTCTCAGATTTTCCAGATTTCTTGAGGTTAAATGTTCCAATTTCCTAGCTATTACTTTTTGTACAATCCTGTGTCTAAATGGAAAATCTAGGAGGAAAAATAGACTGTTTTGTTAAATTAAGACTCAATTAATAGGTTAAAAGATAAATATGAAGAGTTAACTATTCAACAGTCAAGAAAGTATTATTTCATCATGAACTCTATCATAGAATCACAGAGTAGTTGTTGTTGGCAGAAACCTGTGGAGATCATCTGGTCCAACTACCCTGCTCAAGCAGAGTCCTCAAGAGCAGGTTGCGCATGRCTGTGTAAGGTTGGATTTTGAATATCTCTGAGGAGGAACAGACAACAAGCTCTTCGGGCAACCTGCTTCGATGTTCAATAACCTCCTCAGTAAAGAAGTATTTCATTCTGTTCAAGTGAAACTTCCTGCRTTTCAGTTTGTGCCCATCGTTTCTTGTCTTCAGGCACCACTGAAAAGAGTCTGGCCCCTCTTCACACTCTCCTTTCTTAAAATTATGCACATTGATGAGATTCCCTTGACCTTCTTCTCTGAACAGTCACAGCTCTCATCCTCTCCTTGTATGAGAGATGCTCCAGTCCCATAATCATTCCTGTGTCCCTCCTATCCACTATGCAGGCAGGACAGTTCTTTGGGAATTAACTGAGTATTGAAGAACAGAGAATTGTGCCCTCTGAGGATTTCCATTAAAATTTCTCAGAGAAATTGGAATTTTCTGCCCAAAGGCTAAGACAATCAAATGTTTTATCAGTTAACTGTTTCTATACTGGTGCTTGTCATTGAAATCTCACATAGTGCTAGGCAATCCATAAAATAACAAACTTTTCATGGCTGTGGAATTGAGATATTGCTCATTTTGAAAGACCCAAGTAGATGTGGATAGTTATTTTTTTCAGAAGTGCTGAACATCAGCAGGTTCCAGGGAGAGTTTCACAAAGAAAAATAAATGCCATGTAATCCTGTGATCCAAGAGGTCATTCTGAAGTGTGACTGGCATCAGTTAGCAATAGCCACCTTTAACTTCCTGCATAAGCAGGTCATCCAGGATCCCTTGCTAATCAATGGAACAACATTATATAGGTATATATTTACATATACATACACAATAAGAATTGCTCATGGAAGCCAATTTTTCTCTCTCTCCTTTTTTTTTTTCTTTTTTTAACCTTTAACTGAAAATATTTTAGAATCTAGGCAGTCTGAATGATATAAATTTCCTTCTAGATGTTCCAAGCTGGACAGAAGAATTCACAAACTTACTTATCTTAATAGTTTTGCCTAATGAGCAAAAGTCCTAATCACACTGGGCTATTGTGAAAATAAAGTCATTAATGATTATGAGATGTTTGGATGCTGTGGTCAATATAATAAGAAAATCAATGAGCAAATAATTCTGTTATCTGAACCCACTTTGACCTGCATGTGTTAAGTAATGTGTGCAGCCATCTGCTGAATGTTAAATGCTGTATAAACAACCCCTCTACATCACTGAATGAAGCAAAGAACCTGTGAAAACAAAAATAATCTTGTAATTAAAAATGTATTTCAGTGATATTATAGTATTGTCTTACAAAGTATGGCCACAATGAGACTGAAATAAAATTGCTTAAACCATCTTAATTCTTACATTTTCTAAATCTGAGTGCTTGACTTTCTAACCTCAGCATCCTTTAACTGTCCTTTGAATGCAATCTAAAGATACATGAAAAAAAACTCATAAACTTTAATGGTATTCTTGCTTCTCATAATGTGAATTGAGAGCAAAATGAATTTTTCACCATTTGTGGAAACCAGTCTCTTTGTAAATACAAATGCTCTATGTGCATAAACTAGAAAAATAATCTCCTTGTTGTCGCTCTGATGAATCCAGACCATTATCTGAGAAGATAACTGAACCAATCTTTGACTGTCCTGGAAAGCCTATTACAGGTCTCAGATATGTACATTTCCTATACCTTTATCCATCCTCTCTCTTAAAGGCTATGAATTTTTAATGACAAAAAGAAGGATTTAATACATTTTAACTAGATGTTCAATAGGTTAGAAAAGCACATTTATGTCAAATGAATTTGCATGCATTTGACACCTATAAGAGTTGACATCAATATTTCTGAGGCAAAGAATTTTCTGGCAGGCAGCTTTGGTCCTTTTTTGGACCAAAAGCCTTTGAGTGGGCTTCTACAGCCATTGAGTACAGCATAACTGTGACAAAGTAATCTGCATCCTCAGATCCTTTAATGAAACCTGGTTACAGTACAAGCAAAATGATCATCAGAATTACCAGAGTACAGAGAAACCTGAAGCCAGTGTAGAAGCAACCCTTAGGTTGTCACCAAAAGGGGCATTTCTATTTTTCCAGCTCCCCACAACTTCACTTTTTTTCTGGATGTGAACTCTAAAGACATTAGGGTCTAAGAGGAATTTGGTTCAATAATCTCATGGTAACATATTCTGGTCATAAGCAATATGGGAAGAGAGCTTCCCAAGAAGCAGCACCCATGGTACACTGAAGTCCAGTACTTCTTGGGCCATATTTTACCCATATTGAAGTGGAGCAGCATATCATTATCTCTACTAATTCTACATAAAAATAAAATATATAACAGTGTTTCAATCACATTTTTTGAAGGGCCAAACAAGTTTGCCAAATCAACTTTCTTTATTATCTTAAGTCCCATCGAGCTTAGATGAACACTAACATGGTTGGTTGAACTATGGACACCAAGAAAAATTGCAGGACAAAAAAAGGATATACACATGGATTTCAGGCACCTATGCAGTAGACTGTGTGTGTGAATATTTAAGTCTATCTCTTTCCTGTTTGGACAGCTAATCATTTCTCATATTTGAATCATTTAGCAATTTAGTAAATACATTGTTGGGTAGAGACAATGAATCTCTCTTGGGGCTATTGTTATTTTTGGGGTCACATTTCGAATTTTTATTGGAAGAATATGGTTCACATTTTATTTTTAAACAACCTGGAACATTCATTTTTTAAATAAGTTAGTTGAGCTGTCAGTCCATGCCTAAATAATCTGGCACTTGTTTTATACTGTGTTGTAATATATATCTGACAGTAAAAAAAAAAAGTTTGAAAATTCCTTTACAGCTGAAAATACTGTAAAAATCTAATTTGTGTTAAGTGATAGGACAAGGAGTAACGAGTGCAAACTGAAACATAGGATGTTTCATCTGCATGTGAGGAAGAACTTCTTTATTGWGAGGGTGACAGAGCACTAGAATAGGCTGCCCAGAGAGGTTGTGGAGTCTCCTTTTTTAGAGATTTTCAAAACCCACCTGGATGAGACCCTGCCTTATGCTCTAGGTGTCCCTGCTTGAGCTGGGAACTTGGACTAGATGACCTCTAGAGGTCCCTCCAATTTCAACCATTCCATGATTCTGTGATTCTGTGTAAAAGTGGCACCCAACATGCTTGTGGGCACCAGACAACTGTYAGGATTGTAAGTTTAATACCAGTCCAGATAATTTATTTAAAAATTGGTATTCTACATATCTTAATTGTTATGTTACATGATAGAAAGCTTCTCTCCACAAGCACATAGGAGCCCAAAGTATTAATGGCAGATGGAGGAACCCAAATGCTACCCTGCCCCAGTTGCCCTAAGGCCCATCCCAAGAGAGCCATCAGATGGACCCACCAAGGGCTCATTTCCACAAGCACAGAGGAACACAGAGGCACAATGGCAGTCAGAGGAAAGGACACTCTGTCCCAGCTCCTCTCAGGCCCTCCTCTCACACCACCATCAGCCCTGTGGTCCTGGTGTGAAATGCAGCAAGATAAGTCAACAGGGACAGCTCACCAGAGCTTGCTGCACATGGAAGAGGGWGACTGCTATGGAACTTATTGCAAGATGGAGGAGACGAACATTTTGGGATTGTACACACTTGTTATGAGATATTTAGAGGAAGAACCAAAAGAAGAGAAAGGAAGAGATCAAGGTGATTTTGAGAGGAACAGAAATATTTCCTTGGGTGAGGGACCTTATTTTGTGTAAACAAGGTCTGAGTGTCCACAGCTGGGTTGAGACCACCGCTTATGGGGACTGTGTGTCTGGTGCCAGTGATTCTTCCCAGGAAGGGCACCGACTGGGAGAAATTACATGCTGGTGATTGGAGTGGGAGGACCCATGTGTCCTTGGGTCCAATGAGGGAGGATATGTGTGTGAATGTGCAATTGCTAGTGAACATCAAGTCAGACCATTCAGCAAGTAGTAGAAATGACCTGGGAGCCATGTGTGTGTGGGGCGGGGGGAGAGGGGAGGGGGGGGCTCTTTAAATAATCTGTATATGTACAGATTTTCCAATAACTTTTCAAAWTCCCTTATAGTTTCAGCTGAATTAAGTAAATGCCTCATATAAAATACCACAAAGGCTATCATAAAATGCAAATTCTTTTGGTCTTAATGACCATCTTTCAGGAAGTCTGCATAAATGTCTGTAAGCCCAATAACAATGTCATGGTACATTTTCTGTTGTTCTTAATTATTAGAAAATGAGGACAAAGCAAAACCCATCCTGGTTAAAATTAGATTCAGCCCAGATCATGAGGCAATCATGAGGCACTGTTAACTTTGAAATGAAAGACATTATTACAAAGCGATACCCAAAACAAAGCATAAAGACAATCCCAGCAAATGGCTTGGTCTAGACACAGCAGTTTTATTATTGGAGAGGGCTTTTTTGAGTCCTGATCCAACAAATGGATTGATTGATTAGAGAAATTACTATTTTCCAGGACTATATACAAACAATGGGCCAAATCCTCAGATCTTCAAAATCCATCTGTGAATATATTTAGAGCTATTTGATTATTACTTTTTCCCTTTTTTTTTAGTACTGCACTAAGTGCTGGAGTGATAAGCAAAATCTTACATATCCTCTGTACATTTTTTGATGCAGTATCAATCTAACCCTTACCCTCGACCCTGCCAAATAAGTGTTCTGTAGAAACCATTCCTATTTCTCTGCACAAAGCACCTCTGCATAAAGCACCTCTTTTTCCAAGAGGTGATTCACTCTCCATTTTCTGTCAATCCTCAGCTTTTTTGGATAATAATGCCAACAAGGCAAAACAATTTATTGAGACTGTGGGGCTGTGATTTTCTGCTGAGGAGGAAAAAAAGGAAAGAAAGAAAAAAGCTCACTGGGAAGCAAACTGAGAGCTACAGCTCATTTTCMTCTTGATAATGAGCAAGCAAGTATGACTTTAACTTTTTGTTGACCTTTGCTAGAGTTGGATCACTGATCTAAAAGTCAGGGACTAAATATATAACATTATTCACATCAAACTATCCTTATGTATGAGGGGGGGGGACACATTATACTATTTATAAAACTTCCCCACATGAGCAAAGTTCTGCAAACATTAATCACAACAGTGCAGATGAGTCTATCCATGCACTTCTTTGAGTGATTCATCCCATCTCCAGTGCCTTGGAAGCGYTGGACTGACCTTTAATGGTGCAAAACGGTTCTTGAACAGCGCTTTCCACCCCAAAGCCAATATGTTGACATTTAAGTATTGGTTCCTCTGGCCTTCAAGCCCTGAGCCTGCTGGACACGAGCTCCCTCTTGGGAAGCCCTTTGTTTTTTTCTGTGTAGTGACCAGGTATTTCATGCTAATTGCTATGTGAAAACTAACCACCAATGTGAAAACTGGGAAACCTGGGAATTGCCATAACTTGTTGTGAAAATACATCTGTATTTTCTAAATTTAAAGATCTCCAGGTGGTGTTAAATTAGCCTGGTTCTTCTCAGGTCCCTTGGGAAGAACTGCACCATCTAATTTCCCTTGCTACTAATCAAGTTATTAGCCTGAGTGTTGAACATAGTGTTAGTCAAATCCCAGTTGCCTGTAATATTTTGGCCCTCTACTTCCATGTTCTTGTAGATATATTTCAACATTATTRCCTTGTTAAAATTGTGGCCCTATTAACTTTATTAACTACCAGAATAATGATTACAAGGTGCAGCATAAAATGTTTTGAAGAGTTTCTTTTTTAGATGAATAACTAGTGTTATGAGATGAGCTCTAGTTGTTTGAACAAATGTAGGGTGATATCTCAGTTTTRTACTGACTGTCCCCATTTCTTTTGAAGAGTATTACACTAGTGAAGTAGCTAGAAATGTGAGATCTTAACACTTTGTTTTCTTTAACTTTCCAACAAAGAAAAAATAATAAAGTAACTTAATTTTTTTCCTTCATTTTTTGCTTTGCCGTTTTAAAAACAAAATTCAGTAAAAATTACTCCCTCCTATAAAGCCTAATGAATCAAACCTGAAGAATAGATGACATTAGGAGGTCACTGCCTATGCCCCAAGCAACTGAAGTACTGTTTTGTGGAACCATGCTCTCTTTTCCAAGCAAAGTGCATTTAATTATTGCAGCAAAATTTCTGAAGCGTTTAAATTATTGCACTTACTGTGTGAAAATTTGCAGTCCTTGAACTTCTCCTACCTTACTAGCCTTCGCACTGCTGCTCATTTGCAAGTGTTCAGTGCTCACCTGGAAATAGGCCAGGTGCCTGCATTTCCCAACACCCTTGCACACCTTCTGACAAATCTCTGCACGCTATCGGAGTTGACCTGCCTAGGAAGTAATTTGAACACCTGCACATTAGGTATATACTGCCAAGCTCTACTAGCCAATGTCAGAGGCAAACATGGCTAATCAGATATTTTGGACCCATTCTGTTCCCTCTCTGCCTTCAGAACACTTCATATTTCTCTGAAGTGCTTTTATGTAAAACATCACTGACTTTGGAAGAAACTATATATAGCACATATTTACAGTTCTGCCCTCAAAAACATGGAAACATTTTCTGTATGCTCTAAATCTAAAGTTGCAAAAGGTGACATTGGAAGGTTTCTTTTTATTCAGCTTATTTTAATATAGATACAGGATAGCCACTTCTTTCAAAATAAGAATATTTAAGTGAGCCTTCATCTCACATTTGCATCCTATCCTGCATTTGTTTGCTTATATTTATATCTTTCCTCTCTGTCTCGACTATGTCATAAATCTATATTGGGTCCTCATTATTGGGATGTGGAATTTAGATCACTTCTTATAGGCAGAGAAATGTAGTCAGGAAACTCCCACAAGACTATGAAGTGGATAAAAAACAAAAGATATTCCAAATGGCATTAATGCTAATATCTGCAATTATTTATATCAACACCCACAGGAGTTTCACATGAAACTCTGCTATTTCAAAAGCTATTTCAGCTGTGAGTCATGTGAAGAATTTTCTTGACAAGTTAAGGAAAATCAAAATATCAATCAACTGTTTACTTCAGCCAGAATGCTTGTTTTTTAAACTATATTGCCAATTAGCACAGCATGCAAAACAAAACTAAAAGGAAAATTTAAAATAAAATACTTTTGCTTGCTAATGTGATTTTAATTTTGTTTTGAATACAATTACTGAAGATTGATATATTCTCATGAAACATTTCCAAACATTTCCAAAACATTTTTAGAAGTAAAATGCTTTTATAAGAATGACTTTAAGTAACTTAGAGTAACATCAGATCACATAAGCAGCAAACATATATCCTTATGCTCAAAAATTTCCTTTTCCATTTATTGCACATCAGCAATAAGAAGGAAATTGTTTCATAATTTTTTTATCTATATCCTCTCCAATGTACTTATTTTAGATTTCTCTATGGTCAAATTATAGAATGAGAATGCTTTGTTACGAGAATAATAYAATTCATTAAACCAGAAGGGCAAGAAGGAAGAATAATGTAATTTATTAGACTTTTTAAAACAGATAAAAAAAAATGGGCAAATATTTGGGCACATAGTCTCTCCTCTTAATTAAATTTTGCTTCTATGTTTAGAAATTTATCATCTAAGTATCTGTCAGTTAAGTCCCCCAGACAGAATTATAAGTAAAACAAAAAAGCAAAGGACTTCACAGATGATTTAAAATCTTATACTTCAGTATATAGAGTAGAGGAGATTCACAGATATCCTCCAAGTGTATATGCCTACTGCAGATTTTTGTGAACCTCTTCCTGATGCAACTGCTACCAGCATCCTTTGCTAACTGTAGTCCAAAATCTCATACAATCTCTCAAAATTTCACCTTTCAAAAGGATTTTAAATTGGGGACTAAATTATTGCTAAATAGTTAAGTCACCTAGTACTCGCGAAATACAGAAATTCAGCACAAATAATTGCTTTTAAAACCTCTCTCTTTATTTAGTTTTGTCATTTGGCTTTATCACTTTCAGTGAAATTTGCTTTGCAAAATTTGACAAGTCTAAGGTGAGACACACAGGCTTAGCAATTAAGGCCTTGCTTTTATCCCTTTGTGTCAGGTGCTTTGCAAAAGCCATCATGGTGACAATTAATTTAAATAACATGAAATATTCAGTGCACCCAATTCCCTCTCCCTGTAAAAATGGCCATTTTAGCTGAGGACTAATAACATGAATGACAAGCTGAATACTGATGGCACATCTTTTCCTCCGAATGAGCAGATACCACTATGTGCAGAACTTTTCTCTGTGGAAAATATGTTCTTATTTTCCTGAGGTTCATCAGAAAAATCTGAAGATAGTGCTCTGCCAGCAAGTATACCTGTGTGCAATCAACTTCGTCAGAATCAAGGATTGCTCCTAAAGGAGGCAGCTCATCTGGGCTCTCAGCTCTTTCTCCACTTCACTGATGGATTACCTGGCGCTCACACTGCTCCACATTTTCTGTCCTACAAGCGGTGCAAAAGTCACCAGGAGGTACCTTGGCAGGGAGTCAATGAGGCAGGGAGGCCAAAGACTTTTGAGATCTCCATCAGGAGCATAGGCTCAACCCACTAAGCAGCTCAGGGAGATCAGAAGACACACTTGCACACATCTTCTGGTGGCCAAAGAGAGTTTGGAAATGTAAGGACAGATAACACCCAAACCTCTTCTATGCAACACAATCTCTTGGAAACAACTCATGATCAGGGCGCCAGGTGTAACTAGAACTCGCAGCTCTTGGGAATTCCACCATATATAAAAGCACAGTTCCTCAGAGGATGAGGAGCTGCAGAAGAAAAACAAGAATTTGAGGAATCGAAACACATCAAAACTGCATGTAGACAGGGGAACAAATGAAGGAAATCAAACCAGCAACACTGAAAATGCCTTTGGCTGCCAACAGTGAGAAGTGAGGAGAGAGATATATAAAATGATCACTGATGGGAGTTGACAAGATCAGAGAGGTCCCTGAGCAGCATACATAATACTGGCAAAATAGCAGAAATAAGAGTTTTTTTTTTTTTTTAAGGGCAATGTTTTACCGAACTATGAAACAAGGTTTAAAATGAACTCTTGTCAAAGCATATGTGCCCTTAAGTATATATGTGCAATAGACTAGAAGGTAAGCACAGCTGTCAGTCTAAACATGCACTGGGACACCTGTATNATCTGTGAATCTCCTCTACTCTATATACTGAAGTATAAGATTTTAAATCATCTGTGAAGTCCTTTGCTTTTTTGTTTTACTTATAATTTAATCCATTTGCCATGCAGACCACATTGATAAGCAGAGGTGGAGCTTTAAGCAGATCATTCTGCTAAAGCTCCACCTCTGCTTATCAATGTGGTCTGCATGGCAAGTGGATTAAATTATAAGTAAAACAAAAAAGCAAAGGACTTCACAGATGATTTAAAATCTTATACTTCAGTATATAGAGTAGAGGAGATTCACAGATATCCTCCAAGTGTATATGCCTACTGCAGATTTTTGTGAACCTCTTCCTGATGCAACTGCTACCAGCATCCTTTGCTAACTGTAGTCCAAAATCTCATACAATCTCTCAAAATTTCACCTTTCAAAAGGATTTTAAATTGGGGACTAAATTATTGCTAAATAGTTAAGTCACCTAGTACTCGCGAAATACAGAAATTCAGCACAAATAATTGCTTTTAAAACCTCTCTCTTTATTTAGTTTTGTCATTTGGCTTTATCACTTTCAGTGAAATTTGCTTTGCAAAATTTGACAAGTCTAAGGTGAGACACACAGGCTTAGCAATTAAGGCCTTGCTTTTATCCCTTTGTGTCAGGTGCTTTGCAAAAGCCATCATGGTGACAATTAATTTAAATAACATGAAATATTCAGTGCACCCAATTCCCTCTCCCTGTAAAAATGGCCATTTTAGCTGAGGACTAATAACATGAATGACAAGCTGAATACTGATGGCACATCTTTTCCTCCGAATGAGCAGATACCACTATGTGCAGAACTTTTCTCTGTGGAAAATATGTTCTTATTTTCCTGAGGTTCATCAGAAAAATCTGAAGATAGTGCTCTGCCAGCAAGTATACCTGTGTGCAATCAACTTCGTCAGAATCAAGGATTGCTCCTAAAGGAGGCAGCTCATCTGGGCTCTCAGCTCTTTCTCCACTTCACTGATGGATTACCTGGCGCTCACACTGCTCCACATTTTCTGTCCTACAAGCGGTGCAAAAGTCACCAGGAGGTACCTTGGCAGGGAGTCAATGAGGCAGGGAGGCCAAAGACTTTTGAGATCTCCATCAGGAGCATAGGCTCAACCCACTAAGCAGCTCAGGGAGATCAGAAGACACACTTGCACACATCTTCTGGTGGCCAAAGAGAGTTTGGAAATGTAAGGACAGATAACACCCAAACCTCTTCTATGCAACACAATCTCTTGGAAACAACTCATGATCAGGGCGCCAGGTGTAACTAGAACTCGCAGCTCTTGGGAATTCCACCATATATAAAAGCACAGTTCCTCAGAGGATGAGGAGCTGCAGAAGAAAAACAAGAATTTGAGGAATCGAAACACATCAAAACTGCATGTAGACAGGGGAACAAATGAAGGAAATCAAACCAGCAACACTGAAAATGCCTTTGGCTGCCAACAGTGAGAAGTGAGGAGAGAGATATATAAAATGATCACTGATGGGAGTTGACAAGATCAGAGAGGTCCCTGAGCAGCATACATAATACTGGCAAAATAGCAGAAATAAGAGTTTTTTTTTTTTTAAGGGCAATGTTTTACCGAACTATGAAACAAGGTTTAAAATGAACTCTTGTCAAAGCATATGTGCCCTTAAGTATATATGTGCAATAGACTAGAAGGTAAGCACAGCTGTCAGTCTAAACATGCACTGGGACACCTGTATATATATCCTTAACACACAGCATTAAAAAAGGTTTAAAGTAGTGTTAATAAATTTATTATACTGGATGTAAARTGGAAAGTCATTGGGAATGTCAGCTGCAATTTTTCTGTCTTTCTTAGCCCTTCATGATCTCTTAGGCAGAAAAAAAAAAAGATCACATTGTCAAAGAAAAAAAATTCTATTGAGACATGTAAAGTGTTCTTTATAGAGAAGAATGATGCTAGTTCAAAAGCTAAAGCCCAGTAGTTTATACAATAGCTTCCTACTGACCAAGTGGGATCATAATGACCAAGAGCACTCACTTTATCTATAAAGACATATATTTCAATTAAGTGAAACAGTGAGAAAATCCCTGATCAAAACCTGATGAATAGAACAGTGATGAGATTGGGAATTACTAAGGGAATAAACTCTGACAATTCAGTAAACAGAAAAATAGATTTTTTTTCCTATGCAAAGGCAAGCAAGGTGTTTGGCAGGAAAATCAGCTTCACTGAATTAAATCTTTTTGTTTACAAAAACTATTTCTACAAATTGGGATCTTACTTTTGTCCATTACCTTGGCTCATCTACTCATGTTTTCCCATATGAGAAGAACAGGTAGTACAGATAGTACAGATAAGTCAGTTYGGTTTATTCAATAATATGCAATAATATTATTCAATGTTATATAGACATTCTGCACCCAATATGCTGGTACTTACAAGACTACTGATGGATGTGTACCTGGGAACAAGCATAACATCTAGGTGGGAACTTGCTTTCCATAAACTAAGTTTCATTCATGATATAATTTTCCACATTTATCCTTTATTTATCTCCTGAATGTATTCTGAGTAGAGAAATGGGACCCTTCCCTCTGAAAGCAAAGATCTAAGGAGGTGAGAAGTCCTAGGAGAAGCTTCCTCCAGGACTCCTATTCTTCTCTACCATACTTCAGTTTTCCTTCTATTATCCCCAGCTAACAAGTATATTATCCAGTGTGAAAAATTTGATAGAAAAATCTTGTAAAGTGAAAGGAAAGTTCCCAAATCATATTCCCTAGAGAGACCTGCAAAGCCCTTCAGGGGAATAAGACGCTACAGCATCCCTTATAGATGTGAGCTATAATACTTTATGCCCCCAAAGTCTTGTGGAATTGGTAAAAACAGAGAAATGAGGATGATAGAGCAGCATTTAGGATGCTCGAGCAGCCAGCTCTCCTTGTTGCAATGGATGGCCCTGTGCCTACAAGCTCTTGCCACCTTGGTGCCAGCACAGTACGACTAGAAAACCCTGACTGGTTGCTTCCAAATTCCTATTGCCTCCAAACAGTGGGAATTTGTCACTCCAGCACTCAGCCTGGATGCTATTAGGAACTTTATCTCTGTGTAGGTGGGTGGCAGAGACTCTTCTCAAGGCAGCCATGGAACTAATGATGGAAAATTGTCTTCCTGGATATTCCCAGGGTTGCTCTGTAAAATCAGGGTAAAAATAGGCCATTCTTTGCTGCTTCATGGAGGACTACAAACTGCAAACAGCTTCTAATTTCTGAAAGCTATTACTGATGCAGTGAAACCAATGCCTTTAGACTCCATGTGAATGCATGGTGTGGCAAGGGAAGCAGGGACTGGTTGAATTAGATTTCACTCATGATTTTTCAAGAAGCTAGTTTATTTTCTGGATATTATTGGCTTGAAATCAATTCTCAGATGGTGAAACCTAATAGACTTAAGTTGTTAAATATATGTTAAATAAAAGGATAAAAAATTAAAAACAGCAATAGCAAAATTTTCATTAACTTTGATCTTACTCTCTTTCATGCCAAGGCTGATGCACCATGTACGAAGTRAAATTTTACTGGATGCAAATATGCAGTTATATTTTCAGCCAGCTTAGCAACCCACTACGGTGGCAAAACTGGGTATAACAGCTGTAATGCAAATAAGAATCAGGTCAGCTATAAAATAAATCAGGATGAAAGCTTCGTTTTCTGAAATGGATTCCTCAAACGCTTCCCGCAGAGCAAAGCGTGCAGTGCAACAGTTTTGTTTCTCACAGCTGACTCTGCAAGACATGGGGAGCTTTGCGCTGCTAACCAACTTGCTTATATTTTACTGCACATAAACAGCCTGGATCACACGACATTCAGAAATGCAACCCAGGGATGGCAGCCCTGGGCCCTGAGACAACCGTGCAGTCCCAGACTAACCATCACTCCAGGGCCAACCCAGTTCTGTCAACTCTCATGATCTCCTCGTGCTGCTGCTGAGGAGGGCTTCAGGTTATTACTAATAAAAGCTGAATTAATAAATTAATTACTACTATAGTAACAGCTAACCATAGAAAAACAGTAAAAGATACTATAGGATAGTGTCAGCCAACTATGATAACTTTTAACTATGCTAACTATYAATAACTATAGTAACAGATTGCTGTACTTTTTAAAGCTCTCACTCAGTGTTTTCATCACTCCAGTTAAAAGAATTTTATTTTAGAGGTCAGCCTTGTCAGCCGGCTTTGTCAAGGAAAATAAATTTATGACAAACTAGGTGGTATTGGCCCACAAAAGCAAAATGAGAGCCTGGAAGAGACCATTGTTTCYTCAAACAGCAATCAAAGCTTCACCCACACGCCTGCAGCAACAGCTTACAAATAGTGGTGTTCACTAACAAGAAATGATGTTGTCCCTTCTATTCTTGTGAGGCCAGCTTCAAAATATGATTTTTAAAATGTTCAGAAGACACCTTTACCTTTCTTCTCCTAAAACTCATGCTCTTAAGTCAGTTATTTTATTTGTAACAAATGATTTTCCCACAAATGATCCTTTCCATTTCAGCATGGAAACAAAAGGAAATTAAAAATTTTCCACTGCACAGAATTTGAATGGGAATTATGCAGAAGCATGTTTTAGTATGAAAACTGCTAAATGAGACATAAATCAACATATTAAAAACCTTGGAATAATTAAGCAAATCACAATAAGAAGACAAAATAAAAAGTTAATCTACCCTGTGAAAAGGATATTTAATTGGGCATTCCCTACAAAATGCTCTGTTTGCATTGAAAAAAAGGAAAGGAATAATCAGAAATACTCTAAGTCAAACTATATTTGAATAACAAAGTTTTTTTCTACTCAGCATTGACATATTCTTTCAAAACACATATTTATATTTGCTTTGTCATTTGCAAGAAATRTGCCTTGTTCTTAACAGGCTTTTTATTTATTTATTTATTTATTTTTAATCTCCTGGCAACTCTGACCATTTTAGCTTAGCCTATGATCATTAGTAAACCTGGGACCTAATTTTTATAATGATGTACTGCTGGCCATACCATTCCCCTCTCAGATCAAAAGAATATCTAAAAGCCATTCAGTGCAATGGAAGAACTTTCATTTCTTTAGGCTTTTATCCAGACTTCACATCTTATTTGAAAGCCTGGACCCTCAAATCGTAAGCACAGAACAAACAGTCCCGCTGCATTTCACTGCTAAAATTGCAATTTAACACGAGGGCAGAGGTACACATGGTACCTTTTTACCTTTTAAATAATGATACTAGAGAGATGCAGTCCCCAGTGGCTTTAAATATTATTTCTTCGGGAAATGTCTTGCAAAATCTGATCCTGGATGCGTTCAGATACAAAAATGTTGTGAGCATGTCAAGACTATTCAGGGATGCTCCCTGCAGACAGGCATCTTCGCTCTGCCTGTATCTTCAAAGCTTCTATTGATCTGAGCTTGGTTCAGCAAGAAAACAGTTTAAATCGCTAAAGGCAAAGGCCCTGTACAAGGACCCAGGGCACTTCTGGCACAATGGGGTTGCCTGTCACAAGATGAAAACCAATTTGTGCCATGGGTTCCTTGCACAAAGGGTGCTGGTGGGATATTCATCCAGTTGCTATGAAATCCAGGCTCGATTTCAATCCATGCCACGAGCGGCTCTTTGCTAATACAAAGCACATATCCAGCAACCAGAAACTAACATTTTGACAACATCTAAAAAGCCATAGCATGACCTTCTTTCAAGAAAGGAAGGCAGTAACCACATGTTTGGTAGCTTCTAAAAAAAACAAGGGGAAAAACCCTATCATTTCTTATACATTCAAAACTTTGCTGAAGAYAGGAATTACAAACTCATTTTTCTTACCCTTTGACCTAAGTTCTGTGAATGGTCTCAATTTGATTTTAATGAAAAATGGACGCTTTCCTCTGTCATCCTACAGAAATTATTCCCATGAATTTAGTGACTCAGTGATGCCCTGCTATCAGCTCTGTTATTTTATATAATTGCCTTACATAGGTAATCAGCAGGCATTCTGCTGCAAAGATAATTGCGGTGGTGTTTTCTGTTGTCATGTCATGCTGTGAGCCTCAGCGATGCCTCTTTAGAGTGCCATGGATTTCCCATGGAAGGGGAGCAAATTGTGAAGTCTCTCCCAAGGCTGTGCATTTTGCTCACWAATATATTAGTTAGACACAGGCAACTGCAGCTCTCTCTTTCCAGGTGGCTGAACCACACTGCATAACTCTATTGCATTTAGGCTGTTTCTGTAATTTGGGGGATTAGGGGATTAAAAAACTCTGCAAACACATTTATGGCACCACTGTGTTATTACTTAAATAGGTAATTTGCAGAGGAGTCCCATTATGAGCCTCTGCATACACATATATGTGTGTGTACATATACATAAATATATATATACACACATAAGTTCACAGTTGCCACAAGCCAGTGGGAGTACAGGGCAGTTTCTAGTTCATGGATTTTAACCTTAGCATCACAAGTTTTCAGAGCCTCTGCAGACAGCATTGACCTCATATACATGCAGAAGACTTGCTCTTATTTCCTTCCTGGAGACAAAGATTTATAGCAAATATTCATCTTTGTAAGAGTGAGGAAGTTGTTGAAAAGTTTGAAACTCAGGAATTTATCAGCAATTTTGTAATAGGTGCTGACATCATGCTAACAGGTACAGCAAATGCTCCTAATTTATACAGCATTTCTTTAAACAGGTTTTCTGAAGTGCCAATTTGTTACTGTTAGGTAGGTGCTGTTCTCACAGATAAGCAATCTGTAGGAAATTAAATAAAAATGTTTAGATCGTGTGGATGTTTGACACAAATTAGCATATGTAGTAATTAAGGGATGGATGTCATCCCTAATACATGGTGGTGCATTGCACTTTGTAAATTTTTATAGAATATTAGCTGAAAATTACACGAGATGATAGGTCTTCTAGTCTACCTTTCTACCATCGCGAAGTGATTTTTAATATGTCTTAGCATTTAAAAATATCCAAAAATATTATTTCCCTCACATTCTTGCATATTAATAAACAAACATACATTAAGCTAGCTAACATCCTATTTACCAATCAAAGACTGTTAAAAAGAATAATAATAAAGTGTCCAGTTTTCAGAGGGAACACAATGTTATATTAAATACATTTTGTCATAGCACTTTTCTAATGACCTCCTTCAACTTACGATGAAGAGGGTCTCTCAAGGATCCAAGTGTCTGCAGGGATCAGGTTTGCCATAAAAATCTACTTCAAGTTTGCTGGAGCTGAAAAATCCACATCTCTCAGCAGCAATTAGCTCAGTTCTTTGGGGGCAATCTTGCATYTCCGCAAGAAGTGGAAACTTCCTCTGCAAAACTGGCTTGAAATCACATTTTCAGATGGGAAATGCRTTATCTGCCCGCCAAGGTTTGCTATATTGGAGCTGTGTCTGTGCACAGTTTGGTATTTTTTTTAAGGAAGTGCATAAGCATATATGGCATTTAACACACTGTGGGAATTTTTCTTTTTATTTTCCTTTTTACACTCTGTTAGACTAACTTTACGCAGATGGGATCTTGACTGAAAGGAGATATTAAGACAACCTAACACAAGAAATAACAAAGGTGTAAGATTGTTATATTTTTGTCCAAACTTATTTCCAAGAATAAAAGTAGTTGGTCATGGAATAAAGTATCTAACAGTGACAGGTAATTTTTTTTCTTTTGCCAAAAATAGACTGAAACAGTTGTACCTGTCATGTGGAATGTAACAGTTGAAAGCTGTACATGAGTGTAGATCTTATGAAAATGAGTCACTCATGCTTCAGGCTAAAGCTGGACGTAAGTATTTATAAAATACATAGATGATTTCTGAAGTTCTATTAAATTTTGCAGATATTTGAAATGGAGAGCTTTGCCTAAGTATATTAAATATATTTTGCTTATTAAGCTTATTTAGTCATTAAGATAATGCTTTCACTGTCATTATTAAAATTAAGAGTTATCTTTAAAATATGCTAGTATATTTATAATTATGCATATACTAGTAAAATTCTTATTGTTTAGGGTTTTTTATTTATTTATTTATTTTAATAATATTGACCTATTCTGCAATCCAAGATCACAAGCATTTTCATGTCATGGAAATCTTTCAACATTGGCATTTGGCTTTAATCTTAATTTTAGCAAAAGAAAAGTGCTATTTGTAGCCATTATTCATCATTTCCAAAGAGGTTATTAATGCACAGAGGCCTCACTCAGGATTAGGTTGCAGTTTGCTTTGCATTATATAATCCCCCAAAATGATTCTGCAAGAAAAAAAAACATTAACCTTACATCTTGCCTATAAAACACCTTCACRGCAAGTTCAGTTTTAATTTTTATATGACTCAACATTATATCAGCATTTTCAGCTAGTTACAAAATTATTAATATGTTACTGCTCTCATTAAATATCTTAAACTTTCCACTAACTTTTAGGTGTGGAATTARGTACAGAATATTGCCTTATTCTGATAGTAACTGGGGGTTACTTCATTTCAAGGTTTGGGGAATCTAAAATTAACCTTGTGACTAAAGAAGGAAATTGATAACAACCATGATGAGGCTAGATTACTTACTGATAAGAGAACAAAAATTTAAGAACATTTTTCATGCTCTATTGTTGTGACCTTGAAAATTATAACTTGAAGCCACTACATCTGTTTTGGTTCACCACACACACTTGATCTCAATGCATTGGCTCATGAAACTCAATAAAGGCCATTTTCTGTGGGCTTAGGAAGACTAGAGAGGTTATATAGGAGAAAAATTTATAAGTGACATAACCAGACTAGGAGTGGAAATGTTCCTTCATCATACTATTGTATCAAGGGAAGGACTGTATATAATAAAAATTGGTAGCTCTACTCAGSCAATATATACATTTTTTACATTTCAGCAAAATGACATATTTGAAATAAAATAGTCTAAAAATAATCTCTTCTTTTCTTAGTTTTTTCACCTTCCTTCATGTCATATGCCACAGTGGTCAAGTGCACTTCCACTTTAATTCTTCTATATGTTTTTCTTTTTTCCCAAGAAACAATTTTATTATTTTTTTCTTAAATAATAGTAGTATGTGTTTTAATGAAAACTTGAAAATGGCCAACTATAACATCGATCCACTGTTCTGATATTTGCAAGGTAATAAAATATAACAATTTAATTATATTAATTTGCAGAGAAGCAATTTAACAATGTATGCTAGACTCAATTAAATTTGATTTTTTTTTTTTAAGATTGAATCTCATTTGTTTGCTCCAACACTTTTTACACATTTATTATTGGGATTTTTCAATTCCTCTTGACCTTGAAGCATACTGTATTTGCACGATTTATGGCCTGCTTAAAATGGCAAGGGAAAAACCTCTGTCCCCTTGGATGACCACATCACAGAGAAAGACCCTGATTCCATGTCCTCTTGCTCTCCAGCCCATTTCCCAGATGGCCACATGGAAGACCTCCATATGATGTTCCCCTAGTGTGTGATGCTGTAGAGTGCCATAATGTTTTATAGGACGACTGGGAGGACAATCCGTGTTCTCTAGTATGTGGAACAGTCTGGAAGCTTAGATTGGGCAACAGTACAGGTTTTATTCACACAGCAGTTTAGGTTAGAGTGAGTATAGTATAAAGGATAATTAGAGAGATGTGGTTACTGGGCCAAGTTCACCCTCTAGACAACAGTAGTATCAAGGACTGAATGAATATCTCTATGTTTGCATCTACTTAGAGTCTGGCATTTTTCACAAAGGCATTATAGCCAGCCAACCATAAATAATATATGACAGCCTATGATGAAAATAAATAAAACAGTATCTTGCCAGCTAAAATTTGAAAACATGTAAACCTTTGAAACATTTGAAAACAGAAAACCCTCTGTGATTGCTTAAGCAAGTTGATTAGCGAGTTGATTGGTTTAACTCAGCTATTTACCTGCTCACTGTGAATCTTCTCAAGGTTATTTGGGGTTGCTTGYTCCCATCTATCTCACTTTATCTGGAAGCGTGACTTGACCACATTCCCTGGCTGAATAGTTACAGGCTTACTTGTTACTGTCTCTGGAAGACCACTTGGGTTCACTTCTCTACTAAATCGAAACCAGTACAGACAGATGCTCCCCTGGTATAAGCACACAGAGCTGCAAAAACATCTCAGCAGAGATATATACTGGATACTAAATCTTTCTACATAGCTAAAGATATAAAATAATTAAATAAATAAATTAGACATTACAAAGTTATCCAAGGTTAAACAAATCTTTTTAGAAACTTGATTCAGACTGTTGTGCTATTATGTCTGGGTCCTGCTCAGATCTGTGTGAAATTATGTACCTATGAGTTACAATTCCTTGGCACGGGAATGAAATTAAGTGCCCATCTGCCTTAGCTTGGGCTCCTATTTCTTGCTAATATAATTCTTCTCAGCAGAGAGCTGATAAATAATTTCTACTTGTCCACAGTCTCTTCTCAATGGACACACATATTCTTTTGAACTATGCTCATTGCCTTTAAATTCTTTCCAAATTAAACTAATGCTAACTGAAGTTGTACAGGTATTGTCACTTGTATAACAGACTTGTAGAAGAAATATGTTATGCTTGAAGTCTAATGCAAAGATAATCAATAGGAGCAGACTTCAAGACCATTTCCACTCCTTCCCCAACTCGAGTCTGTCCAGGGCCTCATATCACAGAGGAAAGAGAAGAAATGTGTCTCCCACCGGCAGCATCCTACCTGGGACCATGGACTTCTCCATCTCTACCATGGTAGGGCAGGAATGTAAGGGAGCAGCTAACATGTCCTGCCTTTAAAACAGGCAACAATGCTGGAGCTGAAGGCTWTTTTTAAAACTATCCCAATTAAAGGCTCAAAATAGCGAACATGGTGATTGACTTAAAAAAAAAAAAAAAGCCAATCACATCATAAATTGCAGACATAGCATTACATAAATTACAGTGCAGAGTATCTACATGCCTTTCTGTTAAGAAGATGGGATACATAGTCTATGACGTGAATAAAATATTCTGAACCATTCTGTAAGTGTTGGTATTTTATGAATCCTATGTTTATAAGTCCTATATTCATTTTATAAATCCTATAATTTATAAACCTATGTTTTAATGTACTGAAGCAGACACCCATTAATATTCTGTTTCTTTCAAGGTTAGATGAGGCAATTCACTACTAGGGAAATTTGATGTGAGCATAACATTCATGCAATAGGAATTCTAATAGGTAGAATGTGAAATACAAAATTTGCTTCTAATCGCACTTTACTAACCAATCTATAAAGTGCAGTCAAAAGTCTGAATGGTTGTGCCATGGTGGATTAAATTTTGAATTAAATGCATAAACAGCCACAGATAAAACTAATGCATAAAACATAATGAAAATAAGAAAGTCAGGGACTGAGCTCGGCACTGCATTCTGATCTACAGGTTCATAGATTCTGACAGCACAATAAGAAAGGTTTAGGAGAAAGTCCAAACTACCTACTAGATTCAAATCCTGTCCACAATTTGTTACAATGCCTGATTTCACAACAGACTCTTTGATGTCTTGTACTGCTTATTTCAAGTTTTGAGCATTGATTTGAATTGTAAAGCTGAGAGTATTCTGGATAGCACTGGAGCAACCAACATGTGTCCTGCAGCAGTGTGGGTAAGTCTCAAAAAAAAAAAAAAAAAAAAAAAAGAGAGAGAGACTAGAAGCCTGTAACAGATAATCCCATTCCAATGGAGAAAAGTGGTAGAAACGAATGCACTACTTACATATTACTTTTAACAATTTTTTGTTGTTGTTACTCTTCTGTTCTGCAGGATTTGTCCCCACTATGTAAGAGGAATAGTGGATATCTGTTATACCCTATTCAGTTACAGGAAAAAAAAATAAGGAAAAGGAAAAGAAAACTAGTCAAAGTAAGAGGATAATGAAAATGAGGCCATATTTAAGTCTGCCTTCTGAAAGAGCACCCCCTCTGAGAATCATGTTTAAATAAGTCACAGGAAGAACATACACACACATACACAGTTAAGGGCAAGGGTATGGTGTATGCTGCTCTAGTAGAGATTCCAAAAAGGGATATGTTCTGAACTGAAAAAAAAAAATGGATATATTAGCATCATATCATTTCTATAAACATCAGAATTTTGTTAGGAAAAGATCTGTTAAGCAGCTTTATTAACCAAGTAAAACTAAGCATTCCCTGTTGAAAACATCTGTATTTTATCTCCCAAAGAATACCATAACACAAGTTAAGATGAAGTCTTGCCAGATAATGTGTCTTAAAAAAAAAAATCAAAAGATTACGTTGAGCTCCTTCCTTTATTAATGGATTATATGACTAAGYACACTCTCAAAGCCAAAATATGGAACTTTGTTAATTCAGAAATATTTAAATAAAGCACAGTGGATGCGTATTCTTTGAAGTATGCAATATATAATCCTTAAATGAATGGATTTAAAAAAAAAAATCTTTGCAGCACTTTACAATGCAGAGTATTCCCTTGTATTGTATTTGCATGCCATGAATTTTAGAGTAGTGGCCTATCTTAATGGTGACAAGTTCTTAGCAGGGACAGGGTGGGGGCAGCTGTCAAATCCTAATGATACCAGCACCGTGTGATGTCCAGGGTCTACGAAACAGATTCTGGCTTCAACTGTACTAACTTTTTCCTAGTGAGTCATTTTTTTTGAGGGAGTCACTCTTGAGTTTCACAAGCATTAATTTAGTGAGGGTGAACCCTGTTGCTGATTTGTTCCTCCAGGATCTCAGCTTTCCAGCTGCTTAAGTGCTGCTAAGGGTTAGTGCAATCTATGCCATGAATTGAACATGAAGTGATGGTATCATTAGTTTGTTCAGCTCTTTCACTGCCGGCAGCCAAAGAGCCTGAATAGACAGGTCTGACTGTCATGAAATGTGTTATTCTGCCTCTGTATCTTACCCACTACCTATCAGGAAATCATAAGCTAAAGTGCTTGGGAAAGTTGGTGGCATTTTAGGAAAGAAAAGAGGAAAAAAAAAGAAAAAATAACACAAAAAAAAAAAAATAAAAAAACAACACTTTTGAGTGGAAAGAGAAGGAGTGGAAAGAAGGAAAAAAGATACAGTCAGAAGCAATTATCCAACATTACAAGGCAACGTTATCAAGTGCCAGAGTTTACCATTTACGGTTTGGCCTTGAAAGAAGGGATTTTTATAGACTATAGTGATTTAACCATAAAAAGAACTCAATTGTAAACAGTCTGTGGTAGAAAAGAATAACTGCACCTTCCATCATACTGATGTTCAATCTATAGAGACATGTGTGCTACTTGACAGAAATTATTCAGCAGCATATGGCAGGGAGTTGCTTTTTTTTTCCCAATTGTTACATGGATTTTTCCATTTCTTTTTTTTTCTTTCTTTTTTAATAAAGTATGGCCTATTACTTAGGTTTCATGGAATAGAATGAAAGTGCTGACTTGATTGCACTGCTTTTAAGATCTAAAAGAGAAGGTTTTTCAGAGAAAAAGAAAATAATGGTCATCCCAGAAACAAACTATAATTTCATTGAAGAGGTCAGCTGTTACCCTAAGCTGTACATGAATAAAAACACTGACTAATTCCCTGTCTAAATATGCTTTAAGATCTTATGAGACTGCAAACTAATATGATTACTGACTAGCACCAGAAATATTTATGTCCTGATTAGACATTCGAGAAAGGATGAACTGCCTTGCTGTGTGTATCTGAAAAGACAAAGATGGCTTCTCTAGATTTTTTTTATCTGTCTAGTCATCAGAGCATCTTATGAAAACAACATTATGTGGGATGAAGAAAGACTTGAAAAAGCTACAGCAYTGCTAGAAGCTGTAGGTGAGAGAAAAATGATTCTCTACAGAAAGTAGACATGCAAACTGGCCACACTTCACAGGTACATGYGATGGCTTCCAAAACAGCAGCAGTGGAGAAAGAGGATGGTAAATCTTAGCCTTGTTGACTACCACCAATAGGTCTATGTATATAGTATTGCAAGGTCTAGGGAATAGTACATTTACTCAGCAGGCTTAAACATCCCATATCAGTGTTTGAGAATAAATCAAAAATATTTGGAAGAATGAAACAAAAATAACTCCCCATTAAGTTATTGAACTATAAGGATTCAACTTAAAAAATACTTCTATGTTAACATGGCAAACAACACAGTATTCTCCACCATTTATTTTCATTTAATTCTCTTCATGTCTCAGTTTGAAATACAAACTTTAAAATGTTTTCAATATGTCACAGTGCATGTTGCATATGTTGCAATCTAAAATAGAAAGTGGTTATTTAATTCACCATTTTAAAATCATACTTGCAGCTTCCCTCACAGCTGTGATGGTTTCTTGTCTGTTGCTTGAAATATGCATCTCACTTTATACGAGAAACACAAACCACTCCTTAATTTCCTGCCAGCTTCCTGGCCCCAAAGCTGAGCATTCAAGAMGGGGCTGCTTCTGCTAAAAGGATACTTTCTAGTTTGAACAAAAACTCAGAAAGCTGCTTGTCAATTGTACTCCTGGCATTTGCTAAAATCCTAGAAAACATCACTAACTCTCTAAAGTCTGCCCTACTGTACATAGATTAAATTTTCTTTCCTCATAATAAAACACAGTGTGGAACTATACCCATAAAGTTTTGCTCCTTCTAGACCTTTAGCTTTGAACTRTGATAGTGCTAAAACACAAAAAGTGCAAGAAAGAACAAGTTTATGGAATATGATAAATCAGTGGAGTTGATGTCCATCTTCAAACCCAGGTTAGCCTTCAAAGAAAGAAAGAGGAAGCAGAAGAGATTTAAAAGGTAGAAGGTAATACTGCACTTGTCACTTTTATTCTCTAATTCCACAGGGAGTTGACACTAATTGGTAGTAATAACCTCAATACCATCACTCTCATTCAGTTTCTCTGCACTCACAATGGGGGAAATGCATCTTACTAACATGATGAAAGAAATACAGGCGGTTTTCTTCCATTAAAATGAGTGAGACAGGTAGGAAAAGAGAAGAATAAGTTGGAGAGTCATCATTATTCAATCAAATTAAATTAAAAAAAAAGAGGTACAAAGCACAAAATTTCTTTCTAGAATCATAAAAGGATTCTACTTACCAGCTCTTTATATTTGAAAATTTAAAAAAGTATAGAAAAGAAAAATGAGCTACAATTTTATTTCAAAAGCACATTTAAAAGTCTCTTTTTTTCTTAAGATTGCAAACTTAGAAATGTTTTTCTTGTAATAGAAAAGCTGATAAAATTAGCAAACTTATTCTTTACATGAATCAGCACGACTGTAGGATGAGACATTTGCCAGTTAAGTTTAGCCACATTTAATGAAACAAAACGAGTTGTAATATTTAGAAATCCTAGATTGTCTTTCAGATTTGGAGTATATTGAGTCTTGCTATCCTTTGGACTGTCTCATTTACACATTTCTAAGTAAAAGCTTTCAAAATTAAATAAAAAGTAGGAAACCAGGCAGAATCTCACAGTCCATCAGGGAAGTTTTTTCTCAAAATTTGAACCATCTTTTGATAGTATCCAATTTGCCCTTCTTTTAATCAAAATTGATGCTAATATAATATTCAAAAATATCTGCCATTTGTTGCAATAAAGCTCTAAACTTAAGTGTTACATTTTAAGATTGAGTATAGCAGGAAAATATTTGTCCTTATTAAATCAGCTATGTCCCTGCTGAAGAGAGTGTGTTTGTACAACTATACCCTCTGGCTCAATTATTTATTTCTTGTGCTGGGTCTTTGAGCTTGCATTTAGTCATATATTTGCCAGAAGTATAATATCTATGCATTAGTTACGGCTTCTGCAGTCTCATTTAACTGGTGCTACCTATTCCTCTTCCTTTGGCACCTCTAGCTCCTGAAAGATTTTGTTGAAAAAAAAAAAGAGGTAACCTCGTGGTTCCTTTCTGCTTTTACCAGCTTTTCTGTTGGTTCACTATCAGGTTTCATTCTTATAGGGCTTTACAAAACACTTTAAAAATTCTGAACGTGGTTTGAAACAAGCTAGTCTGAAAAAGTTTTTATTCTGAAGCATTTTAAATGTCTTCAGCAAAACCTCTTCCACAATAGAATAACCACAACCTTTTCTTTCTCATCTTAGCTACCACCCATAGGGCCCAGGCAAATTGGGTCTATTATGGTAGGACTGTAGAAAAGAGAGACAGTGAGAGCAAAAGAGGAATAAAGAAGCAGGGTCATTTATTCCTGCAGAAATGAATTTAAATAGATGAGACAAAATGTAACATTGTGCCCTACACTTTTAACAGCCTGGATGCAGAGCCCGATGCCTCTGCTCTGTTTTCAGGGTGCAGGTGACCACAAGTCCTTTGCTTGCTTTCATATTTTACCAAAATGATCTTGCTAGGAATAAATCTCTGTCATAAAAGGAACTTGGAGCAGCTGTAAGCTGAGAAATTAGGACAAGAATCACGCAGATGATAAGGATACACAAGGCAGCAAGAACCACATGTGAGCAGGAGACTGCCTCAGTTGCTCAGATGGTCTAAATGACTTGTTCTAATTAATGTAGGAAGTTTTCAGGAGTGCTAGAGGCAAATTCAGGCCACCTGAGTCAACGTCCTTCAAAAGCATCTTTGCAGTGGGTACACTTATATTTTAGATAAAATGGCACCTGTTGGTCTCATCTTCATCACGTCTACTGTTACATAACACTAAAATTGAACTGAAGTTCACCTTATACCCCTGAGGGTGCCTTGTATTAAGTAGGACAACATCTTCAGTGAAAGAAATATTTAGAGTTTTTCTTTCCATTGATAATATATATACATGTTATCATAATCTGCAAATAAAAGTGTTTGCATCTTCTTCAAGATTATTAGGAACAGGTAAATTTACATTTTAATGAACATTACAGACAACTCAAGGATGTCCAATCTATGACCCATGGACTAAATCAAGGCTCCTAGAAAGATACATAGTCTCAAAACTGTACATTATCTTTCTTTTTTTTCAGTGGCATTGAGGGAAGGCAAGCTGTATTATATGAAATGAAAACCTGTAGTTGGTTTATCACATGTCCAAGGGACAAGGCATGCAGCCTCATGAAAAGACTGAGATACTTCTGAGATAACTACAACGTTCAACTTTTCATTTCCAGATAACCTACTCACATCAAATCTGCCTAGATTTCAGGTAGTTCTGATTTAAAATACTATTTTTTCATAACTAATCCTGTTGCTGTCTCCAGCAACTGAACTGTCTCCAGTTCAGCTTCCATAAAATATTTCTACGTTGCCAGTGAAAAATCTGACTTTTTTCCTGCAATTATGTTTTCTTTAAATCACTTTTCTTATATTCACTGTGATAGAAATAGTTGGAACCCAAATATCTTAAACAATATGAATCTAAAAATAAACACAGACTTCAGAGACTTTATCTGCTAAATGACAAAACTAGAATATTTATTATCAATAACTATTTTTACTGGAGTTCAGTATAATAGATGATGTAAAAACAAAATAAATATTTCCTTTGGAGTGCTTCTCTTTTAATTACAAGAAAAGCAAAGTTTAATAATCCTTTAATTTGAATGTAGTAAAATGTTTTGTTAATCACCTGAGAGAAGTGTATGAAAGAAAGAACAAGAAGGAGAAAGGAAGAACCTGGTTAACAAATATAGACTTTATATTGATAATAGGCTACTAAAGCATCAAAGCTAACTGTAACTGGCTGGGTTTTGTTTGGTTGGTTGGTTGGTTTGTTGTGAATTGGGAATTTTCCTGTTTCCGCTCTATTTAATAATATCTACAAGATTATAAAAATAAAGGATGCGCTTTATGCTACACATTTATTTCAGCCTTATATAACTGAGTATAGGCAATTATTCAGTATTTAGATACTCACATAAGCCTTAATAGAAGTTTATTTTAAGTAGAGAAGTGAAAATCACAATAGGCACCATTAAAATAAGCATTTTATTTCTTAGTGTAAACTAACTCTAATCTCACAATCAGTTTAAATGCAAGACATAACACATATGGTTTCCGGGCCCTTGGTTGATTACATTTACACCATTTTGACAAAAAAGAAAAAAAGTTTCTAAGCAGGTTTTATTGGTAATTAATGAGGCATGTTTACACATTATGATCTGTTGTGGCTTTTTTTTCTGAGTTTAGTAAGAACATTACTCATGGCTGGCAATGAGGTTAGAGAGTGGAAAAAGTAATTAAACTGCAGTTAGTAAATAGTTGAACTCCAACTTTTCTACAAATATCCTAAAACTACCCATATCAGCAAGCTGTAGAAATGTAAGCCATTTTTTTTTTTTCTAGTGCTTGGAACTACTGCTTTTGCTTCTTGCTATAAGAAAGCTGATGCACTCTTCTTGTAAATGCTAATCATTATTTCCAAAGTACACTAAAGAAAAATGTAAGGCTTCTAACAATAAAGTATTCAGAAATTAAAGCATTCCTCTACTATGGGAGAAAGATGTGGCTGCCCAGAGCTGTGACCCTGAGAAAAGTTGCAGGAATGGAGCTGGGACAGAGGAATTTTCTACTTGCAGGAGAAGTGACTGCAAAGCTTATCTTATTCCTAATGGATAATGTTATCACTCAGATTTATCTTAATGCACATTTTCTCAAGTGCTTTCCGAGAGACATTGTCACTCCTTAAAATTATAGTCAAGAAAATTTCATTGCTATTGCTGCTCTAATAAATTAGCCAATTTAGTACGTCTTCTAGCAATTGAGTTACTTGTGCAGTGACTGCTGATTGCTTCAACTCTCACAGTTTAATGGGTCTGTGACCATAATGACCTTGGAGATATATTGCTCAGGGACCTCTAGCAGTCACAGTCTCTATGTGGAGAAAGAGAAAGGAAACTCAGCAGCGTGGTCTAAAGACTTGATTCATTCATGTCCTGACTTCCAGCTTGCCTTCCACAGCATCAGTTCTATACTTCAGCAGAAGCTCTCACTATGTCCTTGGATATTTCAGGGAAAATCAGATACACTCAACTTGTTGAAAAACTCACCCAAAGTCTTAAAACATGGTGTTACACTGACTTGGGGGAGACTGCACACAAAACATATCTACATATTAGTTGAAGTGGCAAAAGCATTCTTGTAGTACCCCTTTTGTTCTATGCTTGAGAAGAGTCTGATAGTCTTCAGGAGAAATAAAGCACCCTAAAGACTATTGCATGTGACTATTGATTTAAGGAGGAGGTAGCTAGGTAGATAAGTGGGCCCACCTTCTCATTCCCTAATCCACTAAGACCTCAAGTCTGTTACAGCAAGTTCTGCTAATAGTGCAAGTTACTAGTAAATTAACGATTCCTTGGATCTTTTCACACACACACACAAAGGGCAGGGCAGCGGGAGCAGAGGTGGGAAATAATGCTATCTAAACTTTGCAATAGTGAAGAAATTCAAAGAACTATTTTTTAGTTATATGTATCAACTCTTACCATGAACACAATGAATCATCAGGTTCACTTCAGGAGAATGTATTTGGAGTGCAAATACCTGAGTGCAACTTTTAACAGTTCATCTTTAAGTTAGGACAGGAGATTTTAGTAGTAGTAGTAGTRGTAGTAGCAGTAGTTGTTTTTATTTGTTTTTCAATTTTAGGCTACTTTGAGATCACTTCCGAGCTTTATCTCTAACACTAACTTCTCAGACCCAAATACTCTAAAGTCTCTTTCTTCATTCACAAGAACTCTAAGTCCAATATTGAATTACAGAATGGTTGATGTTGGAAGCGATCTAGAGATCATCTAGTCCAACCCCCCTGCTCCAGCAGGCACGCCCAGAGCACGGGCCACAGGGTGGCAGCCAGGCGGGTTTGGAAGATCTCCAGAGAAGGAGACTCCAAAACCTCCCTGGGCAGCCTGTTCCAGGGCTCTGTCACCCTAACACCAAAAAAAAAAAAAAAAAAAAAAAAATAGTTCTTCCTCACATACATATGGAACTTCCTGTATTTCAACTTCCACCCATTGTCCCTTGTCCAATCACTGGCCACTACCAAGAAGAGTTTGGCTCCATCACTGGCCACTACCAAGAAGAGTTTGGCTCCATCCTCCCTACATTCACCCTTCAGGTACTTATACATATTAATCAGATCTCCTTTCAGTCTTCTCTTCTCCATGCTAAACAGACCCAGCTTACTCAGTCTTTCCTCATACAAGAGATGCTTAATCATCTTGGTTGCCTTCCRCTGGACCCTCTCTAGAAGCTCCACCTCACTGTGAATGAGATGAAAAATTCTAAGACTAACTAAGTCTAACTAGGACGTTACTAGAGGACAGGAAATGTAACTAGAGAGGTATACTCATATTTCTATGTAAGGCAGCTCTTTCCAAAGTGTTAAAGAGTGAAAATTCTAATTGCTGTCACCATTTACACAGATCCTGTCTGATTATCTTATTAGTCAGAAATAATACTGATTGTTTTCATATAGAGTATGCATCTGTAGTCAGCATAATATTCAATCTAACATACAAAATGCAGCACAGATTGTAATTTCCTTGAAGTGTCCATTTCTTGCACTGATGATGCTATTCCTGTTTTTCTACAGATTGCAAATATTCAGGAAGGTCTTATTTTGGATATTTCGAAAGAAAGCAGTTGCTTGAAGTACATATTATAAATTCTTTCTCAAGCATGCTAGAAGAATATATTACAAATGCTTTCTCAAGTCTCTATTTAGCTTGATAAGTCTAAGGAAAATTTAGAGTTAAGTTTGCTTTAAGTTAGTTGCTTACTAATTAAAAGATGATAATATAATATCAAATAATAACTAGGACGTTACATAAACTGTTATTCAAGGCTATTTGTGATTTTTTCCTAGGACTTAGTGATGTCTGACTTTCATAGGAAATCTAGAATAGTACTACTAAATCAAATTATTTAATGGGAGTAGAAAAGATCCCCTTGTAAACTGAAGTAGTTTACATCATCTCTTTGTAAAATCCTGTACMAAAAATTAAAGTACCTAGTGCTTAAAAGTATAAATAATAAAATCCTATTACAAACAAAACATTTTATTTGTCTGTACAACAACAGCGAACAACCTATGCAGTCCTATATGATAAGTAAATTAACTATTCAAGTTTCAGGTATACCAAGTGAGACTGACATTATACAAAAACAAGAGCTTCCTACAATAGCAGGATTTGTTACATTTCTTGTCAGAGGTGAGAGATTCCTGACAAAAATTAYACATTATACATTAGAAGTACACAGTTATACATTAGAAAAAAAATCGCAAGGATGGTCCAAAACTGGAACAGGTTGCCCAATGAGTTTGAGGAACATCCATCTGTCATTCAAAAATTGACTGAAAAATTGACTAAGCAWCATGATCTAAGTTGGAAGTAACTTTAAAGCAGATCTACTTTGGACAAGATAACCTTCAGAGGTCCCCCTGAGTCTAAGTTATTGTGATTCTACAGCCTAAATTATTATGATTCTATGATTTTCAGGAAAAAAAAATTAAAAAGTTTATTTTTAGTTTGAAAGATTAAACTAAACTCTTTCTCTGGTAACAAGGTCTTTGTTGGACCGTTTTGTCACTAGAAAGCTACCACATGTAGCTATAGATAYAAAACTTTCCATGTCACTGAACTTTGCCTCTTGGGTTTCTTAATTAAGATGACAAATAACATACACAGCAACATAACAGCTGCCCAGATTCTTAAACAAATTAAATTCTCCATACATGCTGTGTAACTACTGAATACTTTTTTTTTCTTTTTACTTTTTTTCCTTCTTTTCCCACAACATATAGAATCATATCATTGTCCTATTAAAACTTCTTTGTTGCTGGAGTTTAAAATCAGAAAACAGCCTCAACTTTCATTTATTGAATCTATATCCTTTAAAGATATGCTTCTACAATAGCACCATTATTAATCATATCTTCATAGCATAGTAAGATATTTGTACAATTTTATGATAGAATAAAATTACAGATGAAAAAGTACAAATCTCATCCCTTAGGGCATTGTTCTGAGTCACMTGAAATAGTGCCATGCACTATTTTTCCGACAATCTTGCCAAAATTAGGAAACAATGACGGATAATTTGCATACATTATATTCTGCTAGGTAAATGTWAAACCAAGAAGCAGAAAAACTCACAGACAGGCTTCTGCACAAACTGTTTTTGTGAATAAAGTTTTAGGTTTTTTTTAAACAGCTAATGAATACTATTGTGAAATGTGAGCAAATTAATAAGCACGCACCACTGCTTCTCAAGCAAGCCAAACCCTCCTCAGAGAAAGAGTGGCAAATCAAATATTTGTAAAGCAGATGCAGCATGCCCCTCAACTGCTAGATGACTGGAAGTCAGGTTCTTTTAGATGATGTAGAGTAGAAATAAAAGCATTGCTAAAGTTAGAAACGCATGTCACCTGTGTTGTGGGTCTCTCTACATTCCCTTCTGTGACCATTCAGCATAGTCTCCAGTCTGTTAAAGACTTTTCTAAAAACAGTGCAGCTCAGGTAATGCTAATTCTTGTGAACATTGCTGAGCTCTGGAGTTCAGTGACCAGCATTACAGCCAGGACTCGCTGACTTTTGGGAAAATGTAAACTACTTCAACAGCAGAAATAAAAGGTACTAACAGAAATGAAGAATGAAAGTGCCTTAATATAGCAACCAGAAACAAGGCAGCCCTAGCTGGGCTATACAAATCTTGTCACAGAGTGATGGTATAAAGAATCAGAAATCCTTTCACTGCAATAGAGACTCAACTTCCCCACAAGACAAAGGCCATCTCCTTGTTGCAAATAACACTTAATTGCCAATCTGCAATTGCTAGATCTGCACAGGATACAGCTTCATGTTTTGGATGAATTAGTTTAATGTATTTATAGATTTGTCTCTTTGCTATCCCAATCTCTTCCATGGTAGAATAAACCCCAAAACTATCAGAACCCCTTGGCACAAAGGTGGCATCACAGTAATGCTGGAGAGTTTTATAGGGCACATTCACAAGTGCTCAGCAAGGCTCGTGCAGAGGTCTAGTTGCTTGTGTATCTCCAGATGCCAACATTTCCCATGTTACAGGGAAGAACACTAGCTTCCTGCTAGCACAGTAATGAATGTTCCATTCCTTATTAAAAAAAAAAAAAAAAAAAAAAAAGAGCTGAATACCAAGAATCCCTTCTTTACATTCACAGCCATCTAAATTACCCTATGTAAGCCATTTTACCTAGGTTAAATGGTGCAGCCAGTCTAATATTGGGGATAAAATCCCAGAAAATCACATTTTTGTTAACAAATATTAAAACTGGACCTAGGTATTTAGCATTTAGCACCTAGCTTTATTAAAGATAGTGTAACAAGGCAGTAATGTCAAGTTATGAGAAGGAAACAGCAATTCCTGATGTTTTTGTTTCAAGTTTTCATGTCTTCTTTTTGTAATGATAATGAATAGAAATTCTCCTTTAAAATGAGAACAGAGATTCTTAGATCATCATGTACTTGAATTAGCCGGGGCATTCAGGAAAAATAAATTGGAATCTACAATAAAATAATTTGGAATCTACAATAAAAATACAAAGATAGCCGTTGCTATAGGAGAGGGATAAAATGCCCATATTCAAAGAATACTAAGGAATATTTCAAGATACTATCTTGAAATTTCAAGATATTATCAAGGACTTTCAATTTTAATATATTCTTGCTAATTAAAAAGAAAAAAAAAAAAGACCTATGTTTTGAATATATTACTTCAAGTGAGCCTAAATAAAACAGCTGCTTTATTAGGCCAAAACACATTTAAGAGACACAGAGGGTGTATAGTAAGTGTCAAATGCTACTGGCATTCTGCTCATTTATAAGGTTTAATTTACATATATGCACCTACTTTGTAGGCCCAAAGGTCAATTTTTGCAAGCCTAATTAGCATTTCACTGCCAAAAGCCATTAAGTTTATTTAGGCAGAAAGAAGTTTAGAACAACAGAGCATGATGACTAGGCACTGTGTGAAAGGATGAGTAATAAAATTTAGGACCTGAAAAAATTGTCTCATTTAAAATATTGTAGGTCCCGAGGACACATAATTTGACTTAATAAAATCAAAAGTAATAAAAATAACTGTTCTGTAGCACAAGTAGGGGGAAATGTATGTGAAACTCATTCAAATAAAAGAAGCTTGAAGGATGTGCTCTGCAAAGTACAGAAGCCAATGCATTCATGTCCTGAATAGGGCAAGAGAGCATCGGGGATCTTTTAGGGGTAGATGACTGTGCAGAAGTTACCAAGAAGATCAACCTGAGTAAAGCCCTGGTCTGCTCTGGGACACAAACCTCCTGCAGGTCCTTTGAATCTGAACAATTTTTAGGTTTTATGATATGTAAAACTGAAATCATTGTAAAATTTCCACATGGAAACAGAATTCATATATATAGTATACGTCAATCTTGAAAATGGAAGCTCTGGTTTTGTCATATCCCGTAAAGCACTTCTCAGAAATGGCTGATAAGCTCCATGTCTGAAAGAAGGAATAAAACCCAAAAGCCTGTGTCTGAGAAATAGACCAAGGACTGCCCATTAAGGCAAATTAATTTGCATATATTCATAATATAACAGTAACATTTTTATTGGCTTTTAAAATTCTATAATAGCCACTGAAATGTCATGCAGCAGGAGAAAATGTGAAGTGAAATTACTGAATAGTAAGCAATTAAATATGCATATTTAATCTTTTTACAAAAACAAAGTAAAGCCGAAATTAGGTCTGCATAGCTTTCCAGCTCGAAGCCAATTCACAAATTGAGAACGAAAAAAGTGATCTAAGTAACTGAATCAGTCCCTGATTTTAAGAAAGTATAGTGGATGATTATTCAGTCTGACAAATGAAAAAAACAAACAAAAAAAAAAGTTTCACTTTTATATCTGCATTTATACTGCAAAACCTGTAAGGCTTGGTTTATCCATAAAAAATACCTGAATTCTTATCTTAAATTTTCTTATATGGTCTTACGCTACAGTCTTAGTAATCAGCAGCTAATAAAATATGCTCATTCTGATTTTAAATTCTAAGATATGGCTGTAAGTGATATTCAGGTTAATCTATAAGGAATTTTATAATGGAATATATAAAACTGCACAGTAAGCATATGAGAGTTCATAAAAAATATATTATGAGATGTAGACCTCCTTCAGAAATTTAGAGAAGGAACATCATTAGAAAACAAAGATTTCCAGTTCAATAGAAATTAAGATGTTGCTGTGTGCTTGCCCTAGTTTTTATGGAAAATCTTGCTAAACTTTATATCATCCTGTGATGAGTGTATCAATTTGGCTGACAATGATAACTGTCAAATATAAATTATTTACAGTGCTGGAAAGCCATTACATGGGAACTACATGGAAAAATTAGCACTATTAAATGGTATTAAAGCATAGATTTATCAGGCAAGGAACTGGTTAGATGATAAATCTGAAAAGGAGTCAACAGTGGTGTAAGATGATTTGCATAGGAATGTTTCTAATGTAGCCTTGTAGCTACAGAAGCACGTCCTGCACTAGTGAACCACTTCACTAAATGGTTTGAAGTACATAAGAGCTTCTTCTAATGAAAATTTTGGATGTCAGAAGGGAGGACACAGTTGAGAAATAATGAAGGCAGGACATGATATGGAGCTGTTTATGTTCATTCACCCAGGAGCGATGGGATTCATCTGCTCAAATACAACTGCCTGCTTGGTGGGTATCTGAGCTAGTCATTTTACTTTCTTTCTACTGTCAGAGAGAAACAGGCACTTTCAGATCCCTCAACAGTTCAGATAAGCAACACCTTACATGTGTCTTTTGCTCCCTGCTGATCATTAGAGAAGGCATGTGTGACCTCATGATGCAGATGAACTCACTCCTACTCAATATGGTTTTAACATAAAGAATTTACAGGTTTTGGTGTAAAGATATTAAGGAAGTCCTACAGAAAGAGGGACTGGATACTGGAAAACAGTAGAAAGGATAGAGGGCTTGTGGCTGAGAAAAGGTTAGAAAGAAAAAAAAGAAACTTAAGCCCAAGATACACATTTGAATAGCAAGAGATCCAAAAAGTAGCAAAACACAATAAAGACTTGATTTTATTTCAGTACAGAATACCATAACATTAATGTAAGAATACTGCATAAAATTCAAGTGGCTACCTTTTAATAAGGATGTTGTAAAACAACAGACCTAAAGAAATAAAAAAATAATGATTCAAAGGCAGAAAAAAGAATAAAAGCAAAACAAAACAAAATGCCAGTAAAGGGYTAAAAATCTCAAGACATGTAATTTTCAAACTGACGATTGAGCAGCGACTTGAATGCAGGGTTTATTCTAGTAGAAGAAAAGMCATAACAGGAACCACAGGTGATAAACTAATGCCAGACAGCTTTGCACTGGAAACATGGAATGCTTTAATAGCGGCGGTGAGCAGCCATTGAAACACACTGCCAAGGTGATGGGTTCTCTGTTGCCTCATACCTTCAAGATTGAATACCTTTCTGAGAAATATACTTCCATGAAATACAAAAGCACTTTAGTCCAGGCTAAATTGCTGGCTTAAGGAAACATAACAGAGGGAAATAGACACTTGTAGATGTCTATTCAGATAAGAAACACCCTAAAAAGTGTCCATTTCTCTCTTAAGAAAACAGACTTCATATAAGCCCTCCTGGCCCTAAGCTCCCTAAACAATATTTTGTGTGTATTTATGGATGGAGACTCAGGTTGAGACAAGTACACGTGTAAAGCCTATGCTTTTCTTCTGGCAAAAGACCTAGTGATGCTAAGTTGCTGAATTTACATATGAACACATCCCTTTCCAAAGGAATTTTCAAAAGTCCATTTAAAGACTCTCTGATAAACCAGAATTTAGCAGCATAAGCCAAAACACCAAAAGCATAAAAGCACAATGAAGACTTGCAATGAAGAATACGGATGGGTATAATTGAAATTAATTAGGATATGTGATGAAATGATGCAAAGGTGCATAGAGGGACAGTGAGAGGCAGGGGCCTCCCATTAACCTACTCAAAGCCAAGGGAGTCCCGATCCATGGGAAGCACCGTCTGGGGAGCCTGGGGGCCGCATACTGGGGAGAACATAGGTCTGGACCAGCTGCCAGAGACATTTGCATATGAATTTCAGGCATCACCAAAGTACCAATGGAGTCCAGTGGTTTTGATTTTGAAGCAATTCAGTTTTAGGAAATATTCCAGGAATCATGTTGCTTGCATTGATTCTAATTCCTTGGGCTGACCTTTATCTGTTTATAAAAGCTGCAAACAAGCCGTAATCATTCACTATGGTTGGCTGGCAGTATCTTTATTTTACCTATATAGGAGTGTGAGGGAATAGCTCAAGAAAGGGRAAATTAGAGGAAAACTAGGGTCTAACAAAAGTGATGGCATTACAGAAGCTTGCTTGAGTTGAGAGACATTACCACTTCCAGGATGGTTGGTATATATGGAATCTACTTCTCCACCATTCCCCTAGCAACACAACCTGCCCTCTAACATATGCTAGTAAGAGCAAATAAAGAGCGGAGCAGAATGGAGACRCCATGGCCAAACTTTGTTGGCTTTCCTCCAGAGATGGTAACCTGATGGTGCCATGCAACCTGATGGAGGTGGAGCAGAGTRAAGACACCRTGGCCAAACTCTGTTGCTTTCCCTGCAGAGGTGACAACCTGGTCTTACCATGCAATTCATAAGCCACACAGTATGATAAGATGTCTGGTGCTGGGCCAACAACGGTGGCAGATYAGTCCCTTCCGATGGACTTTGGTCAAATTTCTCTTCATTCTGATCTCATTATAATACCAGTACACAACTCCATCCTACAAGTTACCTGCTTCCAAGGAAAGATCACTCCACACTCAGAATGCTCTCTGGATTTTCAATTAACTTGAGAGATCTTTTTAATCAATCAATAATGAGAGTACATATGACTYGAGTCACTCAAGCTCCACCCAAATATAAAAGAAAATAATCAAAAGATGAACTAAGGAGGGATATAGAAGGAACTAGGGAATGGAAAGGAAGAAGGAAGGAAAGAAGAAAGAGGGAAGAGGAGAGGGAAGACTCCATTGTAACTTCTCAATCAGTAGACAGCCTGAACCCCTTTCCTCCCCTCTGGTCAGGATGCTGYCTGAGGAGACTCCTTTAGAATGAGAGCCCTCTTCCATCTTCTGGGGTGAGTTATGATTGCACCTTTGTACTCTAGGCACTAGCTAAGAACCCCACACTGTAGTAGGGAATTTCCTGTACTGACATCCAAAACCCCTTCTCTAAATGTTGCATTTGAATAAATTAYGCTATTTGTGAACTCGACTACTTGTTTTGAGGCAATTGGACCTACAGTCAACAGGCTGTTCATGAACCCRATACTGCCAGAGCTGAGCCTATAGCTGATTATAGTATCTGTGAACTCGATTCTCTGTTTTGAAGGCGATTAGACCTACAGTTGACAGACTGTTTGTGAATCCATTGCTGCCAGAGTTGAGTCTGTAGTTACCACAGTATCTGGTATCCCGATTAAAAGATGAGTCCAGCCACCCCTAGTCCCTCTAACCTTTGAGGATTTTTTTAGTGTTGCTCTGGAATTTAGCTATCCCGCTGTATCTAAAAATCAAGGTCACCTGTGTCATTCCAGATTTGAAACACATGCTCAATGTRCATATATCTTTCACTATGCTCCAGTATGAAAGTTAGATACAACTGACTTCAGTTATGTGATAGTCAACAGGCCTGTCCAGGTATGTGTGTAATGTCATCTCACTGGACCCCCGCTGATTTATTTGAGCTTCAGCAGGACTTACTAATTCTGGTGCAAAAGTCTCAACTTGCCAGACCTCAGCTGCACCCTGTTGAACCTCTCTGGTGGCATTACCTTGGAGATCCTCCATGCATTTGCATTGGAGAAGACTTATTAGATCAATCACAAATTTGCCCACATAAGCAGAACTATTCAGGTCCAGAATCCTCATCTTTGAACCTATTATGTTAGTGGCTGCACAGTCCAGAGTGCCGGGAAACGTCAAGAAGATGCACTGCAGTCCCAGCAAAGCTGCCAGGAGAACACCTAGGAGGATGTCTGGGATTTCAGCATTAGTTTCCCTATGTTCTTTCAGAAGACAAACTACTGTCAATGCGGTTGGTCTGTTTAAAACAGCATTTTTGAATAATGGAACTCTCTTCTGATGCATCTCTCAGCTACAAAGGAGTAAGACGGAGAGAGCTGGGCTTGTTCAGCCTGAAGAAGAGAAAGCTGAGAGAGGATCTGATCACTGTCTATAAATACCTTGAGGGAGGGAGTTAGGAGGATGGGGCTGGCCTCTTTTTAGTGGTGGCCACTGACAGAACTAGAGGAAACGGCCACAAGTTGAAGCACCAAAAGTTGCACAGGAACTTAAGGAAAAAATTCTTGACAGTGAGGGCAACAGAGCACTGGAACAGGCTGCCAAGAGAGGTTGTGGAGTCTTCCTGATCTCCCCAAKGAAGATCACAGGATCTTCCAAAACCGCTTAGACGCAACCCCGTGCCACATACTTTAGGTGACCCTGCATGTGGAGGGAGGTTGRACTTAGATGACCTCTAGAGGTCCCTTCCAACTTTAAGCATTCTATGATTCTATGATTCTATGATCATGAAAGAAGAAAGATCCCCAAGAATAGCTGTGAGAATACAGATKGTGATCCTTGTTCTGTAAGAGGAAGCCTTCCCTCTGATCAGTGCTAATCTGCTGCCTGATGACTCTAGTACAAGGGGAGCATCATAATTCTGGACGCAGTCTTCGCTGAAAAAAAAGTCAATAGCATTTTGTGAAAACGTAGGAGTTCTGATCCCAGTGTCCTGATAATACTGATTTAAAATTAAAATTTCATCACTTGATTTTCCTGTCAGTTTCACTTATTTTTACTTCTCATTATGARCTATATGCAGTGTTAAAATTGCTGGATTGATTCTCCTTCAGATAACTGCTGGATGAATTTCAGTGGTGAGAGAAGTGCTCTCTATRTACTTTACATATACTCAGTTCTTATGCTGATGCCATCACCTGATAGTGTGTCTCAAGTCATAGAGCCAAAGGAAAATATGGATTATATTGTTGTGTGCTAGGAGATAGGAGGCAGGGGGAAAAAAGTATGATTGAAATTTTGCTAGAATAATAAAATTCTTCAATTTAATGGAAATGACGAGAAAAGGTAATGCATGAGATGAATCATGTGCTCGCATAGTTTTTCTATTTTCACTCTTTGTATTCACTACATGGATTGACTAGTGGGAATCCTGAGACACTCATAAAAAGAATTTCTTTCTTTTGTGGATACTGAAAAGTCTGCAAAGACAGCAAACCGTGAATAAGAACTCCAGGTTTGTGCCTGTCCAACTCTTCAACCTGTGCTTCCAAAGATAAGCTATTCCCACAGAAAGCCTCAACACTCCTTTCCCTGCCTAGTGCAACTGCTCCCCCTCTGCACTGAATACCTAAGACAGCTCCTTGTATGACAGAGACCAATTTACTCTTAGTTTATCAAAACTGTTTAACTATCCTYCTCTGACTCTCATAAATCCCCTTTAAACTGTATGCCAGATAATTTTATGTATCTTAGGCTGGTATAAGAAAAGTGTATTTGTTTACAGCATCACATGATATATATATAAATATATATAAAGTATGCACATATATATATGAGTTATAGCTGTAATTCTTCATATTGCAGGTTCAGAAAGTGTATTTATAATAGGCAACATTTTTTACAAGTAATATTCTTTTGTAAAGCACTCTGGCCATTCAACCTGAAATTAGCAGACATCGTAAATATATTTAAAAAAAAAGGACAAATTAAGTTTATGACCTCAGAACTGGTTTCAATGGTGATAAATATGTAGCACTCAAACTAAAAAACAAAGGCATTGTAATATCCTATGTATARATAAATATGTGTATATATATGCACTGCAAGGAACACAGATAAAAACATAGGAGGTAATCAGAGAAAATTCAGAACACCATCTGGATAATGTTTGACATGAGCAAAAGCAAACACAGATCTGAAGGAATATGTTTTTCCAGTTATAATTATATATAATACATTATATCCAGTATAGTTAAAACTTCTGCAGATACGGCTGATTTCTAATTTCTATTCTATTCTGCACTTTTCCAGCTGCTTTTAACATTTTTTTTTTCCTTTAGGAATATCATGTCCTTTCTCAGTGCCTAGTACATCAAGAAATTTTCTCCTTCTAATATCTAGATAAAGCYTGTCCTATAGCTGAAAGATATTTCAGTAGCATCAAAGGAATAAAGAGCTCATGTCAAATGAGAAGAAATTTTGTCAAAATCCACAAAGATTATCAGAGTTCAGGTTCAATATCCGGATTTCTTATCATCCATGCAATTATTGTATAGAAACCATACTAAATGACCAGAAAGTTCTGCTTTGTTATTTTCCACCATTACTTCCCAGCCTGAGCTACCAGTGTTAGAAGCCCCAGTTTTTCCGCAAGTGGCACTGAAAGGGGAATCCTGGATTGCACCCAGAGGTGAYTGATGCCCTAGACAGACTAAAGGCTGAATGGAAGTTGTTGTTAATAAAGAAGTTCTCTCATAATAATAATAAAAAAACAACTCTGAAAAGTGCAAAACCTTTACTGCTACAACTTGGAACACGGAGCTTTAGATATACTATATAAGTTAGTACGGCACAAGACTAAGAAGCTATATCATTAATTTAATCTGGAATTCTTCCTAAGATGAATATTAAATAACTCTTCTTCATAAATTCCTCCAATATGTAGAACAGCAATAAATCAGTCATATTTTAATTGACTTAGCCCTTGAGGAATATTTAGCTTGTGTTTTTTATGAACTCCCTTATCATGAGCAGACAGCATTCAGAAAATACAGGCATTCTGAACTTCTTTTCAGTGTTAAAAACTCTGGATGAGATGTTATAGCTAATCAAAATCTTACTAAAAGGACGAAATGACACAAACACCAAGCAGAATCACCAATTAGCTGCCTATAAGGCACTGCAGAGTGCTTTGATATCTCGTCAATGTAGATCCTACAATGAATATTGCTCTTTGAACATTTCAGTGGATATTAATGCATGTGTTACTCCTGTGTCAAATTTGGACACCATCACACTGCTTCCTCCTGTATTTTATAGCATATTCAGAGGCACTGAAGAATATATGAACATCAATGTGAGAATATACCAATAAAATAATACTCAGTCAATTGGGGATCTGTAGAGCTATAACCAATGTAAAACTTAARTTTGTTATAGTATTCAGTTAACAAAAAAAAAATCTTGTAAATACTAGTATTTATGATGAATGATAGCACTTGACTAAGTAAGAAGAAAGGTGAATAGTAACATTCTGCCACAAGTTTTAATCAGAAGGCAGCCACAATCGATTTCCATTGTTTTTTTAATTACAGCATTCCAAACTGAGCAAAAGCAGGAACACACCAATGCAACAAAAAAAGGCATTGCTTGCGTGACAGATGAGCAACCAGTGTAATTTGGGAAGTTACAATTTTCATCAAAGCTTRAAATAGGATTTATGAGAAAGATGAAAACGTCAAATAATCTTTACCAATGGAGCAGTGAAATCATGTAAATAGCGTGAATCTAACTGGAAACATAACTTATTTAACAAGATTTTTTTCTGAGAATTTCTAATGAAACTTCCATTTATTCAATATATTTTAGCAGCTATGACATGAGATAACATCTTTGGTATGCACGCTTTTGAAATTAGACCAATTTTCATTACCAGTCAATGTACACGTTTGCTTATTGAACACTAGAAATGGTTTATTCTAGTTTGTGTTCCTCTTCAGTATATAACTTGATGTCAGAATCAGTATTGATTTTTGGTGAGATTTGTCTTTCACAACATGCCTTCTCTCAGCTCTGCTTGATCACATCACTAGGTTGAAATACGCATCTTGTTTGCCAAGCTGAGCACTGGCAATGCTAAAGTAACTCAGCAATTCTGCTGAGCTCCCATTAGCTGCACTCCAGATAATGGGGTGAGTTACAGAGGTGGGCAGAAGAAGCTGTCAATGGTAAATTTGTCTCTGTTAGCAAAKGGTGAAGCGACTCACTATGAGTAGCTCACTGTGGCTTAGTGGTCACGCAAACGGTTATAAATCCGTGCCGTACACTAGGATTTCGTTCCTCTTGAGCACTGGCAAATATACATGGTGCCCTCCAGGGCAATCTGATGGAAACCAAAGTAAGAAACCACGTGTTTGCTGGGTAAATACTGAGCTCTGTACAGTCCTCTAAATGCTTTTGGAACAATGTCATCATATCCGAATGACCAGACGTAGCCATCAGTTGGCAGATCTATCTCTTCAAAGGACAATATGAAATCTGTAAGCTTTGTGCCAATGATGACTAGGTTTAAACGAAGAGTTTATACACTCCACTGAATCCTGTTTAGTAGTTCTTGTAAAAGTTGTGATTACTCTAAAAAAAGAAATGTCTGAACTATTTATAGTTCCTTCACATTGAACACCCAAGGGCCCGTAAAAATATGGCCTTTGAACTCTGGGACCTTCCTGCATCTTCATACACATCTGACATCAGGTACATCTGAATTTGAAATTGGAGGTTCAAAACATTAAACTGAATTAGATCTGGATTCCCTTTCAAGAGGGTGAGACACCCTTCATTCAGAGTCTAATATTCTCTGCTTTTCTTTAAGATGAATTGTGAGAGGATTGAGAGGCAATCTTCACAACATGTGTCCTACAAATGGTTTTTCATTTTTAAACAGTCATTGTCATCTTTTGTTCCGCCTTCCCCAGGGACATTTGATTTGACATTCAGGGGATCATAGCATCCACAGAGGCTGCAGGCACTTAAATACTTAAATACTTAAATGTAATGGCGTAATAGGTAACTCACTCTCAATGCTGTCTCTTCATGTTTCTCCCTACAGTCATAAAAGCAGCCACATTCTCTTATATTAAAGAAAAAAAAAAAAAGAAAAATAAAAAAATAAACCTAAGAAATACAAAAGCACAATATGAGCAAAAAGAAAAGCTGCTTCATCTTTATGAATCCAACCCAATTTGTTCTTTAGTTACTCTTCCAAATTATGACTTTGGTTGTTAGTCCTACAGGAAACCCAAGCATGTTAAATGCAGATAGCACCATGTATATTTATGGTTCTCCATACAATAACTGAGTAGCTGGTTTGTGTACAAGTAAGATCATTCTGTGCTTAGAAACTCACAAAAAGCCTGGAAAGGAGAAGTGCCTTCACTAGTGAAACCACAGAACAGACTCTTGGCCAAAGATATGTTTAGGTAAACATTAAAAAAAAAAGCATTTTCTCTTTCACCTTTGAGGTTTATTTAGCCCTTAACCGAGACTAGCAGCTCATGTAATCTGGACTGTCATACCTTTGCCAAGCCTTTACATTTCTATTTAACAGCTCTCCATTTTATTTGAAATTCTCAGATCTGTAAATGAACTGCTGACAGAGGTAGAAGGTCTCCTCAACCTAAGCTCTCAATAATGATGTTTGACATGCTGGAGACAACTGTTTCACACATTAGATTAGGCAATTTACATTAGTTAGGTTCTAATAAGATCAAGCCTTTAATCACTTAGTTGGCCAATTTCAAATCCACAAAACTGGCTTTTGGGTGAAGTCCAGGTCATAGTTTTCAAAAAGGATAGTTTTGCTTGCCCTTTTTTTTTTTTTTTTTTCTTTTTTTCTTTTTTCCCCACTAAATATCTTCCAAGAAGCTAAAAAGCAGTGAAATCTCACCAGTAAAAAGCTCTGGATTACTACAGGTTATTGCTCCTTCTATCAGATCAGGTAAAGGACCAAGTAAAGATAGTAAGGAACTAAATGCCAATTTGACCCCTCCCATAGCAGTGAATATGGTGACTTAAGCCACCCTTTTACCACTTAAGCAGAGGCCGAATTGCCTTTTTGTTGTACAGAAATATCTCAACTCTAAATATTCAACAGAAAGAGACAGCCTAACTTGGGAATCATGCACTGCAGGCTTTTGAAGATACGTGTCTGTCTCCATTGCTAGAACACACACACCTCTATTTAAGGTTAAAAAAAAAAAGGAAATTTTCTTCAACAACTTTTAGCAAAAAGATTTACACAGCTTGTCAGCTTGTGRATATCCTATCCTACCACACCACTCTTTTTCATGAGTAATATCCTGGGCTATTCAATCATATCAAATATTAGAAATTCTAGCTTTATATATATGCAACCTCTTATATTCCTTAAATATGCTTAAAGAACAGTGTCATATAGGACACTATTCCAAACATATAGGACATTATTCCAAAATTGTGTTTTATTTTAAATTTTTCCTTCAAAGACATACTGTTATAAATCAAATTATATCAAATTATATCATTAGTTTTTTTTAAAAAAAAAATCACAACCATTTTATTCACATTAATCTAAGGACATATTGCCTCTTTCATTACATTGACATAGACTGGTCACGAAAACAATACTGAAAAGAAAGGAGATGTCAAGGGCATACATTCTGATGCACTCTTAAGAAGTTTTTAGAAGATACTACGTCTGTTTGGGGTTCTTCAGCTCAATGTAACTAAAGAAAGAGAAACAGATTTTTGGATAATGAATTCTTTGGGATACTGAAGCAGAATATGGGATACCTGGTCATGTTTACAGTGAGAAGATAATCTGTTTTATGACATCTGAAAATTCACAGAACAGCAGGAAAAGAAAAATGTTCCGAACGTATTGATTTTCAAAAAAGTCTGTCTACAGGAACCTAATGAACCTGCATTTATAGAGCCAATTATTTGATCTGAAAACAGGCCAGAAAAAGAATATTCAGAAATCCCAGAATGTGTTAAACCATATGAAGCCAGATCTAATTAGAGGTTAATTTATAGAACACACACAACCCAAAGACATATAAAAATTTGCTRCCAACCTAAAATTTAAGCCACAATAGCAGGTACATGTTTTGCTCAGAATTATGGAATCTCTTTGTGCCATACTACCCAGCTAATTTCTAGGGCTAAAATAGCAGTGTGTTTATATCTCAATCCAATTTAAGCTTTATTTTCACATTCTTTTTAAAGTCACAGTTCTCACATTCCACTACAACCACACAGATTACATAAGAKTTTACATGGCCCCACTATGTAAAGTCTTGTTTCTTTAGATAACCCTTAATATATACTTGACTTSTCAAACCTGCATCTTCCATGAATTTTCTCGTGTCACTTGATGTAAGACATAGCAAGGAAATTCAGCCCACACTCTCTCTGCAGAGTATTCCCTATGTTAGGGAAAAAAATATGGCTTAGCTGTGATACAATCCCAACAGAAAGCCCTATTGTATATTATCGTTGCATTTCTGTATAGTACAGTCATGACCAAACTAAGAAAGCAGGATAACAGGAACTTTAATGAATTATCATTATATATCTTCAGCAAGCAGCAGACATCAGTTCCATGGCCAATTTATTAACCACATCATTCCTCTTTCCTGTTTTGTATTACTCAAACTCTCTCTTCCCTATGTGGTGTCTCTCTAAGACTTTTTAACTTTTCATCTATCTCTCCTTTTTTTCTTCTGCCCTAACATATCAATTTTTGCTCAACCTCACCCAAAGACATTCTCTGTACCAACATACAGAACTGAGGAAAAAGCTAATGAAGTTGAAGTTAAGAATAAATTAAATTAAATGTTGTTTCCACCAAGGATACTGGCCTTTGTAATCTGGAGAAGATAAGACTCAACTGTAGTAAAGAGAATGAAGACTCTTTGTATCATCAGTCACAGATTTCTATATCTCAGCTAGGCCTACAAAGCAGATGAAAGTTAAGTGAAAATAAAATGAGAAGTTTCACCCTTTAAGATCAATTATTCATTTTAAAGTTACCTCTGCCCTAGAAACTAGATAAGGCAGGTTTTGACATTCATTCAAGAGCTTTAGAATTTGCTCACCAATTATCTAATTTAAACACCTGAATTACCAGAAAGAAGTACAGTAAATAGCAAATCCTGAAATGATTTAAAAAAGAATCTTGACTCAGAACTCAGGAAATCATCCATTTTTTTCAAAAGTTAYACGAAAGATTTTGTAACTTGTCCATATAGGCAAAATTTCCTTCTTTTTTTTCTATTAGACTGTGGAAGTGCCAGTAGGATGCAGCCTTTTCTTAGAGACTAGCTTTCTACCCCAATTACAGTGTGAACTGGTTTGTCAATCACAAAATAGCTGGGGTTAGAAGGCACCTCTGGAGATCATCTAGTCCAACGCCCTTGCTCAGGYCAGGGTGGCTGGAGCAGGTTGGTTCAGCTGAGTTTTTAGTAGCTCTAAGGACACTAGAGCATGACAGTTAACACTAGAAGCACCTTCTGGATGACCACAATGTTTGTTTTTTAACTAACTGATGATTTTWCTCTTCAAAATCAATGTCTAATGAATTTCAGGGAAAGTCACAGAATCATAGTAGCAATTTAGGCTACAAGTGACCTGTGTAGGTCATGGAGCTAAAAGGCCCATCAGAGCATGACAAACTTTAAGGTTTTGAAATTTTTGAAAATTTGGGTTCTAGAGATTCTGTGGAGTCTGGCAAGAAGGAGAATTTAAACTAGGATAAGATTAATTATTTTTAATGGAATTTCTAAACAAAACTGGATATTTTGATTTTTTACTGGAAATTTATTAGAGTTCAGTGATGATACAATTTAATCTTCTGTCTTCCGAGCTGAAGTGAATATAGGGACAGAAGCCTCCCAAGGTCACAGGAAGGGGTAGGAACCCTTGTCTGATGGACAGGAATTCAGAATGAGCAGTATTTAGCTTGCACCTGTAAGGCTATCTGAAAGAGGTTTTAACAGTTAAAACAAACCCCACAATTTTCAAGGACCTAAGGCCAAAATGAGCTAAAAGTTCTCCTAGACAAGCAGAACACATTACAACTGAATGTGTGTGAAGGAGATCTCAGTCAACTCATTCAGTGATTCACAAGACTACATCTTGTGTAGTATAGAGCTATAGCAAAAATGTAATTTTTCAATTTTCTGTTATTTCTCCTGTTTTAATTAGACAGCTGAACAACTTTTTATTTATGTATTATTAACTGAATGAACAAAYTTCATTCGTGACCACGACGTTTGAATAAAGCGTGAGTTTGGCTCATATTCGGGATATTGGACATGAAAAGCTGTGTTAATTGTGTGTGGCTTACAGGATTCAATAGTTTCTTGATGTCTAACATTTCTAACAGAGTTTAGGTACAGATTGCACTACATTCAGTCACTGGTAATTTGTAATGAAAAGAGATATACTGTGTTTGGTAAGGAAGAGCAATTATTTTTTCCAACAAATAAAAACTGCTTTTTTTTTTTTTTTTTTTTTTTTTTTTTTTTTTTTTTTTTTTTTATTGAGGCTTGAGTGCAAAAGGCGATACAGAACAATATCTTCATGACAGAAGCTCAGGCCATGAAATTTAAACAGTCTAGTCATTATATTAAGCTGATTCTTTTTGTTCTATGCAATTTCTCCAAATTCACTAGTAACTTCTGTGTTTCTTTTCAGCATTTCTATGAATAAATGCTCTGAATAAAACTACTGTTTTAACCAGAATCAAATATCAAATGAAATTAAACCAAACACTCTCTTCTTAGGGATGTATTCACTTGATCCTATATCAATGAAAAGAATTTTATGTTCCTCAAAAAAGTACTGTTTTCCTTGAAATATACTCTGCACTGTAAAAATATAAATTTACCATGATATCTTTTGCCCTGGGAAATATTTATTCAAACAACATGTGAAAAGAATTCTACTAGTAGCCGTGAACTCCCTATAAGCAGTTTATATAAACAGTCAAAAGGCCTTGAACTACCTACACRAAGTGTATATACTACCAGTAAAATTAAAAACACAGTTCATGTAGCTCATATTTCACATCACTCTGTGCTTTTCTGAACGGGTGAAGATTTGCAAGTTTGAAGCAAAGAGAAAAATAATTCCAGTCCCTTAAATGGAGATTGAATAAAGCAAATGCAACAACAAAACGACACTTTAACTGAGGCAGTAGGCACCAACACAAGGTAAAGGTATATGGGATTACTCTATAAGAAATTACATTCTTCTTTATCATAAAGGTTTCCTGTTTAAATTATAGGATGACTAATGACAACTTACACTCAGAGTTGCAAGAATTATATCAGTCTTTCTAGTTGGCCACGGTATACCAACTTTTCAACTTTAATAAATAACAACATTTTAAAAATTTAGTCAGGATATCGCCTCAGGAGGCAATAAGAACACCTACTCATGTCTGCTAAGAAAAATTATTCTTAGCAGCAAGATTTTGAAAATATCTGGAAAAAGTATTGAATTAAAGTTGATATCAGGCTTCTGTTTCAGTCTCAGCTCATTACTGCTGTGAAAGGATGACTTTACGCAATAATTGAATGATTGAGTTATTACTGCAAGGCTACAAAGACTGCTGAGTTTTGGATYCCTTAATTTGGGAAGTTCTGGATCTCTTTCAGAGCTGATACGATATCCAGCCACTTGGCAAAGCTGGAATCAACTTGATAACCAAATATTCAAGAAATTCCAGATCATTCAAGTCAAACTGTTAGCAATGGAGGTATTTTGTGTTTATTGCATAAGTTTCCACATTAAAGAACAGGGAGGGAGAATGTATGGTAGGTTGATGACTCCTAAGTTTTTCACTGGCTGTGAAATAATTTTGCTCTTCACTTAAAAAGTCTCTTTCCTTTATACTACTGTAAGCTACCTTTCACCCAATGCATGCCATTCTTCCAGTGAAAAGGACAGCACAGGGATTACATAGTACATGAATGAACTCTGGGGTAAAATATGGAGAAAATTCAACACTACACTCAGTTTAGAATTTACTCCAGAAAGTAGCAGCTTGAATTATGTGATTAGGACCATACATTAGTGCTAAGAATGCCACAAGCATTGAAGCTGACACAAATATATTTTGGCTTTGACTTCCTTTCACACAAGAAACACCTTCACCAACACAGCTACAACAGGTACCTCTTTGGTCTCTCAAAATATGTAATTTTGTACAGAAGTGATTATGAGACTGAAGCCACCATCAACTCAGAAAGCACTTGCACACACGCCACCAGCCTACATGGAATATTTCTGCGTAATATGATTTAAAATAACTGAACTAAAGCCATCTAGTTTTTTAAAGTTTATATAATAATGGAAATGACAACTGACCCAGCACCATACAGCACAATTATAATTAACAGGAGACTTTTCTGAAAGATGTCTGTAGCGCCTTGGGGAAAAAATGTAGGTCACAGCATCAATTAAAAGGAGAACAAGAATGAAGATTCTTTCTGTAACATTTAACCCCAAATCGTTCTGTTGCTGTAAATTAAACAGCCCACACTGCATTACATCACAGGACTGAAGAATTCAAGAATGTCTAGTTTAAAAATGCCTTTAGAACTCCTGAACTCATTTTTTGTTCCCATATAAAATGGGCAGCCAAACACAAAATACTGATTTGACCATTATTTTTGTAAGCATTATTGAGAAAAGCTACTAAAAGTATGCTCAATTTTCTTATACATTGCAGGATTAATTATACAATATCAGAGCTCTGCAGCAAAGGATGTGAGGATTACTTAGCTGAAGATTAGAAACCGAAGTTACTTTTGTGGCTGATTGCAAAGGAGAGGTAAGGTTATTCAGGCTCCAAGGTCCAGGTTTGGTATTACTTATATCTGAAAACTCTAACAAACACTCTCCTTGGTAGGAGAAAGGAACACAGAAATAAATTGTTTAGACAAAATCTGTCTGTAAGGGCCACTACAGACTGCATACAGTTTTTTGTTTGTCTAATTGCTTTTTCAGCCATACAGGAAGTAATAATGGTGACTGTTAATAGAGACCAAAGACCTTTAAGCTGGAAAATGAAAGCAAACAATGTCTTTTATTTTAACTTCAATAACTCTGCTTCTGTATGAAAAAAAAAAAAGAGAGAATTTAAAAAAAAAAAAGGATAGCCTTTGCATCTCAGGTTTGATGAGAAAGACTTTCAAATACTACTTATCTTTGCAAGTGTTTGTTCATTTAGAAATAGTGGTCAATATATTGGATTCTTTTAATTCATTTAAAAATTTTATCATCTGCTTCAGTGGGAGCAATRATTTTCTCAGCTGATGAAGATGGAAGATCAACTATACCATGATGATAAGCCAGACAGCATGAGTAATATCTTTCAAAGTCCATGAGAGAGACCACAGGAGAACATCAACTGATATCATAAGGAAAGGGTAAACAAATTGTTAAAGTATACCTCCATCTCTTCAGCTCCTCACAAGTAATCATTAATAATGAAAAGGTACTACAGATAAAATTTGGCCTCCTGATACCCATGCAATATTTTCAGCAGAAAAATTCTGCACAGATAAATTAGTGAGTAATTCCATGGGGATATGTAAGAAAGAACAAAAACTCATTTCTGAAAAGTTAACAGAGAAAAAGCTAAACAAAWTATGTTAGTTAACAAACAGGACTGCGAATACACAGAGGATGTGGAGCTACATGAGGGAAATTCCAGTTTAATATAACTAGGTTTTGAGCTCCAGCTCTGTCAATGTTCTCTGGTAAGTTTTTCAAAGGATGAAAAGGATTTTAAGAACCTGTATCTCCCCATTTCTCAGTTGAAAAGTTGAGAGAATACAACTTCTGATCATATTCTGTATCTATTGCTATAACATCTAGAAGGCAATGTTATGGACAGGAATCCCACTGCCGAAGGCATTCAGCAAAACTAGAACAAAAAAATGAAGTGGCCAAGCACCAAAGACTTTCCAAACTGAGGTGAAAACTGGCAAGAGATAGAAAGAGATGACAGGACATAAGCCATTGTTCAACAGCTGTCAGCGGGATTTGACTCTTATTTACCTAACCACTGAATGCTTGGTAGACTGAAAAAAAAAGGATTTTGCTGCAAAATAACGAACATATAGCAAATTTCATAGTATTGCAATTTTCACAAAATTTCACAGTTGAATCATAGGCCCTTGCATCCTTGCCCAAGTGGAAATGAGAATCAATCTCTTCAATAAAGTGATATAGGGTAGGCAGGATGGGAACAAGCTTTGGAGAGCCTCCCAAGTAAAGCAGCTATTTGATGCTAGATGCAATTCAGATGAGGCAGACTAGGGAGGAGAGAAAACATAGCTAATTATAATTACACTTTCTCGAGGGGTTGATCAGTGCAATGGCACATTTGCAGAAATTATGGGGGGCTCAGTTTCTTCATATCTCCAAATGTGATAGTATTTATTGTACTACTACATGTTCTACAGATGACAACAGATCATTGAGTGTTCTGGAAGTATATATAAGGGATTTACAATTGYTAAGATACTTACATAAAATAGATAAAAGATTGTAAAGACTTTTGAGGCAGTGATATTCTTTCCTTTTATCTCAAAACACATTTCAAAAGAAAGAAAAGAAAATGTTATCTCCCTTTTACAGGTAGGAAAACAAAGGCAAAGAGAATTAAGTTACCTAGAATGACYCAAGATACTAGCAGCAAAGCTAAGAATAAAAACAGCATATCCTAGGTCTAGAGTTCTGGTTTTAATGACCACCCAGTTCTCAACCAGCCATACAAAGAATCATAGAGATACAGGCTGCAGGCATCGACACTAAAATAACATCAAACTCACAAAATTGCACAGAATTACAGAATTTGAGGTTGGACAGGATCTTTAGAGATTGTTTGCTTATTCCTCCTGCTCAAGTAGGGTCTTCTACAGCAAGYTTCCCAGGACCCTACATAGATGGCCTATGAATATCTTCAAAGATGGAAACTGCAAACTCTTTGGAAAAGCTGTTCCAGTGCTCAGCCACCCTCACAGTGGGGGAAAAAAAAAAGCTTTCCATCTTTTCAGATGAAACTTCCCATGTTTAAGTTTGTGCCCATTGCCTCCATCCTACCATTCGTACCACTGGGGACCACTAAGAGTCTGGTCCCATCCTCTTTATACCCTCCCTTCAAACGCTCACACACCTTGACAAGACCCACCCTCAATCTTTCCTTTTACAGCTCACAACTGTCTCAGATTTTTTTCATAGGAGAGATGTTCTGGATTCCTCATCATCTTAGCAGCCTTCTGGCAAACTTGCTCCTGTAGCTCCATGTATCTCTTGTATCGGGCTACCCAGAATKGGACACAGTACTCCAGGTGTAGCCTCACAAGGGCTAAACAGAGCGGGAGGTTCACCTCCATTGACCTATGCATCAAGGAAACTTTTTTCAAACAGATCTTGCTGTTTTACTCAAATGTTAGCAATTCTAGATTGCCAAATCAGTAAAGGAAAATTAATTCAGTTAATATCTATGGAAGATTCAACTTTCATCCCATTTAGGCCAGGAAACRACCACACTGAGCTCTTTAGTCAATCTGGAACTAAAGAGTTTTGGAATTAAARCAAAAACAAGAATAAACATACAAAAATGCATAGCTCCAACAAAAAGAGGAAAAAGTCACTCTAAAGACCTTGACTGCAGATGACAGAGAATACAGATATTGCTTATTTTCTTCTAGAAGTCTCTTTACATAAATGGCCCACAGCATTTTTTTCCTACTAAAGTTTTAGATGGTAACTCCAGGTAGCATGTCTTCTAGCATTCTGATTGATTCATTCTTGCCTTGAAATGCAAACTGCAAATCTCTGCCCAAGCAAAATGCAAAATCAGAAAAGCAGTCTTAGCCTCCATTCATCCACAGGGAGGAAGTAAAAAGGAAGTAAATGCTCTCATTAGATCAAGTAATACAACTTCATATTTCTTCATTCAAACTAGCAGCTGGGGAAGGAGAAGGTGATAAACTACTTTAGTTATGTGAGTTGAAACTCCATCACTTTATCATCTAATCCTGCATTTCAGCACTGAAGTGTTTTGCTGAGTCTGCTGGAGCGCAGAACAGGCATCTAAAAGACTGAGTTTAAGGCACTTCATAACACTGACAACAGTAATTTGTTTTACAGTAAAGTGTGTATATCTATGCATCTAATCTTGAAAACATAATGAGATGGAAATCCATCACATCCCTTGATAGTTTGTCCAATATTCCAACAGCTAAAAATGCCAATCTAGCATTTGTTCAGTTTCATCCTGATACTATTTTGCATTTCTCTGCTATACTAAATAATCCTCTTATTTCTGGTCTCCTCATGGGAATACCTTGTGAGGAAGTTCTTTAAGTCTATTCCTGGAGGAATCTTTCTCCACTCTATTCTCTGCTTTCTCTGTACATATTTAATATGTTCAAAATACAACTCCAAAACTTTACACTATGTTTGTATAGTCACATTAATGTTGCACATTCAAACCAAAGCACCTCCTGACAAGCAGCATTAGTCCTTTATTTAATATTCAAAGCTCACACTGCAAGTCCCTGCAGAGTCATCCATTCTTTCCTCTTAGAGTCTTCTCTTTCTTAGAGTCCCTTCTTTCTAATGTATGGTTCCCCTCTGTGTTCCTCCAGCTATCACTTCTTCCTTCTGCCTCTATAATTCTCTTCTTCTAGGCAATATCCATTTTGTTTGAATGGACTGTCTTTAACAAGCTACCCTGTAACTGGATTACTTGGTATAACTGCTGTGTCCTCCTTTCTTTCCCATTTATTCAATCCCTGCATCATCTGCAAATCTGACCATCCATGAGCTTATGCTACTTTCCAAATCATTTGTGGAAGTATTGAAACATGCTGACCACATGTGATTCAAAATTGCTAAAGGCTGTCCCTCAGAAATTCAACATAAGGATCATTTCTCATTGATTAGGAATTGAAATGGCAGCTAATCAGTCCTTAAATATTTAGGGTTAAATATTTAGGGAACATTAGTTTGATAAAGTATAGTATTATACGTCTACATTACCAGACATAATGTAGAATTAAATCAAATGTCTTATAAAAGTCTAAACAATAATTACTGCCATTCATAYAGCGAATTCACATTATGGAAGAATGAAATGAGGTTTATTTAATATAATCTCTTTGCTTTAAAATTATACTATTATTAATTTATTCATGCCATTAATTTATTCCAATACTTGCTTTTTTAGGCAAATCTTGTTAATCTTTGTGATATTTTCCCCAGGACTGACATACATCTAACTTGCTCAGAAGCACTGTTTAAAATATAATGGCATGATACTCACATTCCATCTCTCTAGAATTTCAAAAATATTCCAACAGATCTCCTCAACCTCCTTAGGTAAGGCTCTTCGGTGAAAGTTAGTGAGCCTCTGACTTACTTATTTTTTTCACCAGCAGATGTTATTTTAACATCTTTTTAAAAATTCAATGCTATTTGCATAGTAGGAGCATTATCTTGAAAACTACCAGGTGGACTTCTAAGAAGGAAACAGCACTCCCCTCTTACCCTGTACCACTCAGTATTGAAGAGGTATCTGATTTTTATTCATCTTTACATGACTAAATGACACAAATAATTAAATAATGAGAGGCTTATTTTTTTTTCATTTGACAGTGCTGCGAAAAAAAATTATTAAATATTAATTAAGTGCACTTCAAATCAAAAACACACAGGTTTGACCAAACCTTTTTCAAAATATCAGGAGGCAGAAATTTAGTGTCTAGAAACATACTGCAAGAGTTCTGATCCATTATTTTCATACTTGAATTCACTATGTATTGCCACCTTAACCACCACATATTTGAGGCATATTTATATTTATAAAAAATACCTGGACAACATAAGGCACTACAGATATCTAATTGGTAGAGAGCAAGGATAGCTCAAAACTGTCGCCTGCCCTTCTCAATCCAGTGTCTTTTTAACTGTGAGATCACAGGATAGCAATTTGGATATCAACAATATATCACTTGAATCTATTTTCACCAGAAACATCCCATTAGTGTGCATTATCCTGAAATCTTAAACTGTCTTCTTTTCTCCTGAGATTCCAGAGAATCCAGCTGGCAAACAAGCAAAATATCGCATTTCTCCCATGTCTATTACCATAATGGCAGGAGGTTGTACATAGAAAACTGAGAATGTAAAGGCAGCATAAACTGAATATTTTGATAAAAGAAATTAATGGAGGTTTCTAAACTGTCTCAGTAGAGACTAGTTGCACTGGCAAGTCCTCTTTTAGAAAAACTTCGTTAAAAATAACAGCTTCAGCAGTGCTCTTGTCTACCAAGTTGCTGTACTTTGGTAACAAAATTAGTCATGAAAATGGTTATACTATATCTCAAGTTGGCCCTGCCTGTTCCACCTAAAAGACAGATTGTGTCTGTGGATGATAATAAAAGGAAATCACAGATAATAAAAGGATAATCACAGATAATAAAAGGAAATTTCAGAAAGAGGAGGATGAAATTTGCCTGACCAGATGTGGTATCTAAAATTTAGATATTTGATCATAAAGGAAGTCTAGAAAACAGAGAGAGACAATCATGTTTAGGACACGATCCATCTCATAAAACATGAGACCTCCAAAATAAGTTAGAACAACTGCATTCGAGAGGAATCTTTCTCTTCATTGTCTGTCATGGGAATGTCATTGACCAGTTCAGATGTCAAGTTAGGGAAGCCCAAATTGTTTTCAGAATGAAGTTCATACAAGATTTCTTTTCTGCCACAATATGTTGACAATTGGTGAGGCATATATATTTTTTTTTTCTTATTTGGACTTGTAACAAACATTTTTGAGTCTATGGGAAAATTGGTGAGAAAATGGGCAAAAAATGAAAAGAATTGGAACAAAGAAGCCAGAGTAATTATTTATTTTCCTTTCTTATTTCAGGGATTCTCAGAACTAAATTCACTACTCTCACCTGTGGGGTAGTCCATTCCATTTCAGGAAAAGGTCCCAGCTGAAGGCCTGTACCTGGGGAATGCTCTTCCTCTTGGCCTTTCTGGAAGTACATAGAGACATCTACTCAGGACATGTTCCAAACTGAGATTTTTCATCTTGCTTGCACATGGTGTTTACATGTGTGTTTTTGCTTCCTAGGTTGTTTTTCCTTTTTTTTTTTAATTATTTTTTTTTATTTTTCCTTCCTTTTTTTTTTTTTTCTGTAATTGCTTCAGGAATTAATCTGGTGTGTTGTCTGTGTTTTCTTCAGGATGTTAATAGCTGTTAAAATGTGTTGAAGTGCCCAGAGGCATTTTAACATTAATGACATAACATTATGTTATATAATATTCAAAACGTGTATGCATATTATTGATCAAAAATTTCTGTGGAATATCTGTTTTTCCTTCAGGGGAGAACAAGCAAGAAATATATTTTTCAAGAATTAACACTGTACTGTATATTTCAGTATATTTTTAGTATGCAATATCTACCAGTCTCAAGTAATTATTAATAAATCAAGTTAAAAAGCTATAAAGAATAAATATTCTCTTGATAGACCACCTCTTCCTACCTAAAATTAGAAATAACCCTGTTGCTTCTAAACCTCAGAAATCTCTAATTATCACTATGAATTTGTGCAGTGTTAACAGTTGGTGACTATACATTTGCTTTTAATGAATACCAGGCCTCACTTGGGGGCAAATAAAATATCTGCAGTGAAATTTAGGATCCTGACTAGGTGTGAGTCAATGCTACTGCAGAAAATCTATTCTCAAGCAACAATATGAATGAGTGAGGCCTGTCWTTAAAAAGAGAACTATAGTGCAAGAATCATGCTTTTTGTGAACAGCAGAATTACCATATCTGTATCTATGCATCCACTATGTATCTCTCTCACTTTGTAGTATATTATTTTGGTGACTTTTCTTTTTGTTCCCAACGCCCTCAAAAAATACCCAACATTTTAAAAGAAAAAAAAAACCAGCACTTTTTTACTCTGCAACATTAATTTTTCACCTGCAAGATAATGCTTTTTGCCAGCAAGCAGTACACCACAAAAATAGCAAGACATTCAGAGGAGACGTGCAACACTGTCAATACAAAGAAAGGCTACTAATTGGGAGAAAAAAAAAAGTGTATAATGTATTTTAATGGTTATTTCAGAAACACTGTGTACTATCCAGGCAGTGTTAAGTATAGTTTAAGGAAAAGGTCTGTCTCTGCTTGAAAGGATTACTGCTGTCATAAATCAGTGTTCTTAAGAACTGAAGCTTATATTGATGCTGCCAAACTTCAGGCATTTAGATGTGTCAGCTAGAAGCAGAGTTGTTCCAAAGATGGCAAATTCCTGAGAAAGGTGCAGAGCTTAAATGCACTGAATTGCTCTTTGGAGGACTTTGCTCTTTCTAATGTGTCTCATTTAAGGGGATGATTTTGGGTCTGAATATTTAATCAAGCTCATTGGACTAGGATTTTTTTTTTCTTTTAACGTGACTTAAATCTGGAGTAACTTCTCTTGGAGAGCAATGAGTGGTCATGAATTCCCCAAAGAGCTGGTGAGAAATCAGCTGGTAGCTTTGCATTTGCTGATTGCTACGTAGTGCTCTAAGGAAGGAAATCAAATGCAAACATTGAATCAAGAGTGATGTCCTGTTGCAAAAAAGCTTTCCTTCCAAAAATTCTACATAGCTGCATCTAATGGCATGAGTTACTATTATTTGGTGCTGCTACCCGCAGGAGAACTCTATCATTTTGGAGGCACTTTGTTTTCAGAAAGACACTAAGAAATTGAAGAGAATCTCTAGGTGAACAAAAGTAGCAATAAGGGATTTAGAAACCATGACCCAGGGAAAACCAACAAATGACGCTAAATGGGACAGTGACCCCTGTTGCCCCTGAGGATAGGGCCCAGAGAAGTCATTTCAGATTTTGCTTCCACAAAAGAAACTTTCCAACTGCTAGATGTCGAAGCATTGAAACAAATGCTTTCCATCGCTGAATGTTATTACTCCATAGCCTTCGTCCACGGGAAGTTTATTTTCTTGCAATTACAGCAATTTTAAAGGGAGACAGATGATTAATAGTCAGCCAACAGCAAAAGCCAAATTCCTCTGTACTAATTTAAAAAAATGAACTGCTTTCAAATTCAGATTGCATAAATTATACCAAGCGGATATATAAAAATGTTATGTTCTTTTTGAAAAAAAAAAAAAAAAAAAGGCTCCTGAATATACTCTGCTTTAATAGAAGTGAGGGAACTTTTATAAGCAGCATTTTTTCATAGGCATCATATGAATATCACATACAYACATTTCATATACACACAATATGTGCGACAACCTCAAAGATGAGATTAAGTTTTCCAAATAGCGGAGTGTTATTAGATGCACTAAGGGATCACTTGGTCTCCAGCTGCTSTTTCAGAAGCATTCAGATTCCCCCTCTGTCATTTCTGCCAGCCTAACGTGAAGCTCAGATTTTTCAGGACATCAAGAATATCACCAGATGACTATATTAGACAATTGAAACCCATCCTTCAARTCCTTTAAAATCTGTTTTATTTTTGTGGAGGGTTCTATATAATAATAAAGAGTCTTATTTTTTCAAAATGATACTAGTTATTATTGAATAAAAATACATAATAAAAAAATCTTAATCTGTTGCTCTATAATAAAAAAAAAAGTAAAAATCAGGCACACTAAATACTATGAACTATTGTGAYAGATGTCATCTTCGTTTTTAGAAAAACAAAGTTTCACACTAAACCTAGAGAAAAAGTACTGTAAGTATGGATGTATTCCACCTTTGGAAGGATTTATATGTTGCTATATCTAGATCTCTGCCTCTTTGAGAGGTAAGGAAGGATCAATTTATTGTCATGGGGGAAAAAAAAGCATTTGATATTGGGAAGTCCTTAGACTCAATAAAAATTAGCTTCCTGCAAGGGCATCATATACCATCACATAGCAAGTCAACCTGGGCCAAAGAAAACTGAAGCAAATAAAGTTTTTGAGGAAATGAATCCCCAGTAAGTGAAGATCTCATGAAGTTCTCAAGGAACTACTCAATTGCTGTTAATCTTATGTGGAAAAGAACACTGTTATTCCAAATATCAGTGATAAATCCTGAACACAGAGAAGGAGAACTTGTAAACAAAATCGCAATACTATTTTTAAATAAAGCAACCCAAAACTGTTGCATTGATATTCAGTAAACTGAACAGTATCTGAAATCATATTATTAAGTTCAAGTGTGTTTCTTATAGCAATGATCTAATGGTTAGATGAATTCTGTGGAATTTACACATATGAAATTATAGGTTTGTGTTACAAATTTTGTGTTTTAAAGCTCAAAATTTCACTTATGTCAGACAATGGTGGAAGACAGGTTTCAATATATTCCTTAAAATATATAGGAAGCTATCATTATCTTTTAAAATTTGAGTGGTTCTTGTTACCAGCTTGCAAAACAATAATAAATGGTTAATAAGTCCAGGCATGATTTTAAAAGGCTAGTCAATGAAGTGAAATTTCAGGAGCAGCAGATGGGTTTAACTGCTGTTAAATGCAGAGTGGTTTAGAAGCACATTTCTATGCAGTAATGCACAGCCAGAGACACAAGTTTTCCTCAGTAGTTTAAATCTTGGGCCTACAGCCTACACGCGGCATTTGTTCACTGAAGCATCCCTACATTTTATCCTCATCTACAGCGGCAAAAATGCTTGTTATTGAAACGATTGTCAGCAACAGGTTCAGCTAAAGTGCCTGTGAGCACAGTTTTACAAGCAGTCAGGTCTACACAGGATTTCTGAAACGAGAGTGGTGCTGGGTTGTGCTGGTGGTTTCATCATATTCGTATTTACCGTCAGCAGTGGATAATTGTACTGTTACATGTAGCAACTCAGTTTCTGCATATATTTTGCATAATAATCATGTCATAAATTGCTTGCCCTTCTAATTCCTGCCCTGGAAAACAAGTCAGGGGCAGGGCAGCTGCACCTGGGCTTTCAGCACCTAGTCTTAGCATGGTCTTAGCCATGCCCTTAAGCTCCGAAGCCAAAATAAGGCCTCAAAGGAACAGGAAAACAGGCAGAAAATTCTCTGCTTATACATACTAGTCAAAAACAAACCAAAAACTTTGTTAAGTGGCAACTTTGTGTGAGTTAAAGCATCTGCACTTGTTGATGATTATCATTATATTTGACTGACACATATGATATGGAATAAAGCCGGAACATATAAAGCAACACACAGAAGCACAACAAGGAAGAATTCAAAAGAAAGACTACAATTCAGAGAGAGAAGAAATCCATGTTGGGATTAAAGCCCAGAAAAAAAAAAAAATCATTGCTTTAATCTTTAGTTAAGCCAATTGCTTCTGTAAAAACAAAGGGTTTCTTAAGAGCTGTGAAAAAGAACATTGCTGGGTCCAAAGAGATCTCTAGAGTCCAGTGCAGACCTATACTTGAATGTGTATGTATGTATCTGCCTTCATTGCTGCACCAGAGACAATTATGAGTAATATCTGTATCTGACTAATATAATCTTGGATGTGCCAGAGGGACCGAGACTATTATGTGAAAAAATGTTAAAAAAAAGTGAAGAAAAAAGTGGGAGAACAGTTTCACACAAGTCAAAAGACATCAGATCTTCACACTGGGCACCAAGTTTATGCCTGCTTTGTAGCCATCCTAGTGCTGCTCTAGAAAATCTCATTTTCTAAAGTATTATACCATAAAACATCCCTCTTTTTCCAATTATTGAACTAAAATGGATCTTTGATATAACTGTTGCAAAGCCACATCTCTCATTCTGTCATTCAATAGGATTCATYCATAAAATGGGTGAATTCAGTTTATTGATTATTGCTTGGCAACTCAGTGATCATTCAGTGATTAAAGATTTCCTAGGGATATTTTGTTGCCTTTGACTTGTGGCTAGTCTTAAGAGCAAGATTATTTTTGCCTTTATTGTCTGGGAAACTCATCTGTTAAAGTAAGAGCCCCCAAAGCATGCCTTTCATTAACCAAATTAATGCTTAAAAGCAACAAATATAGAAGCTCACAGTTATGCATGTATTTGATCAATAACTAACCTACTAACAGAGTTTTATGAGTTTGGAGATTTCCCAGTCTCCAAACTTCAACCCAATGGACCTCAACTGGCATATAGTTATTGTTGCTGTCAAATTGCCACAAATCCACTTGTTTTGGTTGTTCCCTGTTCAGACTGCTGCCTGCACAGTCCTCCTGGCCCTTCCTGAAAACATAAATTAGGGAGCATCTTTTCTGCTCAAGAATTGTTTTGTTTTTGTTGTTGCTGTTTTTTTTTTTCCCCTCAACAACCAATAGGAGCCACTTTTGCATAATTTAGWCTGTGTTTTTGGCATATTCTGCAAAGCTTTATATCAGCAATATTGCTCAGTATCTGAAATTAATATGAGATATTTTGCATCTTCTCTTGTGAGTTGTTCACTCTAAATTATATTTGCTTTAATATGTTTTATCTGTAACATTTTGGGGATCACCTTCCTAATGCCCAAGTCCCTGCAGCTCTGAGAGTTCCTCCTTAAATTGATAATAAAGATTAAAAAATGCTATGTCTAAGTGTAGACATTTTCCAGTGCCTTATGCTACATCTTCTCTGGCAACCACTGGGCATATCTCCTCTGAGACCAGAGTGGTTATTAAAATCTGATTATAAAGAACAAAATTTAGGCTCAGGACAATTTTTTGTACTGAACTTCTGTCAGATTCATTAAAAACTTTTACTACAACAAACAACTCTCTTCTACCTTTTTATGCAGCTTATAAATCATACACTTTTTTACCAGAAAAAGTATATTCTCCCTCTGAAGAAAATTGGGGATTTCACAAGCCCTTTTGGCAAATTCAGTTAAGTGCTCTGTGGTCAGTATTAGTTTACAGTGGCTTCCCATAAATGAGGGAATGAAATATTTACACCCACAAACCAACACCTCCTGTATTATAGCAAAATGATGTTCAATCTTTATCACCTATAATGCCAAGGCTATTTGCAGGCTTCACARAGTGGAAACAACTTACTATTTCATCTATAAGATCACAATTAAATGAGCTCTTTAGAAAGGCTAAAGCATTAACTTCTCTGTTGTTCTCCATCCCAAGAAAGGCAGGCATCCTAAGGGTGGCATGTGCCCGCATGGATCAGAATCACTGTGATCTCTTGAACCTACCACAACAGTCAGTACAGCTTTCACCCACCAGTCCACTTTTTTCCAGAGCTGTTCAGACCCTGACTTTCTGACCTTCCTTCTAGGTCTGCTTCTTGTGAGGATACTCACAGATGAACTCCACTTTGCTTGCCTAGCACAACACAAATGACAATATGAGGAAAGAGGGAATGGTTGTATGGTTTTCTTAAGGCATCTGCTGCTGCATCTAGATGTTAAAAATGGTTGCCGGAAAGCTCTCCTAAATCATTCCTTTTTCTTTTTTTTTTCTTTTTTTTCTTTCCTCATAAAAGCTATTAAACGTTCTTGCTTTGCTGGTCCTTAAGGTAGGTATGTCACTTTGGTACCAGAGAGATTTGATGAGCCTCTAGATTCCACAGGTTTCCTTGGACATGATGTCACTTTCACCACAGACACAGTGGTGGATGTCTCGGATGGCCTACATCTAAAATGGCATTAGATGTCTTTGTTCTGGCAATTTTATCACTCATTTCCTAGAAAGCAGTTTCTTGATGAGGAAATGGAGTACACGAACTCTAAGCTAATAAAAATAATGTTTGTATAAAATACTATTAGAAATGTAGAGTCTTCCAAACTGTTGTTTATCTATCCAGTTAGTTCAATATTATTTCAACATGTGGTCTCCCAGACAAACACTGTTTTTCAGATACTTTCCTAGGTTAACTTGTGTGCACTGATGGAGCTATGTTGTTCAGAGAGAAGATACTTCATGATTTCCCTCCCTTCCTAAATGTTAAAGGTTAGAAAGTACTGCTTTAGTGGGAATAAAACTTTTACTATCAATAGTAAATTTACTATCTTTTATCCAGGCCTGAGCTTTCTTACAATGAAACAAGGAAAACAATAGTTTCTGGCAACACAGTGGTGTGTGCACCATGTCCAACCTCATAAATGTTCCATTAACTCTCAGTTCAATAGAATATTTATCTCTTAATGAACTGTTGTTCATTGCTCCTATGAGGATTCATCTGAGCAAAACATGCAGCTGGTTTTTGCCAGCTTTCATCAAATGATACAATCCATTCTCCTCCTCATATCTTTTCTTCTGTGGCACCCACTGAGTTGGCTCCTGTTAACTAAAATTGCTTATGCAACTACATGTATATTTTTTGCTGCAGTGTGTGCTCTGATGCTGCTACACTTAGCTCTCTCTGTTGGGATTCTCAGTCCTCCAGAGTTGGGAGCAGAGCTGTTTTCACTGCCCTCCACTTTCCCAGGGAGCTCCAGCCTCAGAAAGAAAGCTTTGAACTGATCCACATTTCCCATCTGTGTATTTTCTCTGCTCCTTTTAAATCCTTGTCCTAGTTGTGCTCAGACATCCCTTAGTTCTGCTAGTGCTTGCAAGAGGTCTCAGCTAGCTGGGAATAACCACAAGCCTGATGCCACCTCCTACCACCCAGAGACCATTTGTGACCTATGAAGACGAACACAGAAACATGAACAAGCTCATCTACAAGAGCTTTGTTTTGAGACAATTTCAAATACATGCAATCTAAAGCTCTTAACATTAAATTTCATGCCATTTGCTAGAGCAAAATACAGCGAATACAACAGACAGAAGAATTATCATGAAGTACACTTTGAGGTCATTACTGTGATGTATTTTTGAGTAGCTTTGGGGTATAAGTACACATTTTAGCTTTTCTATATAAATCAAATATGCCAATTCAGAAATAGATTGGCAGGAAATCTTTGTACCATTTAATTTTAGCAGGATGCTAAGCATTAGACTCCAACCCCATGACTCAGAGGAGAAAATTCTGTATTTAAAGAACAGAAATAATTGCTCTATCTCTGTAGGTCCAGCTCTCTTACATTTAAAGGAGAGTTACTGTTTAAAGACACTCCTGGATGTAATTGTTCTAACATTTAATCCCTCAAATGACAACAGAATGGAATCTTTATGGTGTTCTGTCTTAGTGTCTCCTTTTTCAGTGTTTCTCATTTCTCTTTAGTCGAACTGTTAGTGAGTTAAAACTTATTGCCTTTATATATTCATGACTCTTAAATGCAAATGAACTTTTTCTTCCTTTTTTTTTTTTCCATCTTTAGGTTTCTATCCTAGGGATTAATAAAGCTGCAATAAAATCTTCATATTCTAGGCATCTACTTACTATACATTTATACACTTATTATGCTTATGTTGTCTGTATATAATGTTATCTTATACAACAGCTCAGCAAGTCTCATTCAATAGATGTGGGGATGTRTATTTGTGTAGGAAAAAAATTATATACCCTCAGTTCTTCCTCTAAAGCATTTATTAATCCTCTTCTAGAGCAACTGAAGAATTATGTCACTGAAAATGGAGAGTTATAGGCAACCACAGGAAAAAAAATAAATAAGAGGAAAGAGTAGTTTGGAGAAGTGCTTTACATAATACTTGCAAAGCTCACTACCAAGAACATGCCATTCATTGAATCTTATGACAGCAATAAAGATGAATAGTACCCTTTAATGCCTTCACCATCCAGACATATTTTACAGAGGTATAATATGTGTTCTTTTCACATAACTTTCCTTTATTCACTCTGCCCGCACAAAATAGCTCAAATTTCGTACAGCTGTCAGTCTCTCCTCATATCAGCTGGTGCAAATCAGCACCAGCTTCCTTTCCCTCACCACTTTTCTTGATTTGCAAAGACCTTTGTTTATGAGAGACCATTTCTCATGGAAGTTGTGTGTAGTTTGGTAAAAAAATAACACAGGAGAGATGGGGGATAGAAGATGAATACATGAAGAGAATGTCACATTGGTATGTACACTGAAACCTATGTTCCTTCAGGTGATGTGGGAAGACTGGAGACCTTTCTTCTACAACACCACACCACTGGTGCCTCTGTAGCYCCTGGCAGATAGGTAGATGATGCAAAACCCTTCTCAAAAACTTTCTGAGTGAAATTAGCTGCTCGATATTATGTGCTGGAATCAAAGTGCAGTGCATAATCATACAGATAGCTTGTGTTTGGCACTATGAGCTTGTCTGAAAAACGTTGCTTGTTAATGCTGTCTTGAGCTCGTAGAATTCAGGATTGCAGGGTGCCTCACAAACCCCAGCCAAATATGAAAAATGATAGATCAGACTTCTGACAAGATATGGATTGCTCAGGCAATTATGGCATTATGTTTTAGCATGAACATTTACCTGACTGGACAGAAATTCAGCTTTCTCTTTACATTGTAATACTTGACCTGAGAAATATCAGAAAGAAGTCACTTCTGGAGACAAGATACCTGGCCTGATTAATCAGCTTCCTGATCCAGCACAGTAAGTCATAAATTGGTAGGACCATGATAATAATTGATCCTATTTACACAACATAAACACATGCTCAGTGCAAGTGCATACAGGAGGCAGATTTAGGGTTGTCAAGGGAACTTTGTGTCCAGAATTTTTGATTTTTGTATAATTAAAATAGCACAAAACTAATATTTCAGTAATTTAGTTTTACCTTGTAATTAATCATGTTCACATTTCCTTTAGGCAGGATAATTGAGTTTATCTGATGGCTGCAGAGTGGAGAGATCACTGGAGTAACTTCAGTGTCCAGAGTCCACTGGAATAACTTTATCTGAGATTTTCCAAACTTGTTTTTCTAAGCACAGGATATTTTATGCTGAGTGACATGACAAAGTGACTATAGTGGAGTATCAAAATATCTGAGGCAATGTTACAGCACGTGTTTTGAGTGCTGATAAGGTAACCTCCATGACAGCTGATAAGGCTCTATGGCAGCACCAGGCTCAGCACAARTCATGTGTTTGCAATGTAGAGAGGGTCAACTTCTGACACAGGCTGATGCTAAGGGATAGGAAGAAGTGCTTCTGGGACCAAATATCTCAACTTCAGCAGCAGCTACTTCCTTACATACTTTTAATCCACCACAAACCACCCCAGTCTTTCTCTTTCCCACACTTATATATATATATATAAATATATATATATATTTATCAGCATTTCCTACACCATTGAGTATGTCACACTGTCTAGAAATACGGGCCTTGCCATAGATTGTACCTGAAAAAAGKAACTAAGCAATGTGCAAGCATCATTGATCTAATTGCAGTAGCACTGCGGCTATTGACCACCGGAACATTAGTTTTATATCCTGTAGCTGTGTTACATGTGTAGATACGGCTGTCAGCACTGCAAACATGGAGAATGGGCTTTCTGATGAGTCAGCTGGCATACTGAAGGGTGAGGGAAATGAGGGAAAAATAATCTCAGGGACTGTAGTGAAATGAGACCCTGCCAGGCATATCCATGTTGAGGAAGGAGTTTAGTTAAAATACTCAGTATAAGTCTCCTCCCTAAAGGAATACTACTTAATACCTGTTAAAATAAAATTGTATAATTGGAACTCAAGTGTTTGGGTTATGTAAAAGGTGCTGTAGGCGGATCAGCATAGACAGAGGTAATTAGATCTTGTATATTAATTTTTTTTTCCTTAAAGTGATCATCTTTATTTTCAGTAGAGGGGATGAGGAAGCCTAGAAATCTGTTGAGAAAAGGTGCTGGTTGGAACTGTTAGTGTATTCCTGTACTAGCTTTGTTTCTAGCTTTGTCACTGACTGGACTGTAATAATATTTTTGCACTACATTGCCTGCTTAATGCAACCCCAGCTGGGTGCCCACACAACATCAACTCTRATATTGCTTCTGCTGAATTCAGCATAAAGCTGAATTGTCCGCAAGCATCAATCTTTGTAYTGAAAATAGGACTAGATAGTAGCATTAGATAATATAATACTTTGCATGTATATATAGTAACAGGGCATACACTGAAGCCACAAAGAAAATCTGTGGCAGAGCCAGGAATAAAAACYAGAGCTTTAATCTCTCCTTGAGATAAGGGTTAATGTTTTATATAGAATAGAGTAAACAGCCACACGTCACTGCTTAACTTGATCAATTTGAARGATGCAGTAAAAATAAATATGATTTTACTCACAATAAGTTGAATGACAATCCATCTCCATAGCTTTTGAGTATGCAACTGAAGCCCTTGAAAAATCAAGTGKATTCATGGTAGGAGAAGTTACTATGAAGACAGGAGAATGTCACTGACTTCTTAGAGTTCTAAATACATTGCAGTGCTAGCTAGAAATGACAACTGTTCAGTTTGAAAGGAGTACTCTACATCTTTAGCAAGCATAACAACAGACGAAAAATCACGATTGATATTTTCATGATGTTTTCAATGATTTTTTTTTGTTTGTTTTGTTTTTGTTTTCTTCTAGGATAAAAGATCCTCTCACCACAAGGGAAAACAAAACAAAACAAAAAAACAAGGACTTTTACTTTGTATTGTCTAATTCCATCACTTATCCATGCAAGAAAACCATTCCATAGAAAAAATTCAGTGCAAGGGAAAAAGAAACACCCCCATCACCAGACCTTTAACTCTTCCTTAACAAGTTTGACACTTTTTTTTTAAGTTCCAAATCCAACAAAATCTCTACTCGGATCAATAGGTTAATCCAATTGTTAGRCATTTATTCAATTTCCTCTTTCTCCCTCCAACGTAAGCTCTCTGAAGACTTATCTGTCTCCGCTCTGCTCTTGTGGGTCTTTCTGAGAAGTATGAGCCAAAGTCTCCCTTATTTTCCCTCTTTTCCTGTCTTGGAAGCAGGAAAAGCTACTTTTTGGCCTTGTTCTAAAAGTCCTCATAGATCAATGTGGACTGAAAGACCTGGGTGATCTAAACAGAGATCCCCTTCCCATGAGAGGAGAGAAGTAAAGAACGTTCACCGAGACCATTAGGGTAAGGATTCCTATCTTGCTATAGTTCAGCCCATACTGTGTACATGATAGACACCTACCATGTACACAGCTCTTTTTAGAGGCATTCTTCAACAGTGACAAAAGTAGACCATTTTTTTCCCTGAGTTTAGTGAATGAAAATTCTCAGTATTTTAGAGAATATTTTAGAGGAAAACATCTAGTTAGAAAAAGAGGGAAGGGAAAGGAAAAGGGAATGGAAGGAAGGGAAGGRAAGGGGAATGCTGGTGATAATTGCAGAGTTCCTTAAAAATCCAGAGCTGTTTTCACTTGCTGCTTTTTCAAGGTACATTTCTTCTAAAATGAACTTTCTGTTGGCTGAACTGCATTTCATACTGATCTCTGTAGACAGGAGCAGAACACAAGGGCATGCTTAGGAGCTGGGAATTCCAGCAAGTCGCTGTGTCTCTGAGCAGTCTGCTCTCTTGTTAGGGGTCAAGTGGGAGTTGACTGGCAAGCTGCTACGCAGATGTTCATATGATCTCTGCAGATAAAACCAATAGATTCTCTGCAGCCAAAAGAGCAATGAAAACAGCTGTAGTTGATAGCAAGCACAGCAAAAGGGCCAGCCACCACCTGGAAACTCGTCATTTCCAACCAAGAAGCTGCCAAGGCTAGAATAGAGAGCAAAGATACCCATCTTTGCTCATATTTATGGCATTTAATGTTGATTGAAACTCTTATTTTACTTCTGTATCATCTCACTTACTGACMAGTAAATATGACAGATGTCCAAAAGATCTCTTTTGGGAAAGGTACTGTGAATTTAGCATCATTATGTTGCCATGTATCATACATAGAATTGCCACACTTGCACACTGCATGCTCAAGAATGTTATTATAAATAGGGGAAAATCACTTCATTTTCAAAGTTTCGCACACAGAAAATGCARTTTGCAGAATAGCAAGCTCAAAAGCTATTCAGCTTTTTCTTTCTGTTTTTCAGTACCTTCTCTTTTGTTCTGCTTCAACTTCATTACTTTCTTATTCTTCCTAATACATGCTAGTCTTACTAGATGAAAGAAAACCACTGTATATTAGTCATGCCAGGAAAATGAATTTTGGCTTGCAGCTGGTGAATGAAGTTTGTCAAGACTTATTTAGACAGCAAAAACTCTGTGACTGGTAAGGAAGACCTAAGAAATCCTGTGTTTACTCTCATTTATCACTTTTGCATGCTTTGTCTAGTACTCAAAAAGGCATGACTTTGCATTTTTGTGTGACATTAATCCTCTTTGGTAAGTTTTGTGGCAAAACTCACAGGTTTTAAATCCATCTGAAATCCACCAGAAAACAATGCATCACATTTAGTCTCTGGATTTTTTGACCTGCATGATGGGAAAAGCAAGAGGTAAGAATCTCTTAGGACCTGTCTTTAAAACGGTAGTAGTATTTTCAGACCAAGTGGCCATATTTCTTTACCTGTCAAATCTCATTGAGGTCTAAGAGAATTTTGCATCTTAATCAAAAGTCCAAACTCTAGTTTCTAGAGTTAACGTATGTCAAAGGATAGCCATGTAGGATTTTGGTCTTTACACTGTCATTTATGACATATATACCTGATTTGGAATCACTGGTATAGAAGTATTTAAGTTCAATATCCTTTCCTAGCCCGATTTTAGCTTCTCAGCATTTAACTAGGAGAATAAATTAGGTAGGAAGTTCAGAGTGGGACTTCCTTCCTCTTTCATTCTTGGCTTATTTCCATTTTATTAGATACTAATTCAGAGACTTTAAAGTCTTCTTAAGACAGAGACCCTTTAAGTACATTGGCAGGATATATCTTAGAGGTTTTGACAGAAAAAAAAAAGAAGTCATTATTTGCTGCACCATGCAAGATGATGTATGACTTTTCCCTCATGAGTATAAAGCCCCACATTTTTCAACTTGAATCTGAATCCAGGGTGGTTTTACAACATTACACAGTCATTCCGCTTCTCCCACTCTCCCATCATGTCATCTGAGGCCTACCCTCACCAAATTTTCAGAATATGAGAGTGGGAACATGGCTAATGTGTCAGAGTTTAGTGCCCTGTTGGCATCTATGTGCGTATATGTGGGAGGGTGTGCACACATTTCTCTCTTGTTGTATCCCCTTTACTCTAGAAATGCTCTGTTAATGCCACTTTATTCTCCTTGCAGCCACACCATTGACTTGGAGCCTAACAGTGAATTCTAAAAGGGAGTCAGTAATAGAAAAGAAAGGACATACATACATTTAAGAATTAAAGCAAAGCAATGAGATAATACTCAGGACTAAACAAAATAAGCACAGAAGGAAGATTAAGCATTTCATGGCCAGATCCTTGGAATGCCTAATTTGCATCAAAAACAATGGGAGCTGCTATCTAATTGTTAAAAGGTTACAGACCTCAGAGTCTCACGAACTGTACCTGAGCTTTTCTTCTCCTCTCCTCTCCTCACAGAAAAGATAAAGCACCAAAGGTGAAATTCTAGACCCTTTCACAGCAGTCCCTACCCTCYWAMMMCYKGSMAMMRKYCCMWTWRGRAAAAAAAAAAAAAAGGTTAAATTGATTCTCTCCCCATCTACTAAGGAATCAATAGAAGTAGAGGGAGAGTRCTCAGAACATTTAACCTCCTTTCACTTGTTTTAAACACTGAATTATGTTTTTTTTTAAATTTTCTTTCTATTTTAGAGAAATTTCATATGARCTACTTAAAAAACAAACAGTTTCTTCTCCAAGTGAGATGTATGGCTGCATACTAAATCACCCCACGAAACTGCCATTTTCAGGGAGATGTTGGACTAGGTGACTTACAGATGTCCCTTCTCATCAACATTTCTATCATTCTATGATTACCTCGTATACATTCTTGCAAGGTGAGCTGTCCCTCTCCTATCTAAGCCTTTTTCTTTCATGAATACACTGAATACAGTAGAAGAAAAATAATCAGAATGCGGAGCAACTATTTTTTATTTACTAATAGATTTTTTATTAGCTAGTGAACCCCTCCGCTGTTGTTCCTGGTAAATATGTATATTCAGGAAAATGTTAGCTGGTGCTTGCACACAGAATATCAGTTAGTTTAGCAGCAGCTCCATTCCTCTACCTCTGCACACTGAACATTTTTATTCCAATAGCACTGCAATGTAGTAGTCACTAATGCCCTGTGAAAATGTGTCACCTTACAGCTCTAATAAGACCACCAGATCCATACAGTCTAGGCAATTATAGATAGCAAATTAAATCTCTGTTCTAGGCAGCTGGCTCCAACATGAGATGCAACAGACTGCAGTTCATTTTCCAGCTCTGTAACAAAGCTGTAGGGAGCTCTGGCCCTACAGCTGKGCATCACCTAAGGAAACAAGGGTGGACTTCAGGAATCCTATGTCAATACAACTTTTAACACCACAGTTCCTTTTGCATAACCAGATCTTCCTATCACCTTCAGCTTTGTGCCACTGTCTCACTTTCATCTGTCTCTGCTAACTTCCAAAACTTTTAAGGGCTACAGACTTCAGGACATTGGAATGATGTTCTTCATGATGCAAAATTAAAGAGCTGCGTGCCTGAAGCTCACAAGTGGGCTGATGCATATAAAAAAGAGTGTAAAGCATCAGGGCTTTATAGAGAAGGTGCAGCAAGCTTTTCTGTAACATGTACACACACAGAAAATTAGATTCTCACATGTGTTTTCTAGGCCACACTCCTCTCCTCCCCCTATCCCCAGTTTCTTAATTGTTCTGAAAAGTATTAGACCTTTTCAAATTGCATGAACAAACTTTGTCTCAGGAAAATATATTGCTCTGGTTATTTTACATCTGAAACTACTGTGTATGGAATATGACTCATCAATTAACTTTGCCAGTGCAAAAACGACCTATGTCACCTTACTCCAGAGTGCTTAATTCCTACCCAGGTACCCTATAATATACCTTAAACCATGACCAGAAATCCAAGAGCAAACAGTAATACTGACAAAGGAATGTAATGATAAAGAAAGGGGTATGTTTCCCTTTTTTTAATAAATATAATACGAACCACATCTAGCCACAGTAGTGAAAAGAGATCAGTTCCAGTTTTGCAGATTGCTGTGTTCGAGATTTCACAGGACTTTTTGGAACTTTTCTTAGTTTTTTGTAAGCTACAGAATCTGATATTTACTCTGCAGCTAGGAGAGCCTTAAGGTCAACTGAACTGGCCTTCTATCTAACAGCCAAAACAGAATTCCTGAACAGTTCCATAATTTGTGCAATGCAGTTACTGATCTGGCTCCTTGCAACAGGTTTACATTCCTCTATTTGTCTCCTTCCTGCATCATTCATCATCCTTTAATGATATTTAAACAAACTTTGTAAAATAAAAACCCTGGAGCTCAGGACTGCAATTCTGCAAGCTTGATATAGTAAATCAGATCACAGCTGTACTGCTTGGACTGCTGTAGATAAGTCTGTCAGCACTTTCATCTCTAGTGGGACTTGTAAGTCAATCTCAACAATTTGCCATGGGTAAAGAAGTTGGGATATGAAAGCCCAGAACTGTAGTAGAACCTTTGACAAAAGATGACCACTAGAATTTTTAAGTTATACCTGAAAAAAAGGACTCTGAGGAGAGGGCAATACAGCAAAAGAGGTGGAGATGCTTTGATTTTCATCTATACCATCTATACTACATCCACTCCTACTAAGTGCCCTTCAAAGTCATATTCTGGTCTGTAAAATCAGTGATGCATCATATTCACACCATCCATTTTGTTTCAGTTCTGTGAATATGTAATAATTATTAATTCTCAATAACCTTCTAGGGTAGACATTAGCAACTCAATTTTCCAGATAGAGATGTAAGGCACAATTTACCCAAGGCCACAATAGGAACTCTGTGTGAGAGACAGAAATAGAAGCAAGGAGTTCCAGCTTCCCTGCTGTATCTTGAGGCCACAGACCCCTCTCTGACAGTGACTGTTTCTTCAACATGCTATAAAGGTGATGGGAAGGTTTCCAAGCTCCCAATTGTGGAATCACGACTGAGATTCTGATATTACCTTTCCTTCACTAAATATTTAAGTTTCGAAAGGCGATCTTTGGTTCCCAAGCCAAATGGTACTAAGGTCTAYGTCTATGTTGCTTATCAGAGCGGCACTTTTATTAAATGAAGCTGAGATGTGTTTGCACATGAAAGTGAGGTGCTGGGGCGCAGGGTGCCTGAAGATACAGAATTTGCTGAGATAGTGTTAAGACAGAGGCTGTAAACTGACAGTTTACATTTAACCTAATGCAGCCTCATCCATGATCCAGCTTGGAAAGGGTCTCTCAAATGAACAATCTTTCAAGCCATTCTTGAGAATCGTCTTGAATAACTTAGTCGGATTTATACAGCTAAGGAATAAAACTAACAGTTCTGCAATGCAGATAACCAGAGCTGGTTCTTAAGTATACCTATTGGCCTATTTTCTTTTTTCTTTTTATTTTTTTTTTTCATTTAGCAATATAAGCATATCATAAAATCTTGCAGCTAGTCTGTAGCTACAAGTCTGTCTCTATAGAAGATGAGCTCAGATCTCTCAATAAAAGTAACCTGACGTGTCTACATTGACTTCTTCAGGCAGATATATATTGACTCAGGATCTATACCACACTGTAATTACTGAGCTTCCAACTGATTCACTGCGCGGACTTCAGTGACGACACCAACTTGCATCTTCCAGAAATTCAGATTAGGCATATTCTTTCTTCACTACACTGAGCAGCTGTGATCACCTCCTAAAGGAAATCTCCCCCAAATGATGCGTCAGGCTTCTCGAAATCAAAATCAAAGTTTCTGAATTACCAGTTTGTGGGAAAACCAAAAAAAAAAAAAAAAAGAAGGAAAGAAGGTTTTGGTTTCATTAAGATATTTCCTCTAATCTAGAAAGCCTGCTTTCTGCAATGTAAAACTTGACAGGGATCATTTGGGTGACTGCAGTTTAAGGGGTATGATTTGTCATTGAAGCAAGAGAAGGGTCATTTTTACCTTCAGGTTTTTTTAATGATACTCTGCACTCAAGAGCCAGGTGACTCCTGAGACTAGCTCAGGATGCCTTAGTATTTCAGCAGATGCTATCTCTGCTGGGGTTATAGAACATTTTTTTTTTTATATACAGAGCTGCGGAAATCTCATTAAGCATTTTTTTTCCCATTCAGTTTACCACTGAATTCAACACATTCTCCAAGCAAATTCCTTTGGAAAATGTTGCACCTAAAGAGTACTAATATTGTATCAGATGCTTAAAACCACGAAGAAAAAATGAAAGTAGTAAATACTGATTTGACAACAAAGAAAATATTTCTGGCAGCTGCCCTGAAAACATAAAAACTGTCTTTCAAAGATCAGGAAAATGCTATTCAGTGACAATTTTCAATTTTCTCATTATTATAAATTATATTTATATAGTACTTCCCATTACTATTCTTCTCTATAACATCTTTCACAGGTAAGTTGAATGTCTATATATAGCCTTCTCTCAATCAATAATTAATTTGAAAAACAAACCAGCTCATTTAACTGTACATCAAATTATTCCAGTATCTAAATATTCCATTTGAAAATGCTTTTTTTTTTTTTTTTTGTAACTTTTAAGTATGATTTAAGGCAAAAAAAAAAAAAAAGAAAGCAGTGTCTTACATTAAGAACCCACGTTGAAATCCCCTTCAAAATATTCAGTAACCTTTAGCTAGGTGCCTTCTGCCCTACTTTTTTCCATAGGTTCACTGTATCATCATTATTTATAATCTAGTGGTTGTGCAATCGTGACATTCTACTCTGCTTTATTACCAGCTTTAAAAAAAAATCTATTTCCCGCCATGGCTGTATTCTCCAAGGTACAATACAGAGGATATTCATAGCCTCCTTTAGCTTCAATTGAATTTGTAAGTAATTTGGAGTGCTGAGATCAAGACTCCATGGCTGAACTATCAGTAAATGCTGTCGTGACAACAGGAACATGCTCTGCGGGTCATCCAGTCCAGAGCTCCTGATGGTATCTAGTAGCAGATATTTTGGCACAATGGGGAAGACATAGCAGTGATTAAGCGGTATAGGGACTATCTTTCTCCTCAGATAAGTTTCTTTTACCTTCATCAGTCACTAGCTGCCTTGTGTCTCTAGTGCRAGATTTTAGACACTTTCCAAAAAATAAAACCTAATTAAAAAAAAAARRAAAAAAGCCACYTGCTTTTAGCTTTGTCTTGATTTCTTTTATTGGCACATTCGATACGGAATCGCTTGTCAGGGACTCTCCTACCAGACACCTATCTTCTTCAGAGCGTGCACAGAAGACACTGTCCTCATTGGAGGACAGTGGAAAAAAAAGGAGACATGATATTTCCACACAAGCAGAAATATCTGTAACATCTGAAGTTGATGCCTTTTGGAAATGCCTGGACATTCTCTGTCTAGACATTGGCCATTGCCAGCGTGTAACAGCCACCCAAGTGATCTCATTCCAGAYAAGGTAGCAACCTTGTTTATCTTCCCTACCTTCCTTAACTAGTAGGATAAATCCTACTGGACTGAGTAGATTAGCCTGACATTTGGGGGTACTACTGAATCACAGAATGATTTAAGTTAGAAAGCAGTTCTGCATAATGGAAAAAAAATATACATATGACCAGCTGAAATTCCTTGGGCGTGTAGTCCTTTGCTAACTTGTATAGATGCTATGTCAGAGAAGAAAACTCTCCCTGCCCTAAGCTCTGTACACTAATGCACCAAACCTCCRTGACACAAACGATCATTCTCAGAGCCTCTTGCCAGTGGCAATCCTGCCTCTTTTCTGCAACTTCTTCTACTGCTGAGCATTTTTATTTTAGCACAGTGGCCTAACAAGAATAATATGTGGAAGGAGGTTTCTCAGTGCCGCTGTCAACCCTTGTGCATAGCAAGTGGCAGCAGCGTTTCAGCTGACTTACTCTGTTGATTGCCTATGAATAGGCATTTAACTCTTTCTGAGAGATCTGGAACCCTATATAATCTATCAGTCTCTAAAGATGGATCATAGAAATAAGAATGACCATGAATACATTGTATTTTTRCACATCTCAAAAAATCTGAATGGAATACAGAAACAAAAGCAGAGTATATATTAGCAAGTAGTACAAGGCAATAGGAATGAGCCCATAGCATGAAGACCTGGTGAGAAGGATCCAGCATCCACAATAAACATATTTTGTGCATTTTACTTTGAACTATTTCTAATCTCACTTTATAAACTGAATGCCAGATAGACTTTGGAGAACATTCACTATGTTCATGATTGAACCATGCTTGGTTCAATCAAAAAGAAAACCCATGTCCAGACTCCAAGCTTTCCCTGTGATGCAGAGCAGAGCAAGATAAATGGAGAGAACCAGGGGATTCACTTCATAAATTCATTTCAAATAGTTTTTTGGATTCCAGTCCAAATGAAAATGTAAACCTAGATGCAATCAAAAAAACACCTCAGCCCATGCAATGTAAAATCCTGTTTGAGTTCACTGAGATGCACCAATTGCCTTAAGGATGCAATGCTTTGAGCGTAGTCCAGTCAATATTTTCTTATCGTCTCAAATGACTTTGTTTCTTTCAATACCCAGATTTAACCTGAAAAAGAACTATCCTCAGTTAAGAACTAAGTGACAGAGTCTGTTCAAACTACTAATAGTTTGGTGCACAAAAATAACAGTTTTCTAACAGTTTGATTACATAAAAATAGTGAGCTAAATAAATATGAGTGTCCAGATATTCAGCAAATACCTCCAATACTTGTTTTAATAAAACCATCAGTTTCRCAATGATCTTGCATTTTTATTTGCAAATGTGCACTATGTGTTTGGACAAGTGAAACATTTAACAAAAAGGTTTTCAGGTGTGATGTGGAAGTTTTGGTAGTTGGGCAATCAACAAGTGGTACTACTTTCCCACTCACCTTGGACAGTGGAATAGGTCCTTATTTGGCTATTTCAGCTAAAATAGAGAAACTGTAGGGGGAAGAAATATGAAATCAGCTATTGTGCCAGAGGACTGGTAGTGATGAATGTGCTAGAAGATAGGAAAGGAGGTAAGGAAGAGGAGGAGGTATATTTTATTCTTTTTGTAAAACAGTAAAATTATGCTAGGACGGATCCAAAATAGTCTCTCTCTATATATGTATATATATGATTTATCAAAATACCTAGTTACAACCAGTTAAGATCAACAAATGGGAAGGTCACTCATTTTCCAATGCAATTTCCTAAATCAGTATTTACAATATACAAAGGAGGAGAACACTAAAAGACACTTCCATGTGAGTGTCAGAGTTGTGACTGAAGAGTAATTTCAGAGACATTTCAGTCACTCTGAAATAGCTCCTGGCACTCTAACAGAGAGAAATGAAATGAAGAGAAAAATGAACAGGATATTAAGAGTGAGGAGGTAACCCTTCCACAGTACTGCACGAACTATTATAGGGACAGTTCACAAAGCATGTGCTCAAGATTCATTACCTTCAGTAGGAGTTCAGCAAATGTCTTAGCAGTCCTCTGAACAGAGGTCTTTAACCTAAGTTTAACAGAACAGACTGGTAGCTGTGGAAAAGCTCTAGGGCTCAGGGAAAACAAATACAGGTCCAAGCCCTGGGAGCCTATGAACAAGAAAATTCTGCAAGGCATATCCTGGCACCAGAGGGTCAGGTTTAAAAGCTGCTGCCCCGTTCCTGCTTCACCTTTGCACCTCTACGATGGAAACACTGGTGCTTCCTTTCCAGAGATGTGTGAGGTGCTTATATATGGTTAGGTGAGGTGCAAGAGAGGCATCTCAGATGGAAAKTAGTCTGCCTTTCAAATTAAGCTGCTCTAAACTCTTTGCAGTGTCAAGGTCATAGTTSATGAAATTGGACATCATTAAAACTGAAGGTCCAGGACAAGGTCAGCCATCGATATCTAGGAAAATGGGCTGAAAAACAAAGCTTCCTGCAGCCACAGTTAGACTTTTTCGCCACTTTCTTTGCAACATATGGTATAGCAAGACATGCACATCCTCTTCTGGCCCCCCCAAATTAACTCCCTGGCACCACCTGTTCAGAGTGAGCAGCCTGCAAAATGTTTGTATTGGGGGCAGATAAAAATGGTTGCTATGCTTTGGTGCAGTCTGTTTCTCTTACCCACTTTGGTGCCCATATGAGATGAACACTGTATTTGGCACAAAATTAAAATTAAAGGCTGTAAATAAAGAGTAAGCGGAACATTTCAGTTTTATAGTTTGCACTGTCCTTTAGAATGGAGCTAGTTAATAATCTGACCTGGTTATTTTAGCATGTGAAGATATTTGCTTAACTTCATATTCTCTTGTTGTTTATCAGGCACTATCTATATTTTAAAGGAATCTTTTTATTCCTCTTCATCCTCCACCTCCCAGAARACAAAGTGTGGGCCTCCTGTATCACTTTTCTTCCCAAGTTCATGAGTCAGGCAATTGCAAAAGTCAGATTTAATCTGAGCATGCTTGGATTCCTGATTCTGTGCCCTACCACCATCCCATTCCACAAAAGAAACATCCTTGCTTCCTGCCAATTTGTTTGCTGGTGCACCCACAAAACTAGGAATATAACCCTAAAAGGCCAAAGTAAAAGCTTATATGGATGTGAAACGTAGAACAAAAGGCAGGACAGGCAATACACACTGGTAGTTACACAGAATATTTTATGTATGCTTGATGACTCTATCAAAGCGTACTAAGATGACATATGCTGAACTGACCCAAGACAATTCAGTTCACTTCGCATCTTTTGAAAATGATCATTTTCCCCCCCTGAGTATTTATTTCATTCAAGAAGTAGTTCGTACACCACCACARGAAGATTAAAACATTGACTGTGACTAACGTAATGAGCCTGAAGCTCTAAAGAAAGAGGAGGAAGAAAGTTTCAAATATATGATTTTTATTATCCTGCTTTTTCTTAACAGGATCTGAAAATCATAAAAGAGCTTAAGTGCATCAAAGAACATCCTTTGAAAATCATGCTTACAGGCAAGAATACAAATTGGATACCGGTCCCCAGGCCACTGGCCTACCTTTGTAGAACAGTGGCTTGCATTTAATTTCCCCTGACTAACAAGTCACCTTTATTAATTATAATTTAACACTTGAAAACAGTGGGTTTTAACTTTCAAAGTTAGAATTAAGAAGAAACATTCATTGTTCTCAGGAAAAAGGTGTAATTTTTAAAAAGCTTTCAAACTATTAAACTCTTGATGGATGCTATTTATATCACTAGTGGCATCATGACACAGCAATTAAATCACAACCTCTTCACTAAYAGAACATATTTTTGCACATTTAAAATGGAAGTGAAGACATAAGAAACTTTAGCATAGGAAATACTCAAGTAACCAGAGATGCAGATGGAGTGGAGTTTGTGAAGAAGGAGAAGATGGAACAGTAAATCGTAACTTCCTGGGAGTTTAAGGATGTTATGTGAAACGGAAGATGATCTCTTATTAACCTCTAGCTGAGTTATGGGTGAGGAACACTAGGTGACTTACAGTACATTTCATAAAGTTGCTTCATTTTATTCAATCTATTCTGTCACACAGGAATTTAAAAAGATTAAACGCTGTTCCCAAAGTTGTGAACTGTATGACCAAGATTTGATTTTTGTAGCAGAGCCAGTTTTGAGGATTAAAAAAATTATACAAAGTCATTAAAAAAAAATTACTGCCACTTTATTTTTTTTTTATAAAAATGTTCATTTGCTGAACTATTCTAAGGATTCAGGAACAATATTAATATTATCCAGAATCTAAGAACAGCACGGAATAGGAATTGGATGAAATATGTGAATTGCCTAAAAAAATCACTGTAATTGATCCAGCGATCTTTGAACTGAACTTGCTAACCCAAATATAATAACTTTTATAAACATGTAATTACTTTTGCATTGTTTTAGTAAAATAACAGGCAACATTGGTTATACTCTAATGCCAAATCAGGATATATATAGGGGGAAAAGGGAAAAATATAGCCTAATCTCACATCTTTCTTAAAAAATTTGGGATGGGATTGCATTATGCAGCCAAAAATGAAACTTCTCTGGCTAACTGCGCCACCTTTTGATTTAAATATAAAATGGGAGATTAAATGATTGTTCAGTATCTAAAAGAATACACTTATTTAAAGATATTCCTGCAGACTTAAAAAAATGAGATACAGAGCTTATTTTATTTGTTGGTTATGCAAAAGTGCAGGGCTACATACTTTAGCATTGCTATTATGGTGAAAAGCCACACCAGCAATATAAATGGAAAAAATATATATTCAGTCTTGCTAGTTTGTATTTTTAAAATAACRGTATACATGTCAAAATCAATAAAGCTGGGCAAATGATAGAGTAACGCTTTAGCAATCTTAAAACTGCTAGCTAAGTAAATAATCATGACTAAAACAAATGCTTCATAATCCATTAGCTTCTCCTATGTAAATCTGTACTCGGTACAGCCGTTACTTCTCCTGGATTTTCTTCTAACACTTAAAATGTATCAGCTGCAAGCCCTCATTTAGCRCCAGCATATCGCAAATTTGCACAGAATCTCTATGCAAGCATTAAATTAAACAGCACAGACACTCAACAGAGTTACGGCATGCATCGAAATACATTAACCACATCCTACCTTGCATCCAAACATCAACGACAAAGTGTTGTTGGTGCAAGCAACTTTGCAGTGGCAAATCATTGGTGTAAAGCAGTCGGGATTTTTAACAATAGGGCACATTCCTTGAGTGCTGCAGCAGTGGCAGCCTCCTGAAGGCTAAAAACAAGGAGCTCATCCAGYACATGGAGTGGCAACATATGCTGCTCAACAGCTAGCTTTTCTCTTGCCGGTCAGAAGCAGCCTGCTTGGATCTCTACCTGTGTCCCGTTCAGCCATTCCCTCCGTTGTAGATGAATCAACGATGCAGCATCAATCACAAAGCTCAGGATTTCCCTTCCTCGGGGAAATTAGTTTTTACATTGAAAGAGAAGGGGGGGAAAAAAGAAAGAAAGAAAAAAAAAGGAACGGAATGGAAATGAGGGGGACTAGCAGGTGTGGCAGTATTAGCATGTAAAAGGATGTAGACGCCTACTCATAACAATCACATAAGATTGTCATGCTAGCTGAAGTGGGCTGAAATTATTCCGTCGGAAGAAAAATACTGCAGCTCCTGATTTGGTAAAAAGCCAGTGAGTTGCTGCAATACATAGTCATTGTGGGGAGAGAAGAGGAAAAAAAAAAATTACTTATCTAACAAGCCGAGTCCTCAGCCTTTATCAATATGCATTCCAATAAGGAATCCCTTCCCCACGTCTCCCCGAGAAAAAACGGCAGATGAATCGCAGCTCCATAGGAGCGATGCCCTTTGCTTCCTCCGAAAAGATGAATCTCAGCAGGAGACAAACTGTACTCAAAGCTGAAAATCCCAGATGCTGGGAGTTTGCAGCCGGAGAAATACAAGTAACATTTATCCAATCCTGGCTTGCCACATGGGAGCTTTCTCCAGGCACAAATTTACAAATAGACAGGTTGAAGGATTGCAGGAGACACTGAATAAAGATACGAAGTTGCACGGAAAATGCACCCGTGTGAAGCTTAAAATGCTCTCTAAATGCTGCCTTGATGGCAATGCAACTACTGACTGTTCAGCTAGTGCTGCTATCGGATGACCTGCAAACAGCTTCCTATATGGCAGAAATTTAATAATTAAAGAAGTTTGGGGGCATAGCACTGGTTTGGATTCAGTTACAGCATTCGCTGTTTCTCCGGTGAGAGCAGCACCAGCTGAAAATGCATAATAAAACATTTGGATGTGCAAACTGCTAGCTGGGCTTTTTTAAGAGGATTATTTATATCAAAAGTTGGACAGATCTATCTTCCAGTTATATGTGCAGCGCACAGATAGATATAGGAAGGAAAGCTTATGATACAGAAGGTAAAGAGATGTCTTTCACAGCTGACAGCAAGGTACAATCCACAGCAGCTTCGCAGTGACTTGACCCTGCTTTTTTGCCGCTTGCTAAGCTCTGCCCAGCAAATTACAAACTCTCGAAAGAGATGAGAACAGCTTGTCTCCCTGGAAATTGCGAGTCTGTCCTAAAGATGCAACCGAGAATTTGCTGCAATAAACACAAAATAGAGATTCGTTACCCAACAGAAGATAGAGGCACCTGTGGCCAACGGAGGGCTCTGCTTGCAGCTGGGTCAAACACTATAGAGAGGAAATATCACAGGTTTTCTAAAAGCATCTGTCCGTAGGTTGTGGACTCTAATGTACGAGACCTCTTCTATTAAGATTTTGTATTTATATGTGTATATAGAGACGGGTGTGCATTGGATGTGTGTAAAACATATAGGGAGCGTAGAATTTCTTCAGTATAGTTTACTCACTTTGTAAAGTTCAAAACCATAAAAAATATCATTTTCTTAAACAGCTTTGATTCTACACTTTCAATTCAATAACTTTTTTCCGTCTTTTTTTTTTTTTTTTTTTTTGAAGCAGTCAAATTTTGACTTGTAATAGTATTTTCTCATTAATGTTCCTCACTTTTTGTGCTTACAACTCAGAGCTTGCAAGAACCCAGGCTGCATAAAAGGACAAGGCTTTTTCGGTTAAAACTCCAGAAAGAATCACTCCCCAGCTAAGGCTGCAATCCAGCTCCATTCCTGAAGATTTCTTTCTTGCAAATAACAGGATCTGTGATCAAYACATCCTCGATCCACTCAGCTCCCACCTTGATTCTGACAGTCTATAAGTTTTCCCTGCTCCATTATTTTATGCAGCTGGTCAATCCCCAGCCAACAGCTGCAATTGGTTGGGGCTCTTCTTCCATCACGACGTCCTTCTTCCCACCTTGCCCTGCCAGCTCTGCCATGCGACGGTGACAAAGAGCCATCCTAACAGCACCAAACCTTTGATCTGTTTATTTCTAGCTTGCCTGCCTCATTATTAAGCTATATGTTATACAGGTTTTCTTTCAAGTGCTGTCTCTCGCATAACCAGTGCTGGTGTAAATATAGAAAAGTGTAGTTTCCATGACAATGCATTCCATAGTTACAGCCAGCAGCCACTATCATTAAACCATGAATCATGGAACTACCTTAAGGTGCGAGCATACCCCATTAGTGGCCTTGCAAGCATTACTTTGGCATGGTGGTRGCATGGCAATATTTTGGGGAGACACCACTACAAAATGCCAGAAAACTGCACGCGTAGCCAGTTTCAACAATTGTCATATCTGCTCATCTCAGGCATTTAAGGGATCAGTACCACTCTCAATCTGCCCTAATCATTAGCATTTCTAATATAAGCAGGCCTTGCATCTGCACTTTCCAATGTTTTAAACATGATGCCTTGATTTAAAACTGGACCCATAATCACACAGACAAGATTTCCAATTAATRTTCCCTGCATCTAATTAAAATCACCTGCAGTTAATTTCAAATTCAGATTTTGAAAATGGCAAGGAAGATCAGACAGTTAGCCTCTCACTTCGTTTGCATTTGGTAAGCTCACATTCTCCAAAAAGAGTAGGCCCCTTTATTAAAATTCCCATTTCTTYCCCACTCACTGATTTTTGGCATCACACTCTTGCAGACTTCCAACCAACACTGCTTTTACTGGTGATTTTATCTTCGTGTTAAGACAGCAGCCACCGGAGTGTTACAGAAGGCAAGAAATATAACCCTTCACACTTAAACTAATTGTTGCTTTCAAGTGAAAAAACAGTTACCTGATGCACAGTCATTTGGGAAACAACAGAAAAAGAGGATTCATTGCAATGACAGATTGGAATAATAACTCATATCACAAATGGCCAAGACATTTATTTCGATTAAGTGACAACCACATATAAACTGCCATACGAAAACACTTGCTCAAAGATCTTCCTCTGTCTTTTTTTTTTTTTTTTCCAGGTAATACTCATCACAGAGGCAGAAGTAAATTACTAATTGCCAGGAAAGACATTTAAATTACAGTCATACTGCAGAAGCAAGGTTTCTTGGAAAATCTATGTCCCCGTTTTCTACCTCTGGCTGGATTTACAGATGAACACGTTGCAGGCGTTGGGTTGAGTGGAGTGCATTGATTCATCCCGCTTGCTCGCAGCCACTCTGCTATCGCAATGAAGGGCACTTGTGCTGCTGCTAGCAAAAGTGGAGACCCCCAGCACATTGCAATGTACTGGTAACAGCTTCTAGTAAAATAACCTCACTAGTGAATAGAAATCTACTGCTATAAACCGAGTTTCATTTTCATAAGAGTTCCTCTCTTCCTCATCTGACAGAATTGAAGAAAAAGAACTTTTGCTCCATCACCTCATCTTTGGTTCATTAGGCTATGTAAAATCTCTCCTGTTATGCCAGTAACCCAATATTTCCATGTTTTGCGGTGACATCTCAAAACAATTCAGCTTCATTTCTGGAAGTATTATAGTCAAGTTTGCACATTACTTTCCCGCCTAACGCATATCTTGCTCCTCCTGTATCAGCGCCAGCTCATGTGTCAGTATTTACGGCTTGCACGGAACATACCCTGTGAGAATCTCATAAGGTCAGCCTAATTAAAAATAAATGCAAAAGCTTGGAGATTCACAAAGTGTTGCTAGATATTCAACTTTGACTATATTGCTACATTTGCTTTTACATTCCCTCTTTTTTTCTTTTTTTTTTTTTTAATTAAGGGATCTGCTTAAGTTTTGATGTTCAAAAATAGATCTGTATATTTTCTCTTTCCCTTTTTCACTACTCAGTTTTTAATTCCATTGTTCTATTCTGAAAAATTTCTCTAAACCCTTACCACATCCATCAGGTATCGGAAGATCAACATGTTCATTAGGCTCTTGGCCAAGCTTTATGCATTGTTATGTTCTTCTAATCTTTCGCTAGAATTCAAAATCATCCTCTCTGTTGCTCTTCCATGAATTCCCTGTACACTAATCAAGCCTCCTAAAAATTAAATCTGTCTCTGACAGTGATTAAAGAGAAGTTGTCTTGTCAAAGAATCATAGTAGATGAAAAAAAAAAGGCTTGTTACACCACAGGCAGCACATCCAGAAGGAGCTAGAAAATATAAATATAAAACTTGAAAGATACCCCACCAAAACCAAAAATAACCGTGCAGAGCCTTGCCACTTATTCATACAGAACAAAACATCCTCAAATCTTCTCTAACCTAGACCAATTTTCTTCACAGCTATCCTATCATTTGGGGGATTCTACTTAGGGTATTTCAAGGCACTTAGCTATGTTGACTCTTCACTTTAGTCATTTGCGGGGGCAGAATGAAGAATAGAGGCCTTCATTTTGCTCATAGTTGTCTGTCAGCACATACCAGAAGCCCATGGTTAGTTTGCATGAAAGTCCACCTGCCTTTGGAACAACTAATACTGAGGCCCACCCAGGAAAGACCCACAGTGGCAACAGTGGGAGCAAAACTGGTTTTATGTGTCCAAAGGCTCAAGGACTAGACTGTGTTTAGGGCAGTCCTTTCTTATGAATTAGATATATAATCCTTCAAGGGTGAAGCTGGTACAAAGACCCCAGGGAAAGACGTGTTCAGTCAGGTCTGCTGCTTCTGCAAGATGCCATTGCTGTGTCCAATGCAGTGCCTGCAGCATCCAGTCTAGCCTTCCAGACCTCTGTAGGTAAACAGACATGGGTCTTCCCATTTCCTCATGGCAGAGCCTGCTGGTAGAGAGCTACTCACTTCACCTAGCTTTGACAGGGGCATCAACAGCTCCTGGAGGTACAAAGCTCTCCCAGGGAACTTCGAAATGAAGGCATGGAAGCAGATAAGCAGAGGACAGCCTGGATGCTCTGAAAAAAACACCCATGCATCAAGAATTCAAATGCAGTAGACAGCTTGGATAGTGTGATATGACTCAATCTCTCCATCTGAAGATGGGGATAGTGTCTTCCAATTAAATGTTCAGGTGTCTAGTCACATAAACAGCGGTTTTTAAGTTAATGAGAATACTCGTAAAAAGTGCTCATGTTCATAAGTGTTTACACATTTATAGTACCAAATTACTACAATAGATTTATGTTCTTAACTAGTTAAAAATTGCCTAGAGCTGTACAAGACATAGCACATAACGGTAGTTTCAGCCACAGCTGCTAGCTGTAGCAAAAGCTGTTTAAGAAGAAATAATGTAAAAAAATAAAGGCACAGAAAATGAAACACAGATTTATTATGAAAAGTAATATTTATCAGTTCAGTCATTTACAAAACCACCAACTGTATATACTTTTAAAAATATCTTTCTTTAGCCAGGCATAGATGTACAAAAAATGAGAGAGGAAGAAGTTATTTGGATTAAATATCAGCTAGAAATAAGGAAATAATAATAATAATAATAAAGTGATATTATTGCTAGTCCTCAATAGCTACAAAACAACTCTGCTGTTTTGAAGAGTTCTATTTATATCTTATGTGAGAATTTTTAAGAGTTTACATGACAAAATAAATAGAAATAAAGGTATGGTCTTCCAGACAGAGTGAAAATACAGCACAAGCTCTCACTTGATGTCTATATGCCCCACTTGGAAAACATATGTGGATGCACCAATTTCTTCAAATGAGTATAATACACTCATACCCAAATGACCTTTAAAATAAGCAGTTTAGCAACCACACACCAGAACTCACTAACAGCTTTCATATTTACCCAGCTTGCTGGGGTTTAGCCTACATGGAATTTTATTTTACGAGGACTTCACTGTTTTTAGCACTACGCTTGCTATCTCAGTTATGTGTGTACAAGCTGAAGTTACTGCACTATAAGCAAGCTTGATATGCATTAAACAGAAGYATTTATCTGGCCAGGGTCCTACGCACAGTCAGCTGCTTTGCAAGTATTTCCTTTCCTCTGTGTGTACATGAGGCTCCCCCGGATGGGAAGCACAACAGGTTTGGTAGATATTGTCTAGTAGTTTTCCAATTGAATCCACGAATCCATGTAAATTTCTACTTCCATAGGTTCCCCAGGACTTCCACTTCTTATATGATCATTTGCTTTTAATTGATTGCTTTTAACCTAGCTCCTAATATCGTTATCTGATGTGATAAGGTGTAGCGAGGAAGAAACATGGAAAACTCTACTCCTATGTGTCTTTTCCATGACATGCATTTGGAGATCAGGATTATATATGTTTTGTAACTTGTATCTTTTCCATGCTGGAAAGCTGTAGCCTAACAGATATCAATCTTTGTTACAACAACATTTATATATTTCCAAGATTGTCATTGCCTATCATAGCTCTTTTTCAGTTCTTTCAAACTTCTCACCACAGCTCATACAACATAAAACCCATAATATTCTTGATCTTTTCCTCCAGACTCTCTCCATCCATCTGAAAATGTGCATCCAAACAATGACACATCCTGCAGAGTAATTCTTTCCACCTCTCACTTACAGTATTTCTCCAAATATATCCATTTTTTTTTAGATTTGTTTTGCAGTAGGCTCACATTCTTCACTCAGACTCATTTGGAGATTCACTTCTAAGCCACTTCACCCAGTCCAGCTCTGCTGCCTAGCTAATCAATACACATCTGGTTTGTGCAAGTGGAAATCTCTTCCCTTTTCTTAGGCCATTTATTCATGTTGAACTTTACACGTGTAATTCCATAGTGCTAAGGGTATGGACTTCGGAGAAAAATATTTGGAAAAAAAATGTCTTCTTGGGGTTTTGATGCCCAAGATACCCATAATTTCTGCTATTTATATATTTTTTAATTGGAAAGCTAATGCTTATATTGCTAACACTGGTATGGAGCAGTTCAGATGGCTTCAGGCAGCTCCGGAAAGGAGCCATTGGATACCAACCTTAATTTCTTGTGTTATGTGGTACTATTTAGAGAGGAATGATAAGCCTTGATGAAAGCAGAAATAAAAATAAAACTGATGATGCATCATAATTCAAAAGAAACAGAGAAGGTTGGGCTTTTGGACATTTTTGAGAAATGAACTTTTCACAAAATTAGTAGCTTTTTGCAAGAAACTGAAATTTTGACTGCCAACAAAGCAATAAACGAGGCAGGCAGATGGAACATTAATAGCAACAAAAGGCCTGAAGCTGAGATCTAAATCCTGCCTTGTAAAATTACCATTACTCGGTTGCATATCATTATGGTTGACCATATTCCTATGGGTAAGGGCACAGAAGCCCTGGCTGGGTATTATTTCATGTTAGATTTGGACCTGGACAGTTGCTCTGTGTGCTGGAAGCAGGTGGAGACACTTTCAGTTTGCTCCTGAGGTTGTTTTTTTTGCTCAGAAATTCTCATCCAGATCCAGGAAAGAATCCTTATCCAGAATAAGAAATCCTAATTACTCAGATGTTTGACTTTTTTAGAGCTTTTCTATGATGAAGTGTCCATTTTTCCAGGTTCCCATTAAAAGTAACTTTTTTTTCCCATCAGTTCTCAGATGTGAGGATGACTGTCACTGATTTTTCTCAGATTTTTCTGAACAGGAAACGCTGTTCATTTCTGGCAAATGCCATTCTTCTCACAGCTTTCACCACTTAATAGCTTTTTCCGATATAAAACTCTCATTGCATGAGTGGGGAGAGCAGGAGAAAAAGTGAAACCCATTTTTTTTTTCAGGCCAACATCAGCAGAAAGCAAATGAATGGAGATATGGTCACTGTCACAGTTAAATTCCAAAGAAGTTTTCCAAATGGCTCCAACAAAAACATAGCAGACATCCTCATATGACAACACCTTCTTCTGTACTGTATTTGCAGACTCTTCTAACTGCACTGAGATCAGGACTGGCTGCAGACACTGGCCATGGACAAAGAAGAAGCACAGTATTGCCCGAGGTGACCCTGACAAGGTCATGTAGGGGATGGACATGGCAGAGCCCACTGTTATGTGCATCCGTTTTACAGCTTCGATACACTCATTTTAATATATGAATGCCTATTTTTATTTAAATTTCTTTATTTTTTGGGGAGGAGAGCGGATGTGCCACCCTTAATTTACAAGATAAAGAGATATTAGCCAGCTGAGCCCCTAATCATGGCAAGAGGCTATTGGAGAAAAACAGATCTGGAAGACGCATTTTAATTAAACTAGATCAACTCTAAAAGAAAGGAGTGCGGCAGGGTTTATTGTCTCCAGCATAAGCTGTCTCCTCTTGGCCAAAACTGCACCTGTCTGTCATGGGGTGGGGAAAAATAAATGTGATTTAGGGAAAAATTATTCAGTGTTTTAATATCATGGCACAGACTACAACTCCCCTCTGCCTCCACAGGCTGATCCCCATCAACACGCTTTCAAAAGCAAGACGGGAAAAGCTGGAGAGTCACAAAAAAACAGATGGAAGGGCTTAATTCCGGGTTGTCTTGGGCATCCTGTCAATCGTCTCATTTACAGGAGCTGCTCAGCTGGGCAATCTCCTCACACACGCTGTTCCTTGGTGCATGCAGTCCTCGCTTGACCCTCCACTGCAGCATATAAAGGAAGAAGCACCGGGCTCGTTACAGTGATCCTATTCTGGTCCGTCATGGTCAGAATAGACCAATGGCCCTTTGCAGCACTTTTCTTCTTCCAAAATGGCATGAAAAGCTAGGGAAGGGATTTTTTCACTCCATTGGCACAGCATCAAGCATTTGCTGCCTTAGGATGCCCCCATTTGCCCCTTAGGATGGTGGAGGTCTATTGCTGTTAATTTATGTGGAACAGTTCTGTAAATCAAAGCTGCTCAAGACGAAAGCATTGCCTTCAACTCTCTTTTAATAAAAAGCATCTACCTCCATCACCATGCTGTCCCGGAGGGAAAGAAAAGACCTCTGTCAACTGAGCACTATGCGGAGGGAATGTCTCCACCAAAGTGAGACGTGGGAATAATAAAACGAAATGAGGCTAAACTCTGGAGAGTTATTGGAGTGCCCTGTTTGCAGTCCTCTGAAGATGACATTTTTAATGCTTAAAAGAAGAGGAGCTTAGGGGAAATCAATGTATTTCTGCGAGAAGGAAGCCAATGCAGCTTAAAATGCTCCCTGTGGTTGCAGGCCTGCAAGTGCCTGCAGCAGGTTCCCCAGCTCATCGCCGCCAGCTCCCCCTCACCCCTGAGCACCAGGTCCTGCCTGCAGGTCCCCAGGCCCCTGGGCTTTCCCACAGCCTGGACCTCCCTGGTGTAAATCAGGAGTATCTCCATGGGAGTGATGCAAAGAACCCGAACATTAGTGGGATGAGAAGCAGGTGAGGGCACAGGAGTCTTCCTACCCTATATTGCAACTAAATCCACAGTCAGCCAGCAAGGAAGTTTTAGAGACCGGAGACCTGAAGTTGTTTGACTCTCCCCTGGCTGAGAGCTGCTGCAAGTCAGCTAGGACCATAATTTGCAGGATGCCAGCATGCTCATTGCTGTCTCCGTCCAGGTGTGGGGCAGAGCAGCTGTGTGCCAGTGGCAGCTTACCTGGGGAGAGCTGCTCTCCTGCTCCTGCTGAGTCTGCAGTGCAGCTGGCTTGTCTGGAGCAAGCTTCCAGGAGAAACAGAAAAAGCAGGCTGGGCAAAGTCTGCTTACAGGCTCTGCTGCAGCAGGAGCATCCATCTTAGATCCAGTGGAGGAGGAGAGCTTGGACAAGCTCCCTTTTTAAAGCAACAGTGCTCCTACTGAGCAAGGAGAGGAAGGGTAGAACTATGCTACAGTGGCGGTCGTGCCAGGTTGGTGCAGAGTGCTTTGCAGGCTTTAGCTAATGTATCTTTACAAAACCCCTGCGAGTTCGGCACTTAAACTTCATTAGTCTGGTTTTACAGAAAATGAGTTGGGTTAATATAACCTTGCCCATGGTTTTAGCCTCATCTGACAAACGTTCAGTCAGATTTCGTAGGTACGCATCACCCATAGGTCCAATGGACCATGCAGAGCATCCATGACTCCATTTACCATCAAGAGTGCGTGGCTTCTATAACAGCCAACCACAAGGGGATTTCAAGTTGGAAATCCCAACTTTTTTTTTGTGGAAATCCACAACAGGAAGCACCTCAAATCACGCAAACTTTAGGTAAATTTTGGCCTTTATCTCTAAAGTTATCTAAGGAGAAAAGTTTAGAGCCAGGACTAATTGGAATCTGTCTTTCTAGTCTTGGTTTACACATGTAGGCCACTTTCCTGTGGGCTCGTCATTGACTCCCGGGAGTTGTTGAGATCTGGGGTTTGAGAAGAAAAATAAAGCTTGCCTTTTCAGGGACAAATTTTCTCCTTAGATTGCTTGGGCAAAAGGGTTAGAAGACCTTGGATTGATGCACCACCACGCTATGAAAAGTGCCCTCAAGGGGAATAGTATGGCGGTACTCATCGTGGCATGTATCCTTCTATGGCCATTGAGTTCTTAATGGACCCATAGCTGACCTGTAACTCTTGAAAACTTTATAACATGAAGAAAAAGACAAGAAGACATGACCAAATAGATGAAAAGAGTCCTCATAGGCTGACATGCTAGTGCTATAGTAATAGTCCACCAAGACCCAGATTTTTAAAGTTAGATGCAGCTTTATACCTCATGGGATTTTCACTTACAGACTGAACAAGTTTGGAATCAAAATTGAAAAGCAGGACAAGTAAGAACACCCACTAGCACCTACTTGCACTCATAGGTACATAAATAGCTTGGGAAAAATCTCGGGTTTTTCTCATTTAGGGCTCTAAAATGAAAAATTTATTTCCTTTACAACTATAAGAAGACAACAGTTAATTTTTTGTTGTCCTTCAAACAGTTCTTCAAGGTGCATACACATATTCATGCAGGCTTTTTCTCTTCCAACCCTTCCAAATGTGTGTGAGTTAGAAGCTCAGTATTCTCCAAGGGACAGCCCTGAAGTCATTCAAAGTCCTTCGTTAGGCACTCTGTCAATGCTGTAAACATCACTATTTAATTGATGCACTGTTTTTATTATATGTGCCCTAAGGGAGCATACTGACCAGAGCCTCTTGTAAATTGAATAAACAAACAAATAAATAAGCAAACATCCTAGCCTAGACCAGCTGACTGTGTGACAGAAAGGTCTGTGTTGTTTAATGTGGCTTTTACAAACAATTTTGCTGTCGAGAATGGATTGTTTGATCTTCATTAACCCTGGCAGGCTCTTCTAACTTCTTCCTCTACCTCAGCAAAGAATGTTACACTTCCTTGTTGAATTTTTAAGGTCACTGTGTTTATTAAATAAGTCATTTTAAAATCTTCTTTTAAAGTGAAAACAGTCCATTCCCCTCCTTCAGCTAGAAAATGGGTGACGAATTTTGTCATTTTCCCTTAGAAGGGATAAAGTTGTATCCCACATTGTCCCTCATCCCTATGCTTTCCTCCCTTGTCCATCTACCCCACTTCACAATTCTGTAAAGATGACATCTCTCATTTTCTTCTTCCTCAGGACCCAAGTATTTTTCAAATATGTCTCTTAAGGAAAACCCAGAAAATTCAGTCATACTAATCAGAGCCAAAAAGACAAAGCTGTGCCATTTGAACAGAGGGGAGGACTGACAACCCACGTCCTTGTGCTTGGGTGGATGTTGCAGCCTGTGCTAACTTGCTACCACAGCTAGTTTGTTACCAGTGCCTCAGCTGGCTGACTTGCCTACGTCTACAAGAACTGCAACCACATACTGATTGCAGACAGATCTTCAGCCTAATGAACAGTATGCATGTGAGCAATTCTATATCTGTGAGTCATCGTCTTGCCTACATTCATATGTTCCTCTCCACACAGGAAGGAAGGTTCTTTCATTCACGAGAAGGAAAAAAGGAAAAAAAAAAAAAAGAAGAAGAAGAAGAAGGTGGTTTCAAGCAGTATCATGATACAATCACATCCTTTTATAGTGTTCAGTGACTTGTTATGAAATTTGATTCCTTTGAGGCATGACTAGAGCTCAGAGTATAGCAAAGTGAGTTAAGATGGAAAACAGGTTCTGCCAGCTCTGCCTCCATGCATGTCCAAGTCATTTCACCTAAATGTAGATTTTACTCACAGAGCTGCTTAAAAATTGCAATAGTTATCCTAGATTGCCTTCACACTCAAGAGCAATAGGTATGTGTCTTCAGTGTCTTTAATATGAGTCTTCTTAATGAACCTGAAGAAATGAAGGTGGGATCAACTAGAGAGGGAGTGCAAAGAGACTAGAGACCATATATGTGCCCCAATATTCCATAACCTTTTCTCCTTAACCACATTACTGAATTAGGGCAGTGGTGATGTTTTTTCTTTAATCAGGCTTTTCTATAAGGGAAAGAAAAAAAGGAGAGAGACAAAAAATATAAAGGTACCCTATTGCCTCAAATTATTTATGAGGCCACTGTTGTCTTGGGGTAGTTATTAGCCAAACCAAATTGAGATGCTCTAAATCGGGAGCAGAAGCATTTCCCAAGGGACATTCACAGACTCAGTACTTCTGGGTATTTTGCTCAGCTTATTTCACAACCAGAAAATCAGACAGAATGGCTACTTCTTTCCCAGTGGTAATATATGACCTTAGCATATGATTAGCTGTTAAATGACTGTCAAGGAGAGTTTCCTATCAAAATATACTTAGCCTTTAGCACACATATATCAGTCTGTGGTGGAGATTAGGGTCAGTCATAGAAAAACACATTACTTAAAGTCTCAACTACATTTTTTTCAATTAAATAAATTATTCCTTTATGGGAATATTGAGAAAATGTTATGTCCTCTTTTCTTCTTGCTAATGCTTTGTTATGTCATAAGTGATTAAGAAAGTCATTTAATGAACTATTGTAAATGATACAGTCCACAACTCTGAAAAGAGCTTCTGGAGTTGTCATCTCCCAGAAAGCTGTTAAAACTTTGGTTTATTATAGATGTAATGTCATCAGATTACTACCAACAGATGTCAACCTAGAGACCTTTAGAGTGCTACCTAATTGTCTTGTGGCACACATCAGGATCTCTGGTGTGAAACAGCAAAACAATCACACATAGAAACAAACAATCGGACAGGCCAGTCAGCCTCACCTCCATCCCTGGAAAGGTGATGGAGCAGCTCATTCTGGGGGACCACCTCTAGTCATGTCAAGGAAAAGAAGATGATAAGGAGTAGTCAGCGTGGATTTACCAAGGGGAAGTCATGTTTGACAAACCAGAGAGCCTTCTACAATGGGATGACTGGCTGGATGGATGATGGGAAGGCCATAGGTGTTGTCTACCTTGACTTCAGCAGGGCTTTCGACATCATCTCCCATAACATTCTCATAGGAAAGCTCTGGAAGTGTGGACTGGACGGGTGGACAGTGAGGTGATTGAGAACAAGAGCTCAGAGGGAGGTGAAAAATGGGGCCCAGTCTAGTTGGAGGCCCATGGCCAGTGGTGTACCCCGGGGTCAATACTGGGCCCAGTGCTGCTCAACTTGTTCATCAATGACTTGGATGAGGACACACTTGCTCCCAGAGCAAGTTTGCAGATGATGCCAAGCTGGGTGGAGTGGCCGACATACCAGAGGGCTGTGCTGCCATTCAGAGCTGCCATTCAGGACAGTCTAGAGAGCTGGGCAGAGAGGAACCTCATAAGGTTCAATAAGGACAAGTGCAGGGTCCTGCACCTGGGGAGGAATAACCCCAGGCATCAATACAGAATAGGGGTTGACCTGCTGGAAAGCAGCTCCACAGATAGGGACTGGGAGTCCTGGTTGACACCAAGATAACTATGAGTCAGCAGTGTGCCCTCGTGGCCAAGAAGGCCAATGGGATCCTGGCCTGCATCAGGAGGATATTGCCAGCAGGTCAAGGGAGGTGATCCTGCCCCTCTCCTCAGCTCTGGTGAGGCCACACCTGGAGTATTGGGTGCAGTTCTGGGCTCCCCAGTAGAAGTAGAAGTAGAGTAGAAGCTCCAGATGTGGAGCTTCTAAAGAGGGTCCAGCAGAGAGCAACAAAGATGATTTAGGGACTTGAGTATCTGTCTTATGGGAAAAGACTAAACAAGCTGGACATGTTTAGTCTGGAGAAGAGAAGGCTGAGAGGGGTATGATTAACATGTTTAAGTACATGAAGGAGGAATGTAGGGAGGAAGGGGCCAAGATCTTCTCAGTGGTGGCCAGTGATAGGACAAGGGGTAATTGGCCTAAGCTGCAAAACAGGAAGTTCCATCTCCATGTGAGGAGGAACTTCTTTACTGTGAGGGTGATAGAGCCCTGGAACAGGTTGCCCAGGGAGATTGTGGAGTCTCCTTCTCTGGAGATCTTCCAAATACGCCTGGATGTGATCCTGTGCCCTGTGCTCTGAGTGTCCCTGGTGGAACAGGGGAGTTGGACTAGATGATCTCTGGAGATCCCTTCCAACCTTAACTATTCTGTGATACTGTGATAGACATAAATTTATGATGATTACTGGTTCTGGGAAGAAATTAAACAGTCCAGATAAAAGCTCAGATAGTTAAATCACAGTAAAAGCTGGCGTCTGTGCTATGGGAAAAGACTGTGGCCGCATACACAGTACACATTTGATCTCTGCTCTTCCCAAGATGTAACACTTAGTTTTGTGTTTTTCTTCAGTTTGCTCCATCTGACATAGCATGAGAGCAATGCTGCAGCCCACCAGACTGGTGCTTTTATAGTACAACACATGAAGGTCTATGCTGCATCCCTGCAATGCTACATTAGGATATGCTTGGTGTCTGAGGATAGAAAACATGCTGGAATTGTGTTGGTGGACTAGTTTCCAAATGGTGGTTTCTTCCATAGCACTTGTATGGCTTCATTTGGTGGTGAATCATGTTACATTTGGGAGTTTTATTTTGTTTTGTTATTTCATTCTTATAACTCCATTGTATAACCCCTTGAGATTGTCAGCTGCTGCTCAAAGCAACAAAATACCAAGAGGGCATGACCAAATCTATATTCCCAGCCCCATGAATGTAGGAAGTATATGAGGTAGAGACATAGGAGGGTATTTGAATCAGTGAGAAAATAAGGTTTTGAACAAAGCATATTCTAGTAGTTAATAATAATCCAGTCCATCTCCTAGGGAGTCAGCTGTGATCCTAGGCTCTCAAGATCTGGAAAACAAGGCTTTCCACAGATTCTTTGCTCACAATGACATGATTCTAGTGTTACTCTGGGACATTCAAAATCTACCTGTATGCCATCTTAGCCACTGTTACTGACCCTGCACCTTAGAATGCCAAATAATACACTTTTGTTACTGCTTTCACTTTTTTATTCTTCAAACACTTAATGTTGAGATTGATGTTCAATCACCTTTGTTTAAAACAATCGATTGTGCCTTAAATGACTCAAAGTGACTGTCCAAATGTTTGCTTTCTGCTTGTGGCAAGCTCTTCCTTTACTGGAGATGAAGATAAATTGCATACCTTATATTCACTGCAGGAGAATAGCATGGGCTCTGTCAACTGCAATGTTCAGATGGCATAGGATAATTCATTAATCTATGATTACCTGATCATGTTTGTAAGTTTTGTTTTGTTTTGTTTTGTTTCAATCATTATTGTTTTTAAGATGTGTCCTCTGCTAAGTATCTGTTTTAGATTGCTTCTACATTCCTCAACTTAAGAATTTTCCTTCATTTCTCAGAAGTGAATAACAGTGCACATCCCGCCTATTTTTCTACTATCAGATATATTTCTTCTATCTGTTATTTAGTGATTATTTTTGGTTTGTTCTGTACAGTACAGTACACTACCTCCCCAAAGACCTAGAAACCAAAGGTAGTACGATGACAACAGTTATGAAAAGTGTTGTGAGGGAGGAGTTAAATTTTCTATATAGAACTTAAAATTTAAATAACTCATCTGCAGGTCTCATTGACAATTACAGGATATGAAGAAACTCTTAGGTTCATTCAGTTGGAATACATATAGCAACTTATTTTACTCAGTGTTTAGTAGAGATGCTGGAATTCTGTTCTCTTAATATAAAACCCTTTCTCTTAATATGATAAACTGTCAGCCACAAGTAATAATTATATATGTTTTACTATGGATATGTCACTGCAGTGTCTCATTTAGACTATTGCATTTTCAGCCATTGGAAGGAGCTAAAGTTACATAAATTTCCCGGAGAAGTACTTTAACAGCTGTTTACCTGGAAATTGTGCTCATTTTGTGGGTTAATGTGACATACGATTTATTTTATAGTTTTGGCAAAGAACTAATAAGGAAAGGGTTGAAACGTTAGTGCACAACCTTTGTATACATACTTCACAAAATGATTCTTATGCCTTCTTTACAGAATAGCCCTACTGCTAAAATCAATATAACCTTCAGTTTTACTCCATTCATTGCATCTTTATGTGCAACAACAGATTTAAACAATTTAGCGAGTGGGAATAAATGTCAGAAAAAAGCTTAGCAGCTCCTCAGAGTTTAAGGATGCCCATGTAGTCAAATCTTCCAATAAGAAGGACACATAGGACACATAAGAAGGCACAAGGACATATACACATGCTACTCTTGTTTTTAGGGGGTGTTATCTTTGCAAATATTCCAGGTATCCAAGATAGAAATGAAATACTACATGGCTTTAAAGGGTAGTATTCTGAACAAGAAAGAGAGTCTGGCTCATGCTGGAAAGCAGACGCAAGTCACAAGGGAGGAAGGAAATTGCCTCACAACCAAGGGCAAAATCACAAAACTCTTGAAGCTGAAGCTCTTGAATATCAACCCAGGATTTCTGGCATCTGATGAAATTATTATCCCTAACATTCCCCTACTTTGTGTCCTGTATATAGGCAATAATCTGAGGGGCCTTTCTGCTCATAAGCTTGAACTGACTTTAAATGAAGATAGCTCTTTGCAGAGATGTGGTAGCTGCAGGTAATGGTGCAGCCCTGTGAACATGGGCAGACATCCTAAGGCTCTGTCAACTGTTCCCTCCTGCCACCTGTGCCCTTCCCTCCATGCCCTGTGCAGTTTGCTGTTCCCTTCCTGCTGGCACGTCCCGACTCTGCCAGAATATCCTGAAGCCTGCGTCACATTTTGGCATCAGAACCAACACTGAGTACATAAAGAGGAGAAGCTGAACAGGATTTGGTAGCTGTAGGAGAATTTTATCTACTACTGTGGCTGCTGATCCATTATGAACATTGCAGCCAGAAACGCCCATCTGGAATCTACCACCAGCTGCTCCTGGGCAGACTTGGATCTGTTGAAACCTGATCCTACAGAGAAGTTGAGCAGAACTGGAAACTTCACCTGTGGTCTATTGCTCTTATTTGAGACTTCAAGGTGCACATAGGTCACCTGTTTAAGTATTTATCTGTAGTTATGTGTATTAGAAACATCCTACAGCCAAAGTAAGATTAATTTTGGCTTTCACCAATCTGCTCTAAATGATTTACTGAAAAATATCTCAGTCAAAGAAACATAGTTTTTATGAACCTGACTATCCTTGATATTACAGGCTTCTGTAGAGGTTTCTCAGGCCTATCTTGCATCATAGAATATATCGCCATTTTTTCAGTGCAAGCACATTTCTCATTTTATGAGAAAATTTCACAGTTCTAAAAACGTCCTTTTTTTTCTGGGAAGAAAAACAGACAGGATGTTTTTACTCAGAGAAAAAAAATAAAAAAGAAAATGACTGTTCTATGCCATACATTATTTAGAGTGAAGAAATTTAGAATTATAGAATAATTCAGGTTGGAAGGAACCTCAGGAGGTCTCTACTCCAGCTTCCTCCTCCAAGTAGGATGAATTACAAAATCAGGCTGGGTTACTTAGGGCTTTGTCCTGCCAGTTCTTGAAACCTCCATGGAAAGAGACTTCACAGCCTTTCCAAACTATGTTCCCGCTCCATTGCTTGGTTGTTCCAGTGATGAAAGTTTCTTTTCATATCCTTTTTATAATCTGCACCTCCCCTCTTCCAGCCCATAACCTGTCATCCTCCTACCTTGCGTCCCTGTGAGAGCCAAGCTCTATCTCCCTGTAGCATTGCAGGGGACTTCTGTTAGGTCCCCCAAAGCCATATCTTTTCCCTGAGCTGAACAAGCTCAGGTCTTTCAACTTCTCCACACAGGGCAAATTGGTGGTCCTCAGCTAAATCAGCTCAAAATTATCCATAGCTTTGTTGTATTAGAGGAAGCACACAAAACTGGAAGCAATACCTAGATGTGATCTTACAGACTCTAAGAAAAGGAGCATCATCTCTTCTCTGGTTCTTTTGGCTCTGCTCCTGTTCATTCAGCTCAGGAAGCTGTTGACCATCTTTGCTGCCAAGGCACATGGCTGGCTTATGCTCAGCTGGCCATCCACCAAGACCCCCAGGGCCTTTCCTTCAGAGCTGCTCCCCATTCCTTTAATTCCCAGCTCATACAGTTCCAGGGCCTATTTCTTCCCAGAAGTTCACATTTTTCTGTGTTGAATTTCATAAGGCTCCTGTTGGTCCTGTCTAGGTTTGTCTAGGTCCCTCTGGACAGTGACCCTGCCCTTGAGCATCTAGACTGGTCCCTATAGTGAGGTGCCATCTGATGACTGTATACTCCTCATCTCCTTCAGACCATTGATAAAGATGTTAAACGGACAAGTTCCAGGATAGACCATGTGGGACACCATTAAAAAGTAAAGTATAATCCATTAACCTATGCCCTCTGACTGTGATCATTCAACTGGTTTACTAGTCATTTTGTTGTCCACCCCTCCAGATAACAATATCTCAACTTGAATACAAGGGGAACTGCCAAAAGTGGTGGTAGAGTTGAAGTAAATGTTACCTACCACTACTCCTTACTAATCCATAAAGCCTCACACACTTATTATACCATAGGTTTATGGCAATCATAACCATATCTGGTCTGGTGAACCAGAAAGTCCTATGAACACCACTGCATTTTAGCATTAACTTCAATGACTTAGAAGAAGCTGGATTCAACAGAGAACTTACTTAAAACAGGTTCATTCCGCAGACATCAGAAAGATATAGAAAGTGGCCATGATCACATGCTGTTCTTAAACAGCCTCTCCTACCGCCACTCCACTAGTGCGTCCCTGACTAAACCTTAAAACTCGCCCACTGAGAGGGGGAATGGAAGGAAAGCAATGCAGGTGGCAAAGGCACAATTGAGAAGGAAAGGGTATGAGGGCTATGGAATCAAAAATGTGTCTGTAGGGAAGGAGAGGGGGCCTGAAACAGAGCGCTCGTGACAGCACTCTTGGAAATATCCAATGAGCTAGTGGACATTGGTCCCTAGTGCTCTGCCCAGAGAGGTAAGAGGATGAGGGAAATGAAACAGGGCTCAGAGCCAATAAGGTCCCTAGCATCAAGTTCCTTCAATGCACAAAGGCCAGGGAGGTTATTGAGGATATCCTCAACATTCTTAGGGTGCACTAATGGGGAGAGAATTCACATCCAGAACTGGGATATTGGGTAAAGGAAGCATTAGTCCCTCGTGGCCCAGAACTCTGTAGGATGACTTTTATGTTATTATAATGAGAAAAATATGACCTTTTAAAAGCTACACTTTTAAAAATCAGATCTAATAATATTTTAAATTGACTATATTTTTATTTTTAAAAATAAAAATGTTAAAGTTCAGACTGATAGCAACTTACACTAAACCAAGACTTACTAAAATTACTACAATTACTTAAAGAAATAACAGAGTGTGGTATCAATGATTCATCTCCGGATCTGTAGGAGTTAAGGAATTCTACTTTTTTTCCATAATGTATATAGCTGAGGCTAAGAAATCTCTACTCTTTATGATAAAACAAATTTTGTAAATATGTCACATTACTATGTATTGTAGCTATTACAGAAGACTGAATGCAAATATTTATATGTTTTTTCAAAGACCCATACTTTCTGCTTTTGTTGTGTAAATAAGCATTTGCTTTCGCTCCTTTTAGTTTCTATTTATTAGCAGATGCAGCAGGAATATTTTCCTCCTGTGAACTAATCCATTCAAATCCGAGAAAATGATTCAGAATTGAATTAGCAGACACGCTGTTCTCCTCTTTCAATATGAGATCTACAAATACTAAAATTTAAAGACACATAACCACCTTTCTAAAGGTAATGCAACATCTGAAAATACGAGCTTTTCAAAAGTACTTATCAAGATTAGGCACCTAATTCTCATTTACTTCAGTTAAACTTCTGTTAGTGAGAATAAAATAGCTGACTGCTTAGTGTCTTTGAACAACCCTATTTGCTCCATAGGATACCAACATCCTGTGGTGCCCATAGGACAGATTTTCAGTCCATCAGCTCTCTGATTAATTTAGCATCTGGTTAAATTCTAATAGAAAATAGTTTTGATCTTTATTTAGACATTGATTCACTCGACATATAACGATATTTAAGTTATATTTTTGTATATTTTAAGCAGAATTTCTATTTCCATACAGTCAGGCAAAATGTATTAACTAATAAATAATAAAAAATGCTAATTTTCTAATGTAAAAATGTAAAATTAAAGATTAAAAAAACTTTCTAAACTACTTGGCTTGTTAAATGAATGTGTATGTTAAAGGATCTTTCTCAATGCATCCTTCTTACTACAAATCAAGGAGAATCAAGTTCACTGTAAAACATCTATCTGCCTCTATGTCAACTCATTTGAGTGAATGGACCAGCCAACAACAAAGATACCAAACAAAATGAAAATCACAGATCTAATTGAACATTTCCTGCCTTGGATTTAATACATGACTAAAACCAGCATTTTAACTCACTTTGATTTAAATCAGTGTGTGTTGCCTCAGGTTCCCTATTTATTTATGTCACATCTAGAGGGCATTTCTTATTAGGATGAGTTCCTTCCTTCTGCCTGGGTGTCTCATTACACAGAGTAGAGCTTTCACAATTCAAGGGGAGTCTGATGCTCTCCATGGCTCCCTCGGGCCTTTGCTGAGTCTTCCTACAATGAAGTCAGTGAGAAACAAAAGCACTTTTTTTTTTGTGATGTGGACATTTGTCCACTAGATGTTGCACTAAACCCACCTACTTATTTCACACGCAGGCATCCTGCCTTAGAACCCTGTGCTTGACAGAATAATTCCTGCAGGTATCTGAGATACCTTGGCTGGATATGAAGTGTGTGAGCCTCTAGAGCAAATTACTTGCCAAAATAGTAACTATACTATTATGAATTACATAATTCATATATGCTGAGAGCTCAGAAATATTTACTCTGTCACACTGAATCAGGGTTAATGGTCTCTTTCACAGTTTATTCCCCCTTTACATAGGAGACATTTGAAATGCATTGCTCCTGACTGCTGAGGAGTGCTCTAGTAATACAGATTTGCAATAAGGAGGAGTTGCAGCCTTTGCTGGCTGCTTCTGGGGTCTCAGCTTGTGCAGGGTGAAGCCTGGACCCAGCAGAACAGTCATTGCAGAGGGAAATGTCTATGCTCTGCAGAAGAAGGAGATTTCAGATACGCTTCTCGCCTCCAAATTTCCTGTTGCTGGTCTCAGATAACAAAAGACTGCCTGATGTGATGGACTCTCTGCCATCTGATTCCTGTCATTCAAAAAACAGCCTGCCCAAACATCATTTCACATGTAAGATTACACAGGAGTGAAGGAAGATGATCAAGCAGCACCCAGACCCTTTCGCCAGCACCACCAGGAAGGTTATTGGCCAAAACAGTGTTTCCTGCAGACTTGAAGTGTGTCCAGGACGAGGGAGCTGCAGAAGTCATTGACAATTCAGTTTTACACTCACGTAAGTTACATGTGTTACATGTTTAATCTTGCCCCAATCTATTTCAAGCCATTTCCTAAAACACTTTTCGGTTGAATTATTTCCAAAGGAATATAATATATGCCCCCCACTCAGAACTTTTCCTTGGTGCACCTCTTTTCCCCATACAACTGCCATAGGAGTCCATGGATAGCACTCCTGTACTTCTCATATTGTTTTCTCAGTCTCTTGAAGAAGATACTGGCTTTCTTCCTCAGCTACATTTCATTCTACTTGTCCTTAGTAGGACAGATCAAGTTGTCATAGGAAGCTTAAATTTCATTAACTTTTACTATACTGTTTGAATATATCATATGTGTGTGCATTGATATTGGAATTTTTAATCCTGGTAATACTGAAAAATGAATCTTATTCATTTAGAACTTAAATGATGCCAATCAGAATCAATATAATTTCTATTTATCACCCAACAATAACGCAGTACAACTTTCTATAATAGGCCTCAAAACAAAACAGTTATTTTGTACTGAAACACTGCAGAAAAATGGTGATGTTGTTCTAGGACCACAGGGAAGACATATAGGATCCAGCAAATATTTGAAGTAAACCCACACAATTGTAGACAAGACCTGCCTTCTCTAAAGGAGTTATGCACTCTATATGCCAAGACCTGGTACTAGCCAAGGATGCCTCTCTGGGAAGTTTCCTCTATAGCACAGACACAGTCTGCAAGGTTAATGTTGTACCATCCTAGACTACCATACACCTAATAAACCTAAATAGTCCCATGAAAGTGATTATCTGATCACTTCATATTGTCCTGGCAGAGCAAGGTAGCAATGTTAGAAGGTTAGGAAACATGTCCAGACCCCACTGTACTGTCATCAAATTGGCACTAGCTGCCCAAGGAGTAGACCAATTATTCTCCTTAAATAAATATTAGCAAGGCTGGCCCTAAATTTTCCCCAAAATGAACACCAAATTCTAGTTAAAAAATACCAGTGCCTCATACAGTCTCAACCTACAATTTCAAGGTCATTTAACTACAGGAAAGTTTGAAAGAAAAACATGAAGCAAATGTTATACAAAAGTTTTAATTTCAACCTTGGTTAGCCACACAACAACAAAAAATTGGCACTCTGTTTTCAAAGTTTGCAGGAAAATTCCCCACAGTCTTTTTGAAATTCCTTCTGCTTCTAACTGTTCAGGCCAAAATAATTTGCCAAGAAAAAGTTTTATGTTTAATACCAGAAGAGATGATTAGACGATTCAGACTGAGCTCTGTAACACAAGACAGTAATTTTCCTCCATTTGCCTTGTGCTGAGCCCGGTAATTTGAATTAAACTACATCATTTCAGCCCACGAAAAACTAAATTATTAAGTGCCAAAGGCAGGGGATAGAAAAGAACAAGGTGTTACCTTGGGCTCTAACAATAACAGGGAATTTATTAGGTGAGAAATGATCCATGCTCCAAGCTGTAAAGAAAAATGAAAAAAAAAAAATCCCAAGGTTCTTTCTAATCAGACTTGTGGAAAAATGATCCCTGTCCCCAAGTCTCATGACCAATCTAATCCTGACCTGGCAGCTAAGATGTACCAACCAAGTACAAAACAGTATTCCCAATGTTACTTCTAAGTAGTATTGAATGGTATTGGCCTCCTTGGTACAGCATGTCCTCTCCAGTCATGTCTTGTCTTGGATCATGGAGGAGAATAATCTTTCCTGAACCAAATGGACATCTGGACAGTCTTAAAAGTCAAAAAAAAAAAAAAAAAAAAAAAAAACAGGCCTAAGTACAGACAGGATATTATACTTGTTCAAATAACCACCTAATATATCCATCTTGATTTGACAATAGCTACCCATGAATGTTTGGCAAGAATTTTGCAAACAAGGAATATATATGCATTTTTTTTAAAGTCAGCTTTCAAAAAATAGTATTTTCTTGAATAACATAGCCATTGATAGATTTATCTTCCCTGAAAGTATATTTATAGTTATGCATTTATGCAGTATTGCAAGGCACTTTGTGACAGAGGAGAGCTTTTTAATTTTAACTCTACTATCTAATGATTTCATTAAGTACATGTTAACTTTCACATTGTGTAAAATAATAAGTAACAGATCCCTCTCCACCCTTTCTAGACCATTCAGAATTGTTTTGTATATATATATGTATATATATATATGAATATATATATGCTTGCTATATCCCCTAAAATTTCAATATTTTATTATAGCTATTAATCATCAGTCATTAAGACAATGTGGTCATTGTCTTTGTCCCAGCATAGAACAAGAAGCATTAGGAGCATTTTGCAAGCACTGCAGACCCTGTTGTGCTCTAGCTTTAACCTATAAAATGATGAGGGAATTTGTAGCATGCTTGATGAGAAGCAGACAGGCAGACTCCCTGCCAGCACAGTGCACAGGGTGTCTCCAAGAGGCTAGACACAAGGCACATCTTTAAGAGATAGCTTCTAATCTCATTTTAAAAACTGGCAGGGTGTTCTGCTGTTTATTCTCACTGCTAAGAAGGGCTGTCTTATCTGACTTCTGCTCTCAGCTCATTGGATCATTCCGAACTTTTCCTAGTGAGCTGGAAAGCCCTGTCATTTTTTTTATTTTTTACCTCTTGATGCAGGAACCAAAGCTCAGTAATCATATCACCTTCACCCTTCCAGGGAATGGAGCAGATTGAGGTCTGTTAGCCATTTATGGGAGAGGTTATTTTTTCCATCTTGGTTTGAATTCTCTCCACTGTCTGCACATCTCTCTTAAAAATACAGATTTAAACGTAAGTCTCTTATTAATGCCGTGTACAAATGTTAGACCACATTTTTACTTCTTCCCGTGTCCCACTGCAGTATTACACTGAGAATAGCATTTTGGAAAAACAGTTTACAGTGTTTCTCGAGTCCTTCTCTGACATTTGTATCTGAATCTTCTAAACTATTTTTTTCCTCATTATTGCATTTCCCCGCATATAAAATGGACATCTATCCATACACAGTTTGCTTGCCATTGCTTCTTATTTCAGCAGTCATAGACATTATGTTCTGTATTTACCTTATTTTAGAACAACAGTTTTATATCTTCTGCACATTTCCTTTTGCCTTTTAACACTATCTTTCTTTATCAATTTGGTTTTAATGTTGTTTTGTCTTTGCCTTTGGTTGGGATTTTTTCTTGACCAAGGAAACCTTTTTCTCCCTGCTTTCTGACTGCGTGAACATTCAACAGTTGGAGGATCTGTTCATACTTCTCAATTGGATACATTACCTTTTGCTAAATAGGAAGGAGTTATTTTAGTCCTTGAGAAATGATACATTAAAAATAATTATTGGTTGATGTTACATTCTGTCTGCTTAAATATAGCCAGATCATGATTATTGCTACCTAGGCAACTGCTAATTTTTGGTTCAGCAATTAACCATTTCTGTCACAAAAAAACATCCCATGTTGTGTTATTGGGAAGCTAGCATTAAGTTTCTAATTACTGAGCATATCTGGAAGCTCTGGTTGACATTGTAATGCCAATTTTGGCAATGCAGCCCTAAACTAGCCATCCAAAAATCAAATAGAAGCATTCCAGGCACCACACTGGACTAATACACTACATAACAATACCTGCTAATTTCCACAAAACGCTACTGCCAAATTCTGCAGTTTACTCTTATTTCTTGGGAAGTGCTAGCTGATTGCACAGTCATTCACAAATATAGGAAAATCAAGTGAGAAAGGAAAAAAAAATCTAAAAATAAAAATAGTCAGGCAGCAGAAAATAGGTAAAGCTAGCATACCCCAGGAAAAGAAAAGGGTTATGGAAAAAAAAAAAAAAAAAAAAAAAAAAAAAAAAAAAAAAAAGGAAAAAAAAAAAAAAAAAAAAAAAAAAAAAAAAAGAGAGAGAAAACACTTAAGAAACAAAAAGGTTAAAATTTCAATGAAAATAGGGAAATGGGACAAAAGAAGTTACAAAAGCAGTCCTCCAGGCAAAAGTGTCAGAAACGACCTCTATAAGTAAGATCTAAACAAACAAAAGAAGACAAAGACATCTCTGGCTGCAAAGGCACGGAGACAGAGGGTGGTAGCTCTGAACTTTCTCTTCTTTTATCATAGCAGCAGCAAAGAGGGGTAATGTGAAGCCTGTAAAACTCTCTCCTAGTTTCAAGACCTGTCACTCACTGCTTTTGCACCAGCTATGCAGGAGAAATCGTATTGCAGGGCTGCAAACATAATCGTTGCTGTGGACAACTCTGCCCCACGCTCTGACATGAAATAGCTGCATGAAGAGGGACCTACATTTGAGTTAGCACCAAGGGCTGCCGTAACCCTCACAGCAAATGCTGTTGATTAAGCTACAGGCTGAGCTGGAGCTGACCCCAGAAGGACAATATATGGGGACAATTGACGTTTTATGTGAGGGAGCTCCCTAATTTCATTTAATATGGGTGATATAGCAAGTCAAAGTCATCTGGAGTTATCATATGAGATAATATTTTAGCTTTATTGATGCTTAAATGAATAAGATGTCAGTCAGTGGAGACCCTGGATCCGCAATAGTGAAACACTAAAGCTGATTTTGAGGATAGTTCAAATCTTTCTGGGTTAGAATAACATCTGATTTTAGCTCATGAACTAGGTGAAGACCAAAATTTCTGTCATGACAAATATAAACTTGACTAATGCTGATGTCTGTATCATCAAAAACATCAATAACTTGGAAAGAATTATAAAACAATTAAGACACTACTTGCCAAATGCTAAAATAACTTGCCAAAAGCTAAAATAAGTATAGCTTATTACCTGTAAATTCATGATCAAACTCTGCTTCTAAATTTCCCTGCATGTGAGCACACAGATTGAAAACTGTTTTTTCCTGAAGTATCAAACAAAATATATCTGCTGATATTTCAAGCCTGAATTTAGAGAGAATATTTTGCCTGTGTATCTTTAATTTCTCAAGATTCTCTACCATTTCTAGCAAGCTTTATTAAAAAATAAAATAATATCACTTGCATTCATATTTCTGAGTACTTCTTGTCTTCTTGGACACATTTTTGCTCAGTAACTGCAGTGCAGGAAAGGGTCAGTTTGGCAGGAAAAAAAAACAGTAGAGGAATTGCAAAGAGTTTCGCTAAGAGGAACGCAGCTTGTGAGAGATGCTTTCTCCTTCTCTGACTAATCCACTGCTTGTAAGTATTATGTTTCCCATAGCAAACCTTTCTTGGAGAGTGCTGACACCCCGGCCTGCTCTCCCCTCGATTCCCTTTTTTTCCTCCTTCCATCTGCTCTCGTAAATTAGTAAATTCTGCATTAAGGATTATGAGGAGAATGATATTTGACAAACTGGCTTCACTGCTGCTAGCTGTGGTCTCTTCTGCTGTCATTTGCCTCCACTGCTGTCAACATTAAAGGTCAAGGAAAAGAGCAAATGCAGCTCTTTAGGGGCAGTCATGCTGGGGAATCACGCTGGCACCTCTGACCATCTGCAGCAGTTGAATTTGTTATAGTAGCTTTGCAACATTCAAAGGTTTCTGTTTCCTGTGCCATTCAAGTTTCAAAACCAGACTCAGCATTTCTAGTTTTGGTGAATTTCTCTATCTTTTTTTTTTTTCTTTTTTTTTTTGTGTACACAGGTACAAATTGACCAAAGCTTTAATCACAAATGAATTTGGAACCCCAAAATTGCCCGTCCCCGCATGGTTGGACAAGATACTGCTATTTAAACACAGAAATAGACTTGTCATTATTACAGGAAGGCATATCTGTCAAGAAATAAAAATTCCTGAAATTTAGAACCTGAGTCCATTAATTAAAATGTAAAATAAAAAAAACACATATGTTAAACATGTAAATTTAGGTAATCATTACTAGTTTATCTGATGATGTAAGTGAAAAAATAAAAAGATATGTAAAAAAGATGTGAATTTAAAAGATTTAGCTCCATAATCTTATGCACAAACATTTCAAAACTAGTCCCCATTGTATTATTACTCCTGCGCAATTCAACAGGCAGTGAAAGGAGACTAAAAACCAGTAAATCATACAGCCATTTATCCATATGACATGATCTATTTAAAGACTACTTTTTCCATCTCTTCCCACCCCAAGACTGAGGTCTGTAAAAGAGCTAATAAGCACAATAAACAGGAATTTTTCCCTTAAGGCCTCAAAGATGCGAGCTTTGCAGTGAACTTAAAATAGTTTACTAATAGCAAATGTTTCTTTTCCTATTTATGCTTCTCATTTTGTGTTTCAGATAAAACCCTTTCCTTCAGTTTTCTATGAAAGCAGCAGTAAAGCATATTTTTCCATTTTTCTGACATTTCCAGTCCATCCCCTTTCCTACATCATTATTCTGGCTATCTCTTTTCATAGCCTTCTTTCTTGCAATGCTTGCCAATTTTATTTTATTTTTATTTTTTTTTAATCTTGCTCTTGCCAATCTATTACAAACTTTCTCAGAAGTTGCATTTGGCACAGGATTTTTTTTACTATGATCTTAAACTTTCATATCTTTCCCATCTGTTTTATATGACAGTAATGAGAGTCTTAAAATGGGATTCTATTTTTGCAGTGTTCCAAAAATGCCTTCTGTGCTGTATATTGTTTAGTAATATTCTTTGCATAGTGCCATTAATCTCTAAGGGCCAGATGCTGATAGCAGGCTTTAGTGCCCTCAACTTCCATTAGAGTCAGAAAGACTTGAGAATACTTATGTTTTTGCAGGAAGTGATCAGCACTTGGCAGAAGCAGACGCTAATTGGCCTATTGGGAGAAACAGATATGCACAGATATGTATAAATGCACTTGTTTTTGTTCTAGACTAACCGCATATTAACCTCATGGTTAAATAGCAGGTGCTATTTTTTTCTGAACTCTGTGCTCAGAGGCTGCAATAAAAAAAATGAAAGCTTATCTTATTTCAGTTTTCTTCCCTGAAAAGATTTTTTTTATAGTTATAAAAAAAATTACACATATTCCCTAAAAGAATGAAAATGAGCAAATGTATCTCTCAACTTGAAAGTGCGAATGGCAAAACCAGCACAAAGTAACATTACCAAATCTTCCTCATCTAAGCCATAATCAAGACATTTTTCAACTTGACTAGGATCTGTTAGGCCAAAAGGAGAAAATCTGTAGACATTTCTAAGCCATTTTTTTCTCATAACAAAGAATCCTAAACTGCATATGATCTACAGCCTAGAGCCACCACCAGATGTTTTCAACATGAGTGACATGGAAAAATAATAGATTCAATTTATGCACAACTGTATTTCATAATACTAATGAATGAACCCAACCATTGGTAATTCTATGATCACAGACTTACTTTCAAAAAAAAAAAAAAAAAAAGGAAACCCTTTTAAGTTAACTTCCTTCAGTAAACTAAGAGTTTGGCTAAAGAAGATATTCCAGGAGGAATTACAGCTCTTATATCTTCGTCAGCCTCAGGTATTTTTTTGTTTCCTTGCTGGTCTATTCACAGTGTAACTAGGAATGCATTTCTCAAGCCCTCAGAGATATCCAAGCTCCAGAAAAACATACGTACACCTCACCTGAACTACCAAAGGCATCACTTGCTCTGTCTCACTTTTAAAGAGGGAGAATCCAACTGAGATCAAATAGTATGATCTAGTTCAGCAAGGTATTAACCCTGGAAAAAAGTCCAAGATCATAAAGGCTGGAATAGATGACAGGCATACAGGACTGAGGGTAGAGAAGTACTGGACTCCTCTACCAAGCTATTTCTACATAGACATGACACTGGATAGTTTCTCCACATTTTTCATCTGAAAAATGAACGTTAGTGATTTCCTCCTTGCATGGTAATGAAGTAGTATGCTTATTTCTTCCAGAAATACTGGGTTTCCTGATGTTTAGTGGCATTACAGGTATGATCTCTGTCGTACCAGACTATGTCTTAGTTCTCCTTTTAATAAAGTAGTATTTAGGAGTAATTAGTAAAACCCAAACCAATTTATTTGTACTACCTGTCTAGAAGCTGTGTGAATAGAGATATGTCTTTAGAATACATCTTGTTTTTCATTGGACAATCTCTGCAACTGCTGATTATTTTAGAAGATGATCAGAGTTTGAATATCAGGCTATGTACTCAGGATACCTTCACATTTATAGTCATGGCATTGCATTTTTAGGTACAAATCATGAGTATTGCATATGACAATTGCTAATGGTAAAATTAATCTTATTTAAATTGAGCTGTCTATAACGTTGGTGTTTAGTCTAACTTAGTCATCTCATCTACACCTGTACTAGAAAATTAGAAGTCTGCTCTCTACACTGGTACATTTTTAAATGGGATTTTTAAATGGGCTCTCTGGGAAAATTTTGACCTACTCTAACTAACACTACTCCAGGTTATTCCCAGATATAGGCACCTTCAGAGGATAACTTTTTCACCTATCTTGAGCACCCATTTAAGGTATAAGTATCCTTCTGGAGATGGCCCTTTCTTCTCTATCTCCATTGACTGCAGAAGGAGCTAGATATTTATCTTTTAGACAACATTAAGTCAAAGCCTGACAAACCCAATCCAAAGCATAAACACAAAGCTCCACCAATACTGTCCAGATGGATGCTCTCTCTAAATCTTTCTTACTAAAAGGACTGGGAACAGCTTGGAAGGGACATAACTTTGATCTTATTGTTGTTAATATTGTATCTGTTATAAGTATTATTTCCTATTTCTACAGCATCTTCTGACTCCAGATGGAGTTGATGACCATTGTGCCATGCATCATGCAAACACAGATAGAACTAAAGAGATGTACTGATGTGGAAGTGAAGCCTTAGCCCTGAGCTCTCAGCATCATCTGTGTAGGCTGAGAACTGGCTAGATGCTCAGACTCCAGATACTCAAACTCAAATAACAGCCAGGGGAAGATTTTTGCTTCATAGAATCATAGAATGCCCAAGGTTGGAAGGGACCTCAGAGTTCATCGAGTCCAACCCCCCTGCTCACGCAGGGTCACCTAGAGCACATGGCACAGGGCTGCGTCCAAGCGGGTTTTAAAGATCTCCAGAGAAGGAGACTCCACAACCTCTCTGGGCAGCCTGTTCCAGGGCTCTGTCACCCTCACTGTCAAGACATTTTTCCTTAAGTTCCTGGAACTTTTGGTGCCTCAGCTTGTGGCCGTTTCCTCTAGTCCTATCACTGGCCACCACTGAAAAGAAGCCAGCCCCCTCCTCCTCACTGCCTCCCTTGAGGTATTTATACACACTGATCAGGTCCCCCCTCAGCCTCCTCTTCTTCAGGCTGAACAGGCCCAGCTCCCTCAGCCTTTGCTCACAGGGCAGATGTTCCAGGCCCCTGATCATCTTCATAGCCCTATGTAGTTTGTTTGTTCTTCACACATAAAGTTATTTAATGCCTACCAAAAGGGGTTTTTGATTTCCTGAAATGTTCCCTGTGAACTGGGTCTTATCTTCTAACATCCCAATTATAAACTTAATGAAACTAGTCCTTGTAAACAGAGCAAAATACAGATCATTTTTTTCTTCCTGTTATCTTTTCCTTCCATCACAGGAGTTGCCTGAGTTTCACAGGGGTCAGAGCAGGACAAGGGACAAGAAGGATACTGCTATGGGCCTGGTCTGTGTCACTCCAATAGAAGTGTTGATCCTCTTTGAAAAGAGTCATGGGGATGTAATAATTCACCAAGGCAGATTATCCATTGCCTCCCTGGACATAAGGAAATTTATAGACAGAATAAGCTGGCAACCATCTTCAGGGAAGATATCGAGGAACAGCTAAGCCTAGAGGGGATGCTGCTTCTCTATTATCTCACAGTTTGTTGCCTTTGTTAATGAGGCCAAACCCCTAGAAAGGGGTGAATGAGGCATTTGTTAAATGGGAATTGTATTCTTAGAGCGAGTGTTGACATCCCTAGCAACATGCCAGATTGAGTGCAAAAATCTTGCAGAAATGAAGTGCAGAAAAAGAAGACAGCTGCCAAACGCAGTGCACATCGAAGGGAGAGCTTCTCAAAGGGGCTGAGCTTCCTCTGCTTTGCACTGTTTATGAGAGAAATATAAAATAACGCATAGTATACTGTGCAGTGCAGTGCACTGCATTGAAATAGTAGAGATTCGGTCTCTACTGCATGGACCTCCATGCAGCCTAGACGCTATTTACGTCAGACATCTGATCAGTTTATATTTCATATTTTGATTCAGTCATTGGCTGACAATAGCCCTATTTTTTTTTTTAGTCTTTTACATGACCAGTATTTCCATGACTGAACAGCAGAGTGTCTAGAATTAATTTGCCGCTAGATGGCAACTGCTTAACTGTCTGACCGCACTGCAGAAATAAGTAATGCACCAGCCGTTTGCCTTCTCCAGACACACTGTTCTGCTAGGGTTTCATAATATTACTTCTTTGCAGCTATTAAAAATCAGCTATAGTTCAACTCTTAAAAAGAAAAAAAAAGAACAAGACATATGTTAAAGTAGGATACCCAGTTTAAATGTAGAGACGTAGAAAATCACTTATTAGATGAATAAGACAGTGGCCTTAATGTTTTCAGTCTCAGCCCTAGCACTGTTCTAGGGGCTGCAGTCAATAAACTGACAGCAATTCCCTACTCTTATTTTATTCCCTTTACTTTGTTCTGCTAAAGAAGTAATTATAGAGCAGTTTATTCACATGATCTCATGAAAGAAAGGCCAGTGTCTACAATAAAATTGGCAATTTCAAAATGTTTCAGTCCACAATTATTTCCTTTTTTTGTCTCAAATTATTCCCTGAATTCAAATGGCATTCAGATGTGAGGCATATTCACAGATATGCTGACATTTCTCTCAGTTAAAAATGGTCTTCATAATAAATACTTCTATACAGTCCATGTAACACTGGAATGAAAGAAAAGCAGCACCTAGTCAGGAAGACAAAATATCCTAGCTGAGATCTCCACCACGTGCTCTCTTGTAAAAAAAAAAAACTCTGTTAGACCACACAGCCTGCTTCTACTCTTTTGTCACAGAAGTATTATTTGGACTATCTCTGTTGATATTATTTGTATTAAAGTTATATATATTATACTTGGATCAGCTATATTATTTTTCAGACAAATAATATCATTTAAAATGGTCTCCAATCTTTCTTACTTTGGAGTCTTTGAATATTAGGAAGTACTGAAAGACATATCAGCTTTATAACTGATGATCTGTCATAATTTAACAGGGTTTTTCATTATTTCTTCTTTTCTTCTTCTACAAGGGATATAACATCCAACGCTTGTCTAACTAGTACTGACTGCATGTTGAAAAGAATTTTCAGAATTAGCTTACTTAGAATTACCAATGTTGCGGGCACATTTCTAAAAGACACAAAGCTCATTGTAGAAAATTTGCTGTTGATAATCTCAATTATTTAGTGGCAAAGTAACCTCAAAAATCCCCTGGCTCCCGAGGGACAAGCAGCAGGTAACTTTTTTAGCAGTTCTTGTAGATTTGTCTCTTGATGCTCAAGGAAGACTCTCCTCCTACCATGGAAGAAGGAAAAATATTTCTCCCTTACATTCGCTCTTCTACAGGGAAAGGCAAAAACATGAAGCCTCATCTCTTCCCACAGGGCTGTACTAACTACTGCCTACCTGTTCCTGTCTCTGCAGCTCCATGTTAGCCAACCCACCCACGGCTGCTCTCACTCTCCCTCCACATCTCCTCAAGCTTCACCTGGCTGCTGTCTCTTATCTGTGTCTCCCTAGGGTGTGTGAGGAGGTGACCCTCAGGTAGGCTGGGAGCCTCCTGAAGCCTGGTGAGAAAACTACAGTGGTGGGAAGTGCATCCTGCCATATGCCAGAAGATATTTTTGACTGGGTACTTGTTAATTAGTGGTCTCCCTAAGAACTTTTAGTTGAAAATTTCTTATGTTATGAGGAGGCTTAGCCACTCAGTACTGTTTGAGATTCATAGACCTGTGCAGCTACATTTTTTCCATCTTTAAAAATCTCAAATCTATTGTGGGACACCCAAATAGTATCATCTCTCCTGGAAGGACAAGAAGTGTAAGTAAATTTATGGTAAGGTTTATACAAAATACATTTTGTATTTTGGTGATTTAGTGATGATCACACATGGAGATCATATGATCATATTCTTTCTGGATACTTAGCAGCAGATGTAGCATAGATCACTTAGATGGAAAACAAAACAAAATAAATGCTCAAAGACGAAAAAAAAATCAAGACTAAACCTAAATAACAGCAATAGGTCTCCAAATCTCAGAAAGCATTCTGAAACATCCAAGATGTCCTGAAGCCAACTAACTCCACAAACAGCTTGTGGCTGAGACGAGCATCCTGCCTCAAGTAATAGTCACTAGAGAAACTGAAAAGAGCAATGAAGTCTTATGCCATCATCAAAGTGGGAATTCTCGAGACTCAGTGAATAAAAAGGCACTGGTGGCTGAGGTAGTTGCCAGTGTAACTTCATTTAAATATTTCAGGACTCTGATGTACTCTTGGCTGGAGTTTCAAAAGTTTCCTGATTTGGACTGACATTTCTTGCACCTCCAATAGCATTTACATGACTAATAACTTGGCCAAAGCAACAAGCTAGCTGCCTCTGAGTCATAAATGAACTTGGTTGAAAATGGAAGATAAACAGCCAAACTGAGACAACTTTAAAAACATAAGCTTCTTTCATTAAATAGACATAAGATTGCGTATCATGCACAACAGTCATGTTTGGTAATAAAAATATTTWWWAAAAAAAAAAAGCTATATTCATTTGTTTATATTGTCTTTATCTGTGAATTTCCAGTTAAATGTAACTCAGCTAGTACAACCACAATCTGTTTTGTTTTCCAGGCTATCTTTAGACTATCAGTAAAATGTTCAAAAACGCTGCTCAAGAGCTCAAGACCGATTATCAAGACTCATGTTCTGGCTAAAAGGCAGATTGCAGCTTAGACATGGTAACTCGGAACCCAACGGCTAGCTGCCAGCGGGAAGCAACGTGTGGGTTTATTTGACTTGTTAAGCGAGCGGCAAGTAGGGGCTGGCATCCCACTGGCTGCGATATTTCTAGGAATGACAGCTAAGATTTCCTTTTTTTCCTTTTGTCACCACCTCCCCAAGCTGTGAGGGTCAAAGTAACATGACAGAGTAGACAATTTATGGAGTAGGTATTAAGCTATCAGCAATTCTGTCAAAGTGGGAAATGGGTTGTAAAAAATGAGACTACATACCTGCATCTATACTAGGGAATTACTACCAAAGAATAATGTACTACAACTCTGCAACTTCTAGATATCCTACTGTTTTCTTCTATATCTCAGATTGGTAAGCAGAGATAAGGTCAAATTTTAGGTCAAGCTTTGGCCAAAGAAGTAGATAAAAGCTATAAGATTTTGTCTTAAAATCTTGCAAGGTTTGATAACTAAAAGAGATGTGATAAGTTTCAGATCACATCCATTATTTTATTTAACTCAGATCATCTTGTACTGTGTTTTCATTGGCCAGCAAAACTGAAAAATCAGTCAGTCATACCACCCTACATGAAAAACTGGTCTCAAATGGAACTAGAGAAAGAATGTTATTAAGCAGTCAACACATTGCAAGAACACTTTATTAAAAGCTCTGACAAATGTACCATCTAAGCCACCACCAGAGTTTTTATTCCATTTGCTGCAATAATCATTGTGTTTGTTTTCCTTCTAGTAAGTTAATCTTATATTATTCAATATGTTTGATTTGAATACATCCAGAAGCAAATATTTCTCTTTCCTTTGCTGTCATTTCCAAAAAAAAAAAAAAAAAAATGAAGAGAAGATTAGAGGGAAAGAAAAGAAGAATGTTCTCTGCCTCTGCAATAAGTATCTAGCAATTTCTCTTCAGTCATTACTATGAAAATTAAACTACTATTAAAAGGAAAACTCTAACATCTGAAGAGTAAAAGGGCTATAGAAAGCAAATGGCAGCAGTTTATAAAGAAGACATGATTCCATATCGCCTGCTGTTGTCAAGACATCATCATCAGTCACTTCTTCCCTGGGAAAGGATCAGCTGCAAGAGACCATCATTTCCCTGGACTCGCTTGTAGTTGCTGAGGCCAGAGCCTTCTCTGCTTGGAACCATGCAGCTTTTGACAGTGTGGACATGATTGTGGTGGAAAAAAAATGCACTGCAGAGTTAGTAAATATTTATCCCACTTTAATGGGAACCTAGATCATTTTGCTAAAGTCAGTGATACTTGAAGTCTCTATCTTGAGGTCTGACTTTCACTAGGCATTCAGTTACTCCTGCTTTTTGATTTTACTCTTCATTGCTAATGTTTTTCTCATCTTCATCTAGCCAAAACACTGGCGGTCATGCAAAACCATTCTGGGAAGCTTTGGAGGTCTTGGGTATCATATCTCATGGGAAAAGATACCATAATATACGTATCCTGTAACAGCTCATCCCGAGGACCCATCCTTATTCCACCCCAAAGGACAGACTCTCTCACTACTGCTTACTAATACAAGCAGCTTGTCCTGCTCCAACAAGTAGCTTGGGCTGTTCTGGCTAGAGCAGGGGCATCTTTAAAGGAGTGGTAATTTCCAACCATATTGTATAGCTACAAGACTAACACAGGTCCTTTTTTTTTATTTTTTTGGTTTTTTTTTTTTTTTTTTTTACAAAGAGGCGTTATTTTATTTCTTGCTACATTTACTGATGAGTAAATTTTGAGATCTTTCCTTTTTACTCCTCACCTAACACCTTCCTTCTTCCGAGGTTCCCAGTTCACTTCCTTTTAATTCCAGCCTTTTAAATGCAGGCAGAATATAGCCAGGATCTCCTGGAGCTGGGCTATCTCCAGTACAGTCATATTGCCTAGTTTGAGTATCTCCATAATGAACCTGAATTATAGTTTCTCTATGTGCTAAGAAAGGCACATTAAACATGCTTCTGTGTAGTCTTGCTAGGTTAGGTAACCCTAACCTAGCTGAGGATAGCTCTAACTTTGGGGTTTAGTAAATTCATATGGAGCTTTAAAAGAAATTGCCCTGGAAAGTGAGCACCACAGCACTTAATCTAAATAAGCCATTTCATTTCATACCTAAGGCAAATATAAGAAGCATGTGACTGATGTGGGGAGAAGAGTAGAGACTGGTAATGACTTCAGTCTTACTACCTCCTTTTGTTGATTATACCTGGAAGTGGCATTTAAGGCACACAAATTAAACTAATCTTTGGGACTTGCTATAAATATTCACTATCAAAGATATAATAAAAAGAAGCCTGAAGAAACTAGAAATTAAATTACATTCCATTTAGAAATAAGGGAAAAATGCATCCAACAGAGAAAAAAAATTCTGAAACTCAAGCTTAATTTTTAATAAGTAACTAAATAAGCTTGTGATAATGAAATCAACTAGATCAGAGAATTCTGTGTGCAACAGCGACAGTTTAAACTAGATAGTTTTGCATATTGTAGCTGATGTAACATTCAGAAGCACTAAAGGGCAATTGAATGCTCTTCCAGCTTTTTTGCTTAAAAAGACTTCGGTTAAAAAAAATACTTTCAGCTTAATCTCATTAAAAAGAAAAACAAAATCACAAGCAGATGAAAGGAAAACAGATTTCTGAAGTTTTCCCCAGCCTGTTTGTTAATCACATAGTGTTTCAGCTGGAGCCTGATAGTTCGCAAGCAGGCTTTGCTGTGCCTCCTCTTCTTACTCTTCCTCATCCTCCTTTCTCCAGTGAAGAGCTCTTCTTGGGCACCTTTCGGCATGAGATTCCCTTCAGCTGCAGACTGATCCCCCTCTGCTGCAAATCCCCATTTCAACTCATACCTCTTGTTGCTACAAGCACACAGAATATGTCTACAAAACACAATGCAGCACTTTATATAGATTAAATCTGTGGCGCATGTGGGCTAATAAATAGTGTTTCTCAGCAAGCGCATTCACTATATCAGTTTGCTGCATATATAAGCACTCGACTTGCACTGCATACCACGGAGTTTGTGCTTATGCCTTTGCTATGAAATGAAGCAGAAGAGGAATCACCGGTCTGAAGTGGAGGATGTCCTATTCATTTTTTTTTCACAAATTCACTGCTAAATTATCTCTAAAAGTCTACAGTGCTCCAATAAAAACCTAAGATCTGATATTCTCATATTTAATAAAGCAACTGTTCTCAGGCASAGCCCTGCTCTCCTAGGACTAAGAATACGATGCCATGTAAATGCCTCATTTTCTGGCACATASACTATGCAAAGGGGCCTCCCACCCAAAGCTCAGATCTGCCCACAAAGTTTGCAAGATGCTGCAAAGCCTTTTTTGCACACGGAATCCCATCTCCACGTCTCTCCTCCACCTTCCCAGGCATTACTTCTGGTTTCTGCTTCAATTTCAGATGTGCTACAAATTTAAAATACTAGCTAATGCCTCTGGCACATTTTAAGAAATATGACTCAGCAATATAAAAGTTTGTAGACTTACAGTGACACTGGTTTTAACAACCACACAGGGAGCAAATCTTCACAAACTAAACAAGAGATCTCTAGTATATCGTTGGTCTAAATTTTCCCACTGATTCTCATTTACATCCCAATTTGCTCCTACCATAATTTTTTTTTTTTTTTTTTTTTTTTTTTTTTTTTTTTACTTCTGCTAATACAGTGCACCTAATTTATGAGCTTGTACAATGGCTGCTAGGAAAAGCTACACCATATAAATCCTCTGGTGATAAACTGAGGACTTTTATAGCCTTATCACGCTTGACTCTTTTATCAAAGGTGATTTCTTGGTGAGCATTCTGAAAAAAGTTCAGCTCTAAAGGATGATGCTATTGTGATACCTGCTCTGCCCATCATCTGGAGCTCCTGTACTGGGTGCTGGTGGGACCTCAGCTGCTTCTGAAGGACCTGCACATCTGGAGGTGTCAGCCTACCTTACACCAGGGCTACCTTACACCAGCAACTGTGATCAGAGCTAAGGGATGCTCAGACACAACTTGCAGCTCTTTCAAACACAAATACTGTTCCCAGTRACTTTGATTCTTGCAGAACCAAAGCTACACTTATTTAAAGCAAAAACTTTTCGACAGGGGATGGTACTTCCATCACTGTTCTAACACGGGAATGTGGCATGTGTCTCACATCCACAGCATGGATACAATTTCCACAGTACACTTTTATGCCCCGTTTTACACTCTTTCTGAAATKAGCACATGGAGCTATCCTCGGTGGCATTTTTTTTAAACTTAGTGGGTTTTTAATTGTACTAAGAATTTCACACAGAGCAAAGTTTCCCAACCATTACTGCCATGGGGAACTTAGCAAAGAAAGCAGTAGTTTTATTTATACATTATATTGTCGTTCAAAACTTACCTTTCTGCTGCTTTTTTAGGAAAAAAGTACAATCCACATTTGTATTAATGCTTCTTCCCTCCATTTTCAGTGCGCTGATTCAGAAGGACAATGATTTATTAGCTTTATTAGCTTCCTCATGGAAGGCATTTTGAACATTGGAACCRTAATTCTGTTTTTTTTTAATTCTTTTATGTATTCCACATTACCTTAATACTTAAAAATAATGTTGATGCAGTGCTTGCAGGTAAGACTATTCAAGTGAGGCAATGTTTAAGTCTGAATTCCTCAGAAATAATCAGAAATGGCATACCTTAATTCATTTTACACTCATTAGGCTTTTGCACAGGACAAGGAAAACAAAGAAGAAACATAATTAAGTGACATCCTTAGAAATAGCATGCATATGTTGTATAAATATCTTGCTATTCTTCCTGAATCATGTAGTCTCTTGGTCCCACATTATTTTTCTCACAGCACCAAAAATAAAGTCGCCCACACTGGCTCTCTTTCGCATTGCTTTATAAAACACACATGTTATGTCACGATAGCTCTGCACCACCATGTGACACCCATTTGTTTTTCACACAGCATCTGTAATTTAGCTTTGCCCTCTATTACCAGCGCTAACAGGCAGTGCTATATGGCTACATCTTTAATGCAGTAATAGGAAATTTATCATGGGGTAAGTGCAATTCCATCCAATCACTAGTAGATTTGGTTCCTGCTGCAGGCATTAGTTAAAGGATATACTCACTTAGATTTGTAATTTAATATGCACTTCTTGTGCACAGCTCTGCAGGAATACCATAGGATACTAGTTACCACATCGTTCATCCAAAGTATATACTAACCATAGCAACATGGGCATCAGATGTTGCATAAGCAACCTGACAAGGACTGTATTTTTAAATCTGCACACGTAACAGTTTCCAAGCCAAACGCCTGAGCATTTGCTTGGAAATGTAGCTCCTAAAAAAAAAAAAAAAAAAAGTGAAATATGTGTTCTAAAAACACAGCTAGTTAGCAATTGGGTTTGGACTTCCTAGATAAGATGTTCAGGTTTGAGTTCATAAAATTAAATAATTCACTTTTAAGTAAGTCAGTAGATAATTAAGAGTATCCTTATTATCCTGATACACCTCTTGTACTTGCTCTTGGGCATGAATAGGGGGGTTCTTCTGATCGAACCTGGCACTGAGGACTGTCCCAGCTATGGCATAGATGCTCCTGGCATCCTACTTGCTGCTTCCTCCTTCGATTGCTCACAGCCATAACCCTGTTTAAGCAGAGATGACAATTTTTCGCTGTACACAGCAGTGCACTGTGATCTTCTGTGGGTGCCGGCGAGGCAGCCAGTGTCATCGCAGTGTCCTCAGGCAAAAGTCAGCCAGCCACGAAGGGCCACTTGGCTCCGTGTCCATGGTCCGCTGAGCACCCCATGACCCACTTCCCCTCCACTTGCCCTACTCCTATTCTGGGAGTAGGAGACAAGAGTGTCAAATTCATTCTCCCTTCCGCTCAGCACTTTGTCAAAGCCAGGAGCCTCTGCCCCCYGGGCAGCCATGGAAGCCGTCCTTGTATTTTCATAAGCTAATTGAGCTTAGGATTGCACTAGTGCGACACATCGCTTTTAACCACAAGGCTCAGCTGTTTAGAGACACTGGGCTGTGAGTAATGCCTTCAGTAATGTGCACCGAGGATGAACCACCGGGCTGCCTGGCCTGTCCATGCGCCATGGTGAGTGCTCCCAAGTTGGCCAGCCTCAGGCCTTAAGCGAGCAGCTCCAAGAAAGCACGATGCTGTAAGAGATGCCAGTCTTCTGCTTCGGGTGCCAGCAAAGGCTGTGCTTTGACCTGGAAACCCACTTCTCGCAGGAGGCTGCCCAAAGCCAGCCAAGGGGTCAGCACAGTGTAGGCGAGGAAAACGAGCCCAGTGAGATGGGAGAGCTCAGGGAAGAGGAATCCATCCATTTAGGCTGCAGCAAACAAGAGGCAGGCTAGAGGGAGTCCATGCTCCACTGCTTGGGAAATGGAGCACCTGGCAGAGCCTGCAAACACTCTCCATTGTCCTAGAAAGGACATAGAGATAAAGCGCAACCATGAGGAAGGCCCAGTAGACACTTCACCAGGACACTGTGCTCTAAAACAGCTGAGCAAAGCTCTTTCTCCACAGAGCTAGAGATCCCTTTCTGAAAAAGCTGTGATTTGGAAAAAAAAAAAAAAAAAAGACCTTTGATGAATCCAAATACAGAGCAGAGTGATACCACAGAAGTAAACATGTGTAAAATAGCAGGAGGAGCAATGGATACAAGATGTTTTTTGTGAGAATTTAGTATGGCATTATAACCCTAGCAGTTATATCTGCATCAACACTAAAGATTACTGCCGCTTGCCTTTACCATAATGACCTTTCTTATGTTTTATATTGCTACCCATCAAGTGCTATCAGAGTGACTGTCACATAATACTGATAGCAGTTTTAATGCTCGTGATGGATTTTATGGAATGGCTAGCACATCTCAATTTTAGCGATAAGAAATCTGCTTGGGGCAGGCTTTCTTATTTGGGTATTTTACATTTTATTATTTTTCTGCTTTCTCCTGTTGGCTAAAACAGAGAATCAGTATCATGTCATTCTTTTGCGGGAGGGTTTCTTGCAAAGAGAAACACAGTGGAGAATTTCCTGATGTTGGTTGCACTCTGGGTTTTCTCATGTGCGTCTTTTCTTCTGCTTCTAACTGGATCAGATAACTGAGAACTGCCTGTGCACAACTCCCATGTCCTACGTTCTGGTATTTGCAATCTGTGTTGTCCCAAGGAAGGGTAGCTGTCACAGTGGTTCATCTATCAGCACCTCCTGTTTGGTACACCTGAAGACAGCTTCATTAATTATTTTGAAAACCAGGACAAAGGCCTTACATTGACATCAGAAACTAAAAGAGAAGAATGCTTTGCATTTCTTAGATCTCTGGGTGTTAAATAGGGTTGCTGTAAAATATTGTTTTACCAGAACAGGAGGGAAACAAAAACTGGATTGGCTCATAGCACAGGCTGACTGGAGCCCACTCCAGACTTGCATCATCTAGACAGGCATCACAGGACAACATAGGTCAGCAAATTAACCATGACTCCTCTACTTTTATTGACCATGCTAAGCTCTGGTAAGCCAGGCTGGCAAATAATGCTGCTGTAAATAGAAAAAATATAGAATATTCGGTCCACAGCTTCTGCTGAATCTGGCTAAGAGGGAGCAAGGAATGGAAAGTCCAGGTCTCGCAATTTGTCTCTCTGTTTCAGCCTTGTTGGCCATTCCTGTGCCAGGAGAACTGATATCTCATTCACAAGCAAAAAAGAGGGAAATATCTCTTTTGCATATCTTGTTCTTTGATCATAGAATCACAGAATGCTTAAGGCTAGGAGCRACTTCAGAGGCCATCTAGTCCAACCTAGGGTCATCAGGTCCCCCCTCAGCCTTCTCTTCTTCAGGCCTTCAATGATCTATTCATTGTTTCTAGCCATAAGRTTAACTTTGAATCTTTGGGAACAGGAACTTTCTTTTTCCTACATCTCCATATAGTACATACCATACTGGGATTCTTGGGACCTACTGCATTACAATGGAGGTCAAAAATAGCTTAGTTAATTAATATGACTATTATGGGCTATTTCTCATGAGGTATTCCACATGATTATTTGCAAAGCCCTGTTTACTGCTTAGTATACTTGACCTAAATTCTGTAACACTTCAGTGCAAGAGAGGAGAGATTGTGTTGGCTTCAGATAAATCACGGAAATGTGTTCTCTTTCATTAAATATAAACAATACAAGAAGCAAAGTAGCTACATGTTATTTAATTTAAATCTGTTTTAGTTTACCACACTTTAAAATTTTTATATTTCCGGAGGATGCAGATTTTTTTTTTTCAATTGAAAATGCAACGTAGTTATAGAATGTGTCTGGGGGAAGCCTAAGGCACCCACAATTAGGCAGATAACTGAGGGTTTGGCATCTAGGAATTCATAAGATACTTGACTGTGAGTTTCAGGTAACTTCATTAGATGATGAGCAATATGATTAATTGTAGAACAAAACCAGTTGACTTTTTATGTAGGAGTGATGGGGTAGCATATGGAGATCAGACGACTGGAGAAAGACAAGGGGAAGTTGCAAGTCTATCCTCTTGCCTCTCAAATCTATCTTTTTTTCATATTGCATTTAGCTTGTGCAAGTTATACATGAACGTGCAATGCTACAYTAACCAAAAAATAGCATTCTTCTTTAATTATAAGACCTAAGCCTAAGAAAAAAACAATCTCTTAAAAAAAATCTCTCATGGACAGGCTTGATATAAGTTTGCATTGACTTTGTTGGTGAATTTTATCATACACRATCTTCTTGACATTCAAAATGATCCCCTGGACAGAAATCACTGTGATGCTAATAGCACTCCAGCTTGTTTCAGGCTATTTGAAACTTAAATTCTCTCACATTACCATAATGGGGAAAATAGCTTTTTTTGTAGAACTCTGATGCTTAATACTGATGCTTAATTATAATTTTTCTCAGTAGGAACTTATCTATAAGGAGAATAAAAGTTAGGTAGGACAGAAGATGTAGAATATCTGTGTAAATAAAAAATCTGAATCCTTGTAAATAATACATATTTTTCCTTGTGAATCTCACTACCTTTTTTACCATTACTGCACAAACTCCTTTTGAATCAGTCTAGGCTTTGAAATCTGTTTCATTTACTCTCCAGCACAGATCAGAGTGCTGCTACAGTCCATCTGTTCCAAGACCACTCTTCCACTGGGATACAACCTGCTGTCATAATTTTGAGGCTTCAGGCATAGGAAAAAGCCCTCCTTCCCTCTCTAAATATAACATTGATTTTCTGTAATCTCTCCGTTATTCTGTGTGTCAAAGATAAGAACTACGAGCCAAATTTTGGCCATTCTGCTGCCAAGTAGCACTTAAAATATCATAGATGGCCTGTGCCATCCTAATTGTGAGCTTAGTGTGGATGTTAGACACCAGAGGTAATGCATAAAAGACGCCAAAGCCCATTCCAAGTGCTAAAACAGTCAGGCCGTGACTGCTGAATGCAGATTCAAAAGCAATCAAATTAGTGTGAGTCTTTGCTACAGTGCAAAACAACCATTTCTGCTGGGAAAAGGGAAACGGGGCCACTCACTAGATGAAAACCCAAATAACACCATTTGGAACTTGTTCAGAGGGCTGCTGTAAGGTGATTACCCTCACCCTCCTTTTTTTTTTTTTTTTTTCCCCTTCCATTTCCAGGAGAAAATCAGCAATAAATTCTCCATATACAAGCAGGATTGGTGGAGTGTACAAATATAGATTTCAGGTATTTGTAATTTATGGCCAGGCAAAGCACTAAATCTAAMTCTGTTACTTTTGCCTTCCTGATTAGTTCTCTAACGAAGAGTTTGAGATAGCCTTGTTACTGTACAGCATGCTTCCAGCTCAGCTGTGAGCAATACACCTATCCAGTTTGGCAATTCAGAATGGCAAGTACTAGCATAGCAGAGTGCAAATTTAATACGGAAGCCCAAAGTGAAGATTTCAAGCATCTTTCATGCAATTCTTAATCATATCAAGAGCATCTGTAAAATAGACTCATCAATGACTCCATTAGAAGCTATGATCAATTGCTAATTGTGCTATCTCTAGCCAGGTCCATGTTTTCAACAAAGAGCTTTAAACAGCTGCTGCGGGACAACACAGTGGAAGATTAAAAAGGAAGAGCCCAAGTAACTTAAATACTGTACGTATAACTCAAAAGTCACATTTCACAAATATCCATTGTATGAATGCAGAATACCTGATATTACTAATGGGAAAGACCATGTTAGGAGCACAAATATGCCCCAAATACGGATTCCACAAGATCTTGGCAATAGGTAACAGAATCACAGAATATTTAAGGTTGGAAGGGACCTCTACAGATCATCTAGTCCAACCTTCCTGCTCAAGCAGGCACACCTACAGCATGTGGCACAGGGTGGCATCCAGGTGGGTTTTGAAGACCTCCAGAGAAGGAGACTCCACAACCTCCCTGGGCAGCCTGTTCCACTGCTCTGTCACCCTAACAGTAAAGAAGTTCCTCCTCACCTGGAGATGGAACTTCCTGTGCTTCAGCTTGTGGCCATTACCCCTCGTCCTATCGCTGGCCACCCGTGAAAACAGCTTGTCCCCTTCCTCCCTGCATTCTCCCTTCCTGAACTTATACATATTAATCATATCCCCTCTGAGCCKTCTCTTCYCCAGAGAAAACAGGCCCAGCTCACTCAGCCTCTCTTCATACGAGAGATGTTCCATTCCCTTAATCATCCTGGTTGCCCTTCTCTGGACCCTCTCCAGAAGCTCCACGTCCCTCTTATACTGGGGAGCCCAGAACTGCACACAGTRCTCCAGGTGCGGCCTCACCAGAGCTGAGGAGAGGGGCAGAATCAAAAAATGGTAGATAAAAATCTACCATCCACAGATAAATTACCAGGTGTTAAAAATACATGACAACTAACCTGGGACTATGGAAACCTTCTCAATTTGCTTTATCACCATGAAGCATGATTACCTTAATAAAATCCTAATTCAGTGCAAGTAACAAGAGTGTGTACATTCATATTTTGATAGTATAATTAAAATACATGATACACCTAAAATATACTGTTCCTAAACTTAGTAATGAGCAACTTGTGACTAAAGAATTTTATCATATAAAAATGATGTATTTTTGAATTTTTTTTGGTGTTATTTATTTTTATTAACATCTTTTGTCAGATGTATCCAACAAGTATTTCATAAGAWGGTGAAAAATTATGCTACAGACTGCTCATGGGTAATAACACCTATGAGAAAGTTTTTTCTCATCCTCTCTATCCAAACATTGAGATAAACTGATATATTTAGATGGGATGCTAGATATAGCAAAGTCATCCAATATTGCAAACCAAGAACTTCACACTTTACAGATCGTCAAATTTGCAAAATATGGACTTRCAAAAACAAAGCAAAAGCAACACTCTCAACTAGCTGGTATTTCTATTTTTACAACACTTTAATGACCTTATTACTGGATAACTGGGAAAATGTTTTCTAATTATGTAAATGCTGTGGCACAGTCTGGATATATTAGGGTTGTTTATCTTGGACAGGACATATAATCTATAATGTAGATTAAAGTCCTTAAGAGTTTAACAGAATGTTAATAAGTTCCCCACACATTTGATAACTCTAGTTTTAAAGTATATAAAAAGAACGAAGAGAGAGCTTTTGACAACTGAAGAGTGTTTTACTCTCTTCAAACTATCAAGCTATCAAACCAAACTAATCAAATCTTAAAATATGAAAATATGAAAAATATGAAAATATGTTGGCCACTGCTTGCATCAATCTTAGATTTTATTTTGACAAATCTAAGACAAATATTTAAGAAGGGTGGAAAGATCTGRACATAAGCAAAAATTTTTAGTGAAATCCCGTATCTTTATTCACTAATGGATAGAAAAATCAAAGCAATTTTTTTGGGTTTTGCTGACCCATTGCTGAGTCAGAGACCTAAAATGAAAGTTATTTTCTTCCTGTTTACTCTAGATACTTCAAATTGCCTCTTAGCCACAAATCAGAAATGATGGAGTCACCTCGGCCATTCAAGGGATCTTCAGAGTGAYTGCAATAATCAAGCAAACTTTATTATGAAGTACAGCTGTAGCAAACACACAGAACCAAACTGCAGAATTTTCCACTGGAACAAGATATTCTCCACAAATATAAGTTTTATAGTAGCCAAGGAGAAGCAGCATTGGCTTTTTGGGTTGTTGTCTATTAGCAGGAGTTGTTATTCTGTGACTCTGGGGTCACTATATCATCTTGTATAATTTCTCAGATCTTGGTCTTTTGATCTCTAACTTCAGATTAAGACACTGTGTACCAGCTGCTTTACCCCTCCAGATCCAACTAGTTTCTGTCATTTTAATTTTTTCACCTCCAAGAGTCAGTGGCCAATGAAAGTTGACAGACTGACTTCTTTACATATAAATATATATATATGTATGTACATGTACACAAACACACTCTTTTATATAAAAACATTTTAGCAGGATGAATAAGCTTTGAGAGGAAAAAATCAAGACTTTCAAATGACTCGATACTTTCCAAAATCTCTATAATTCAAGCACCTATGAGACCAAGCTTCTTTATCTGATGTCATTTTCTTTATCATGTCATTTTCTGTTTCCTTTACAGAAACCCAGTTCATTTCTTTATTTTTGATTTGTCATCTTATTCTTTACTATTTCTGCTCTTCTTAATTTGAAGGTCACCTGGCAGCTGAACAAACCCAGCTACCAACCCCCCAGCACCAGGTTGTTTTTCAAGGAAGAGAGAGTTTTTCTTTATTCTTCTTGTCTGTATCTGTATAGCACATTGGGAACTCCAACAAATTTATGCCATAAACATGATAAACATAACCAGGCCAACATATGGTACTAATAAATTATTACAGAAAGGTCCTACATCTGTCACGTGTTGTCAGTGAGGAAATTCCAGGGAAAAACAACTATCCCCTGAGTCAGTGGATCTTCACAGAAAATCTTTTTCGACTGATTTACTGAGCATACAGTTTTTTTCCATTCAAGATTAAAAAGCAAAACTGAATTGTCCACAAACTTCCTAGACCTTCCTAGTATGCTTACTGTTCTGTTCTCTTCCTTCCTTCCTTCTCCTTCAGCCCAGTGTTCATATTCTGACTTTTCCATATCCAACTGGATAGATGGAAAGAATATAGCATGGATGGAAAGAATGGATGGAAAGAATATAGCATGTTGGCTGTGTCTACATTAGCATTAACCAGCTGCAACAACATTAGCATTAATTTTGGCTTGATATGTTGATTCAGTCTTGGAGCAAATCCCCTAACTGCACTCACCTTATACTGGCTTGGTTTCCAGGGCAGTTTTGCAATGCAATTATATTATTTTGAGAGGAAACTAAATGGCAACCCTCGCTCCAGATGTGTTCAAAATAAACTCCAATCAGGCATAAGGATCCAAGACAATGGTCACATTTTTGGGGCCACTTTATATCATGTATATGATGTAGATTTCCAGTCCAGATCACACTCCAGGAGATCACACTGCATAGTTTGAAGTTAAATCTTTGAGCAACATATTGTGTAGATGTAGGGACTTCTGTACCAACTCTGTTGAACTTCTGATCTATTTGTAAAGCTCTGAATTGCTTGCTAATATAGACCAAAGACACACTCAGCTTTGCAGTAATGCCCGCAAATTCTAAGGCTGCATCATAATTTCTGACTCCTGTAGCATTATATGAGTTTAGTGTCATATAATGCTCTTGCTAAAACTCTGAATCCTGGAAATAACCAATTTCTTCTTTCACTCAACAAAGAACAACTCTTCTAGAGCTTCTGATTGAAAAGAAAAAAATTGAAAATGTAACATGAAAGCATCCTATCAACTCTTAAACTGGCATGCAAATGTAATAATCTAAAAGTCTAATGTTTGAGAGTCTCTTACTTTGAGACTGAGGGTAGGCATGATTTTGACTRCTTGCGATCAGAAAGACTGACTAAACACAGTGAAAATGGCAATACCCAAAGAACTCCCAAGTGGACAAAGGAAACACGTTTAACTATAGAAAATATTTTCTTTTGCTATTTTTTTTTCATAGTTTTTAAATAACCTAAGGTCATTCAAACAGATATATCATAGGATGTAGCCATATAGCTATATACATATAAGGATATAATGCACCTCCACCCAGATCATCCCTCCTTCACCCTTTTCTTCTGTGGATGCACTAGCAAGCACAACTTCAGCCAAACTCACTGCTTCTCCAAGTGTTGACCTGCACACCAATGAGGAAGGTGCAGTCATGCTACCTCATGCACCAACACTGACACGCAGAGCAAGGACACTCTGGCTCCATCTGACAGTTTGCAGCAGCGCTAATAATCCTCTGTCCTATCCGCATCTTAAGCCTGTACCTATTAGTTCGCAGGCATAATCATCTTTTCAGTATTGTTTAATCTCGCTGAATGCTTGATCTCCAGAAATAAATAGTTCACAATAGTAAAATGTCTATCACAGCTTTATATTCATATATTCATATCCTTCTTGCCACATTTTATTAATGTGTTTATTTTAATAGATAAGATCCAGCTTATGAAACCAAATTATAGCGCATGCACTAGCGTGTTCAAAATTCAAATATTGACGTGTCCTGATCTTATCGTGCATAGAATTCATTGAATATCCTTGGTTAAATGCTTTTTCTCATTTAAAGAAACAAGTGGATATGAAAAATGTACTGAGAGATCAGAATAATTCAAAGTAGTCACTGAGCTATGCTAAATATTAGTTTACAGGCAATCCGGCATTTATCCTCTCACTTCTCTTCTTCCTACCACATTTTGTCTCAAAGCAGAAAAAAAAATATTAACAGGAAGTCACTTCCAAATAGGTCTTTTACATTTTAGCTCCATTGGTATATTAGCATTCAGGAATATTATCTTGTTTTGCATTTTATGCCAATGTAGCAATGTAGTGTTAAAAGGTAACTGAATTCTGAAACTGTGTCTGACACAGAAAGGTCCTAATATTTCCATCTCTCGGTAGTTTTCATACCGGAGTCTCACAGTTTAAATCCAAAGAAAATGATATTTTTCTCCTCCAGCTAACAWTGTTAAAGACTAAACCAGGGACTAGAAGTTCACAGTGGAGTCCTCAAGCTTAATGCCAGAGATTTGCTCTAACTCAGCTACATTTCAGCAATAAATCATCTACATTTGGGTCTGTTAATTATCATACAATTAATGCTGAAGAAAACAATGAAGAACCTGGCAGATTTTACTGCCTATGCAGCAATATTAAGAGCAAATCTAAGCTGCCACTAACAGTCTAAGGATCACACCTAGATAATACGACAAAATTGATCTCATTACCACATGTGTGAACACTTGCAGTTTCAATATTTTGATCCTCACAGTAGTGTGGGAATTTGGGATCTACTTATGCTTCTGTATTAGAGTAGGGGCGAACAGGACAGATCAGTGGACCAAAAAGTCAGGGCTTGGTCAAGCCCCCMAAAAGAGGCAGGTAGTACTTTCATAAACCTGCACACTACACATCAGACTGGCAGTTATCTTCTGAGTCCTGTAATATGTAATTCTTAAAAACTGGACAAAGTCAAATATCTAATCAGATATTATTATAGGAACACAAAGAAGGTGATGACAATCAGTGCTTTAAACCAAGGTCGCAGCACACTAGCTACTTCTTTATTGACATGYGTTTTTTAGGAGAAACTAATAGTATGTGAGGTTTTTGTTGGCTTCTCTAAGTCACAGCATGATTGATTAAAATGATTGAGGAGGAAAAATGAAATATCAGTCAATTATGGAATGGATTATAAAAATCTTGTAAGAAGGCAATCACAATCCTACAGAACACTAATTAAGACATTTCCAGAAAAACAGCAATACTGATGCTGCTCTATAGGACCTCATTGACAAAACTGAGTATAATATATTTTATCCCTTTTTCCGCCAGATAGTTTCAACCTGAAAAGTCACAGAGAGAGTAGAAGTTGTATGAAAAAGACAAAGTATAATCTGACCATGAATCATTTAGTCTGGAAACTAGATTTCTAATTGTAAGAACAGAAAGAACCTTTCACTTGGAGGACTGGAAGCAAGAAACCAAACCATTAAAAGGCTAGAGCTTAATACAATTATGTAAATAATTATACGGGCATTGTGCTAATGTCTATGTTGCTAAATTAAAGCAAGGCAGGAATCCAAGCAGCATAAAGTGGCCTATGTCTGTGTCTAGGCTTAGTCCCTTTCTAAGCAGATTCATTTTGGATAAAATCAACTGCCAAACAGCGGTATAGAGTAAGCTAACAGTTACCAGAGTCGGCAAATGGCATGTAGATCCTTTTTCATTTTGAGGTTTAAGATGCGTTTTGCAAAAGAAGCAGACTCAAGTCCTTGATTTAGCCTTGATTTTTCCTCTTTGGCCTGTGTTTTTGGTTTAGATATATCCCTCCAAACATTTTTTTTTCCCATGCCAAAAGGGAATTTGCTATTTTTATCTCTCTTCTGAACTCAAATTTGAGTCCTGAATCCTGAATTTTTCAACAGCAGAATGTCTTTTACCAGACACTTGGTAACGATGCTGAGTATAATGGCTGGGCTCCTGATGATGACAGATATATGCTGGGCAATACTTCCAATTACTTTGTGTCAATGGAGAGATTCAACTGTGTGAAGTGGAGKGTAAAAATATCCAGATCTAAAAGGATGAAGTGAATTACACACAAACCAAACCACCATCTCTCCTCTGGGTCTGACCTACCCATGCTCGTGCAAAAGCAAACTTACTTTTCAAAGCTGAATTCTTTGGAAAAATCCTACTTCTCTTTTAGGGAAGGCAGCTCTGGAGAATATTACAGGGAACTGATGAAAGGAATATCCCAGTCTGAATCACTGCGCTGCAGTGCAATTTAAAGGGGCTTTTAAATATGTCATCCTCTCCTATTCCTTTTCAAAATATCATTCAAAATGAGTGTAAAGAAGTCTTTTTTGAGGATTAGAGCTTCCTGATTCTTGGTGCTGCACAAATACAGTTAAGAGACACAGCCTGTACCTGTAATGTAATATGGCTAAATTGGAAAAGTTTGTTGCAGTGTAGTAAGTCCTTCTCAGTACAAAATATGAATTGCATTTGTCACTTGAAATAGAAAAAGGGAGTTACAGCTTCAGTTCTCTCTTTGTCAATCAAAAATATGGACAGCTTTAATGTTTTTTATTATCTTTAAACAGTCACGTTGAAATTAGATGCCAAAACAAGCAGTATACTTGCCACTTGATGTGGAGCTCTGAAACGTGCAAGTTACTTTGTGGGAGGAAGGAAGATTTCATCCTCAGGGAGAGATTTTCTGTGCTGTAGAAGTGGCTTTATAGCACATCCTTTTCTGCCTAAACAATATGACTCATCTGCTCTCAGTCTGGAGCTCTTCAAATCATGGTTTTGTAAAAACATGCAAAGTTCACACCAAGTTCACAGAGCTTCTATAAAAATAAACTGCTTTTTTTTTTGAGCCTTGGATGATCCAGCAAGCAAAGCACTATGCTGGAATTCAGCAGACCTGAATCCTGGGTTTGAATATTCTACTGATCTGTTGAGTCACTTTAGAAGAATTACATCATCTCTTAAACGTCTTTTCCTTCCCTTGTTTTGTTACACTCCCCATATGCAGTGTCTCAAAGGTGAAGCTTGTGCTTGATATCAATATTACTACCATTTTTCCAAATCTCCCATCTCTTTAAATGCAATTTTCTCTCTGGTTTTGACAGAATCTACCTTGGTCTCTTGGGATCCATTCTAGATGCTATTGTAAGATCATATTTTCTGCTTCAGTTTGACCATAGCACCCTTTGGGCTCTCACCTCGCTGCATCTAACGGGGTCTTGTCTTCACTGTCAATGCTCTCCATATGCTATTCCTGATCATTCTCTCCATCAATGAGAGAGACTCCGTTTCTGAAAGTTAAATGTTAAACATTCAGACAATTCTTTTATGTCTTTTCTCATGCTGCCTCTCGTGCTGCGGACAAAATTGACTTGACACCTCCAGACTAGCTCACTCTTTTAAACTCCTCTCTAAAATAATTTGCTTTCCCCACCAGATATTCTCCTGGTTGCTTGTTGCTAGCTGGTATGGTGAACTCACTGCCTAGCCAAGATTACTTCATTGCTTCTTTTTGTTCACCATCTACCTKCTTCTCTCCTTTGTTGTCCCAGCTTTTCACCTAGATGGTAAGGTTCTTGCAACAGAGACAGCCTTTGGATAYGTGTTTGCGCCATGCTCTTCTGACTCACGTGGCAAGCTCCCTGGGTGCTATGGCAATGTGAGCAGTGAGCCCTGAATGACAATTTGGTTTAAATGTCACAAGAGAAGAACAAATGAAAAAGGAGCTGAGAAACACAGGAACACTCTCCATGTGTTTTCCTTTCATAAATCCACAGATATCCAGTGTGTAAGTGAATTAACTTTTTTAATAGAGCAACAGAAGATCATGAAAGAGAATACTGAGCTTGAACCTTTGGCTAAGCTYTGGACACATATATGTTTTGGAGGGAAGTTCAACCTTTTTCACTACTTGCAGATGTACTTATACAAGTAGGACCATGCAACAGGGCATTAGGCTCACACTGTGACATATAACCCCCCACTTCACTGCTCTGGAGGTTTTAAACACATTACCCTTGACCTCATCTACTCCAAAGCCTTGTCCTTTCAGCGTACTCAGAAATGCTGACAAATAAACAGAAAATATGCACAAATCATACTTTCTGGAAAGAAGAAGGCATTGGACTGGATTCAGGAATTAATCCAAATAATCCTCAGGTTTTGGGTTCTGCTGCTTCTCTGTCACAGACCTTTTGTGACTGCAAGGAAATTAGCAGCTGGCTATGCAAGTCAGAAACATTCCTGCAGCTCCTGAGGGAGACTGAATAGTTCTTATCATGGTCACTGCCTACTCYAACTGCTGTGGCATGCACAGGTTTATATTGACAATAACTGGCTTCTGCATACCTACCCATCTCAACAACTGACCTCACAACAGAAATATATATTGATAAAATAGCAATGCTGCTCTAAYACCTAGTAGAAAATTCAGTATAAAAATGCAGAAATAGATTCTGAATAAAGATTCTGGCCTAGTTCCAACTGACTTCTGCTTGACGATATTCTTTATTCATGCTATTCATGCACTGCTATTGCAGCTATACCTCTGTGTATCTGTATCTCCCAGTAAGGTTCTCTGTCAAGCTTGACTTGACTTGAAGACTAGGTTCTGATATTTTCCATTGACAGGAAATTTTCCCCTCTTCTCCCAAAAAATAGTGTTACAAAAATAAAAAGGCAGGGGATAAAGCACTTGAGACTAATAAAGCATGAATGCAACAGTGTAACTGGAAGATTTCCAAATTACTAAGAAAAGAATCATGTGAGTGTAGAACTGGTTCCTTCTAACAAATTTCATAAGCTTCATACAGCCTAAAAGAACCATAACTGTATTACCATAGGTATACCACTAGGAAATGTGTTATTGTTCCTTGTGACATCAATATTTCTTTCTTTCAAAATTAAATGATGTGATTATTGCAAGTTAATATCTCTGAAATCAATTTTGAAAGCCAATTTAAAATACATGGAATCTTAAACAACTGTAGCAGTGCCATTACCTAAAATAAATAAATAAACAAACAAACAAATAATTAAGTGGTTGCAATGTTTTCTTCCAGCTTTTGTTTGAAAATTTAACAACATGGCAACACACTTTTTTTTCAAAAGCAATTTTGATATCTGCTATAGATTTGAGGTTGTCTGTCTGTTATATGTAGACTATGAACTAAATGCAAACAATTTCATTTTTTGCAATAATCAAATTTCTTAAACCTACCATTTTCTCCCAGTTTACTGTATAGCTGTCCAAATGCACAGTTCTCTCCTTTTGATGAAGAAGGAAAAAAGGGAATGATAGAGAAGCTCCTAGGGAATAGTAACTCTCTACATGTCACTGGGTAATTATTCTCTCCAAATACTGTTTGAAACTACCTTCAAATTGAAGTAAAAAGGACTGCAAAGATCCAGATCTTCTTGTGGTTGAGCCAAAAGCATGAACAGGAAGGTTTCTCTCACTAACATTAGTGAAAAATAAATAAATATAAAATAAAAAAAAATAAAATAAACACCTACCTGCCAATTGCATCCCTGAAAATCTCTCCAAATGTGTCTACTTCATAGATTTGACTCTGCAACAATTGTGGACAGTGTAGGAGAARCAATTTTCAATTAATGCAACACACTTCTTCACCAAAGCTGGAAGAGGGTGCAATGATCAACCTTCAGCTGTAAAAAACTGTAACAGGCAGAGTCCTAAGGCATGGTCAGGAGAAAGAACTCAGCTGGACACACTGTTTGGTTAAATAGTTGAAATCCCCTGTATTAGGSTCCAACTCCCACTCTTTGTACCGTCTGATGTCTTGCCAAGACACAGAGGACACTGCTGGGTGCATTTACGCATAGGAATTCAGCCTTAGACAAACATGAAGGAGTTAGAAGAGCTTATTCTGCTCCCTGCTATTCGCACCTTGCTTTAATACCTTATATTAAAAGAGAAAAAAGATAAAAGAATTTTGATCTAACATATAGCACTTGTCTTATAATGCCTTATAAAATGTCTTTTGATATAACTGATGCAACCAGTTCTGCTTATTCACTAGGGAACTTCCAGAGTTGGAGACAAAGCTACTTCTACCAGTTTTCCTGGGAATTCTGCATGGAGATTGCTCCTCCAGGCTTCTTTGCACAGTGCAAATGCCATCAATAGAGTACAAAACCTAGACATGGGCCTCTGCTTTCACAAAGACAGAAGAAATGAAGGATGGTCTATGCTCTGCCCATTAAAAAGCACAAGYACCAATGCTCTGCCAAGGCTGCACCATTGCTCTATCCCACCTAGGGCAGAGCTGTAAAATTCTAAACTGGCTTTGTATTTACTGCAATGAAAAGAAATTATTCATGAAGTATAAGTCTGCAATTATCTTATTTCCTTCTTCTGTGCATGACCTTAGAAACCTGGCTTTTCAAGAAAAGGGTAATGAATTGTTTTCCAATAAGAGTTGGACTATACAGAGAGAGTTTAAATACTTCTCATAAACATTTAATCGCTTCTCACTCAAAAATATGTTTTTTTTTTAAATGTAAGTTCCTTCAGTGATCTTTACAGTAGCAGAGATAAGTTTGAAAGACCATTAAAAATTTAATACATTTATACATGAATATGGAGTTCAAGTTACGCTTTACTTGATAGGGTTTAGAAAGGACCAGTCGGTTCAGCCTGTGATTAAAATAGTAGTTCTGAAGAGAAAGTGCAAATCTCACTTATTTTCCTCTTCCTGGGATAAGATTATTATTACCAGACACAAGAGCTAAGAGTCCTGTCTATCCACCAGTAAGCTCTGTATTTAGAAATGCAACCACATTTCCTTCTACTGCTATTTCTCACATTAAATCAAGCTTCACAGCTTCTTGCTTGAGAGTCTGTTAATTCAGCCCTGTTCTCCAGAGCTCTCAGATGTTCCCACACACTCGGTGCTTTCATATCTTTTCCTACGCACACTCCACTCCCCATTACCTCTCTACATCACGGCACTTTTCATTCACATTTTGCAACTTTGCTCCTTTTTGTTTTCCCAACAGCTTTCCCATACTCTGTCCCCAACCTGCTCCTCAAAAAAAAGTATTTGTAGTAAATATAGTCTCAAGGAAAAGCMCTGTCCTGTCCAAGGCTCCATCCAATCTGCATTAAACATGACTGTCTCCTCACTGTCAGCCTGCCTAAGCACTTAGGTTTCCCATCTTATAAATCTTTTATCTGGGTTCTGTCATAAAATCTTTCAGCCTGAGACGTGTGTGAAATGGCAAATGTCATCAGGAGAGTCAGGATTTCAGCCTTTATCTTGAGGAGATAGGAGAAATCTCTATCTAGTAGGCTATGTCTACGTTATCTGCAAAAGAGCAAATATTGTCTGTGCTCTGTTCAGCACCCTTTTCTACAAATAATCAGCACCAGCACACCTAACAGTCCAAACTGCTCTGGGGGGAGAACATTGATTCCACCTCAGATGAAACATCATAAATACTCAGGCATAAAACAGAATATGAAATGGACAAACCAAAAAGTCACCTTTAAACTCTGATTAACAAAGTGTGGACACAGAAGGATAGCGGAGGGAAATATTGCAATGCTCTAATATTGGTAATTTTTTTTCACACTACTAAACCTAGAGGGAATTTCTTTCTAAAGAAAATAAGAATTCAGTTTCCATGGCAACTCAGTGCTAGGGCCCCCTTACAGTCCAAATTTAGCAGATCTGTACGTGCTGGTTTATTCAGCATGCTACTGTGCACTTGAGGCTACAGCAAAATCACTAACCTCATGGCATTTGGGATGTCAGGTTGAGTTTGAACTGAGACTTGAGAGTGTTTCCAGCAAGTTCTAGGGTAACACTAAAAAGTAACACCATTCCTTAAAGACAAGGAAGAAATTACAGGTGAAAACAGGGCATAAATTACCAGATTGATAACAACTTGAAATGTCAAAAAAAAAGCTGTCAAAGAGCAAAGCATTTAAAAAGGGCTTATTCTCATCCCAATTTCAACATTAATGTACTTACTCCTATGAAACAGAGTACATCTGTGATCCCCATAATGTAGAAATTTTCAATACATATAACTGTCTTTCCTTCTCCCAAACCCATCTGTTCACAGCAAGATATCACATTGCACTTTCTTGAGCATTTATACATGATAGCCAAGGACAGGGCACTCAGCCTGCAGAGAAATCTCCTTTCTTTACCTGACAATGTGTTTTTTGTTGTTGCTGTTTACTTTTTTTTTTCAGCTAGTGATGGAAATTTAAAACACTTTTTTATATATATACATATATATATATATATGCTCGACACATAAAAGGACCATCTGTTTTAACTGAAACATTTGCCACTCTTAAAAACAAATGGAGGAATGGGTTGTTGTTCTGTAGTACATCCATTCTGCAATCAGTAGCTGCTTGGCAGAGGCCAAGTGAAGTTCAGGCAGCAATAAAACGAGGAACTGAGGTACCCTAAAGAGGATGAGGCTCATTAAAAGGGTGGAAAATGCTGGTGCAGAGTTTTAAGATTAAGTGCTCAAAGCACTGCTTGAACTTGGTAATGATCATATGAGCAGTAAGTGCAATATGTTTGGCTGGAACAGATGAGTCTTTCCCTGCTTGCAGCAGCACTCATAGAATATTAACCAAACTGCACTACAAAAAAGATTATGACGAAGTCTGTTGCATTAATGGTGATGTAATATGAAAAAAAAATAAAAAAAAGAGTTGCAAATTTTCCTCACTTTGTCAGATATCTGAAAATCCATTGGCAAACTGGGACACCAACAGGTATTTTTCAAATACCTTTACATCAAATGGAACAAATATAATAGACTCTTTGGGTTTCTCTTTTCTTTCTTTTCATTTTTTTTTCCTTTTTCATTTTAYCATCAATTCAATTTCAGGGTCAAATCTTTAATTGTTAACTCTGAGGACTTGAACACAAGTTCATTCTCCTACACACTTCATCCTGCCTTATTGTGCTTTGTCTCTGCTCCACAGCAGATGAGGGAGAAAATGACCATCATCACCTTGAGCATCAAAGAAGCAAAAGCCTGACATTTGAGCTAAAGCAAAAAATTGCATTAATTATTAGCAGGTAGCAAACTTCTGGATCTATATAAGTAGGAGGCAATTGCATACATGAAGCCAATGTAATAATGCCAACTGTGGTTAATGACAAGGTACAGAAAGAGCAAGATACCTTGTGTGTAGTGGGGCGTAAATATGCCAATAAAATACTGCTACCTACCTATGCTAGCAAGCTTTATCTTTGTCTCAGTATCAACATTTCAATTGCCTTTTTCAGTAAATAGAAGGAACACAAACACCTTTCAGGTGATAACCTCTCAAGTGATGCCTTAAAAAAATGAAAGGACAACTAAACAACAAATTAAAGCTCCTCTTAACACCTTCACCTCAGTCAAAAAGACAAATTAAGGTACTTAAGTATCAGTCTCTTGGGAATCAGCGGTGCTGAAGCTGCAGAGAAGCTAACTGGCTGGCTATAATTTGCATATAACTATTAAATTTTAATAAGGTCATTCTTCTGAGATTTAACTGAAAATGACTATACAATGGCTACCCAATGTTTCACCCACAAATAAGGTGCAATGTGTACTGCTAAGCTTGAGGGCCACAGCTAGATATCCTGGTCTAATCTCAGGTGTAATGAAAGACCTCAGRTCTTCATTAGGTACATTAGAAGAAGGGGCATTAGCTTCCTCTTTAACTTCTGCTGTTGTTCCACATTGGCCTGGGTCACAGAACTGATCAGGAGCAATGTGAGTAGTGTTCACAGAGAGTATGATGGTAAAGGAGCAGCTAATGTCTTCTCCATGCCCATTGTGGCCTTTCAAGTAGCTGAAAGGCCTGGGACTTTGTCAAAACTTAGCACAAAATTTACACACCTGGTGGATTATCTGAGTCTCCTACTTCTGCTTCACGCAGAAGCTTTGTCTCTCCCTGCAGAGCAAAGAGAGATGGCTACCTCTTGGCACTACCTGATATTTTTTAAGTATTAGTTATGCAACCTTGTGATCAAGGCCTTTTCCAGAGAGTTATATACATCATACATTATTTTGTAAATGCACTGTATATGCATATATAGATGTTGCACATATATTGACCATTATTAGCCTCAAAGTAGTATTTCCATATCAAAGCTGCACCATTCCTATTTGCCTATGTAAGTTCAGAATCACGTTTTGTGCCAGGACCTAAACTGTTTCTTACAGAAGTAAGAACTTGCGATATTCTGTTCTGCATTTCTCTGCTTCTCATCCAGAGTAATCAAACAGGAGATGCATGGGATGTTTCAGGAATGCTTCAGTGCTCCAAAACTTTTTTCTTTGCAGATGGTCATTCCTCTGGAAATGATAACTTCCAAGCCGCACACATAAGAGTTGGCATGTTCTTAGGCTGGCATTATTCAGCCCTCCAAGGCCACCAATGAYCATGAACTCAACTTCAGAGGAAGTGTCAAAGCAATCAACCATGASACATTCACGTCATTGCTGAGTAGCTTTCAAGAAACAAAACAAATACTAAGTGAATGATAAACTCTGTATTTCCAGAGGTGGTCAATGAAAGCTTTTAACAGTTCACATTTTCCCTGTTTCATGTAGTTCTGCCACCTGAATTGAGAATATGGTGGCAAATAAGTGACCCAATAAATCGGACCACTGTCTGCATAGTAATTTAAAGGAAAATCCTGTATTATTGCCAGGTTGGAAATAGCAATGCAAAGCCTTATTTATCCTTCTGCAGCTAGCAGAAAAATCAAGGTTTTCCACAGGATGAAACCCAGTTTTGATTGCCTTATATCAGCTAACCTAACTCAAACATCAGACTGGATGAAGATGGACAAGAACTGAAAATCTCATCCTGATAAAGCAACAGTGAACAATACTGTGCCTTTTACCTGTGCCCTATAAATGTGCAAATAATTTTTAAAAGTTTGGGTTTTTTTAATGCAAAAGGAAACAAAAAAATAAGCAAGTTATTTGAAGAGCCAAGTTAAAAGATACTTTCTTAGAYACATTTTTCCCTTCCATCTAGTCTTGCTGCAGAACACACATGAAAGTCTCATTTGGCATTTATTTTGAGCATYCATCTTGGCCTTTTGGCCGGGAGCTGAACTTTATTTTTATAATTCAGCTGCTACTGAAGCATGTACCAAACAATGTTCACAGAAATCTTCTAGGAAAGAATTTACTGAGAATTTTTCTACCCTTCCCCATCAACATTAAGTATTCATTTCCTTTTTCATCATGGCTGCAGCATAACCGCACACACATCAATACCCTTACGTTGCTGGATATCAGAAGCTGCTGTATGCATGTGCCTTGTTACAAACCTAATTAAAAAACATATTGAAAATCTCATTTGCTTCCTGCTTGTAAGAAATCCTCATAGAGTGAACCCATTGGGTATGTCCTGGTCTACTGTACATGAGCAGCTGCATCCAATGTGAGGAGTGTATTTCTGTTTGGGAGTCTCTCAACAGAAGTAGACATGCATGCATTGAGCATCATCTGTGCTCAGTGACTCTAGCACAGACTGACTGCGCATGCACAGACCATCTGCATACCTGTGAGCAACTGATGAAAGAAGAAAGGAAAACGTTGTCTCCCAARTTATTTATCTTTGTAGAGTTTCCAGGAGCAGATGCATATTTTCTATTATTCAGATTTTTATTTCAGGATAATAATTAATGAGAGTGTATTTATCTGCAACATAAAGACTACACAGCTGCTAAAAGACTTTTTGAAAAGAAAAACAACAACCAAAAAAACCACCACCACCAAAACACATTACAATAAATGAACCAAATGTAATAGTGTGAAGATTTACTTTTTGCTCTGCTATACTTGTGAGAGATCAGTAAAGTTAAAAACATATGGTCAAAGATTTTTGGTATTACTGTGAAATTAATTAATTCTTTGGATATTTAAAAATACTGGGAGCAATTTATTCAAAGGGTATTAGAGGTTCTTTAGTGGAGAAAAATCAAGAGTTTTCAGGTAAATCAACTAGGCAGAGAACTTAATTTCTTCTGTGAAATACATTCAATGGATAAAACAGCAGAACATGCCAGAAAGAAAACTGTACTCAAGGAGTTTTTCTTAGTTTATATTCAAGGAAAAACGAAAAAAAAACAATCAGGCATTCACAAAATTTCTTATCCAAGTTTTATTTGCTCTGTGTGTATAATTCTTGCTTTAAGACCAGAAAAGGTGAATTAGGAAGCCAGTTACTCCTTGAATGTGTTGGAGGAAGATATATATGAGATGAAATAAAATTTCAAGCAGTTTCTGCAAAAGAAGAAAATTACTCAAAGAAACAGCTGWTATTTCCAATAAGAAAGGTATGCAGAGCCATAAGAGACCTTGTCTCAATAGCTTTGTTGATTGCATTGCTGCTGTCCAAAACATGTTGGGACTTTCTGCTTGCTTCAAAGTAAGTGATTGAATAAAGAGCTGATAGAATCAGCCTGTGCAGAGAGAAATTACTCAGTGAAGATGTATCTGTGAGAAGTTAGAAAAGACGTGCAGCTGGGAAGGCTGGACAAAGACAGCTTGGAGTCAAGAATATTGTTTAGTGATCACTTTCTGTGAAGGTCTCCTTAGAGACAGCAACCACCTATATCTATCACAACTATGGGATTCTCTTAGGAGACCTCTCCTATCATGCAAAAAGAAGGAACAGGATGACACAGGTATGACTGCACTCCCAAGTTATTGTATAGCTGTGAAGCATGAACTGCAGAACACAACTCCAGTGTCTAGAATGACTGGAAATCCACAACAACACACTGAATATCTCTGCCATGAAGATTTAAAAAACACACATAGAACTGTGAGCAAAAAATGAATTTTGTAAGCTATGAATATAAGGCTTGCACTGTTTTGCTGGACACTATGAACACCAGGTTCTCAGAGACACTGTTTCAAGATAAGAGAAGACCACTCACAGAATGTGTGAAGGACTACAGATTTTTGATTTTGGCAAAAAAAAAAAAAAAAGAAAAGAAAAAAGTGGTGGTGGGGGGGGGGATGTGCTTTGATTTCAGGAAAATGAGTCTAATTATGAAGATATTTGTTCAGGGGACAAATAAGGATGTAGTTATAGGCACTATTAATGAGAAAGAGGTTRGAGCATATTTTGGAGAATTCACTCTCACTCTCCTAACTATATTAAAAAAAAATCTTACCAGTGTCTTACATGTCCAAATCCTAGGATCTGAAAAGCAGTGCGTGCTATGAACTGCAGTGACCTAGTTAAGGAATTACCTGTGATGCAGATTTTGCTTCTCACAGTATATCAAAGAACATGGATTATACGGTTGGTCTGTGACTAGAGCAAAACTATTCATTGCAAGTCAATTAGGTCTAGCTCTAATACTAGAACTACCACTATAACCAAAGCATTTGTTCACGTGAAGACCTTGGCAGAATASCAATCAGTGTGGAACACTTTTATTTATGAAAGTACTGAGCCCTTAAAGGAGAAGAAAGAACTTGTTTGGGAATTTCTATTTCACAGGAATGAATCATAGRATGATAGAATGCTTAAGGTCAACTAGTCCAACCTCCCTGCACATGCAGGGTCACCTAGAGCATGTGGCACAGGACTGCGTCCAAATAAGTTTGGAAGATCTCCAGAGAAGGAGACTCCACAACCTCTCTGGGCAGCCTGTTCCAAACGTAGTCAAAGGAAAAAGAAAGAGCTGGAAGGAAGATAGTTCTGGGGTATGGTAATGACTAGTGTTAGAGGTCAGGGAACCCAGGTCCCTAGATGTGTGAGCAGGATTCTTGCAGTGTGAGCAAGGCAAGAGAAGGAGAGAGGAAGTCCTTGGCTAGAAAGAAAGGGAATTTAAGGTTAGTGTCCATAGCTATTGAGAAGAAATGTGGAACACCACACCAGCAGAAGGAAAAAGAAAAAAGAAGAAAAAGAAAAAGAAAAAGAAAAAGAAAAAGAAAATCATGTCTGGTCAAGAGGGACCAAGAGGGATCCTGTCAAGAAATATCTGACAAGAAATAGTGAGCCTCAATGAATATGGTACCCTAAATCTAGATGAGGATGTAGTTGATCTGGCTATGGGACACATTTTTACATTTTTAAACTGAGTTGGAGATATCTTTCCAGTCTTTTGATAACATTAGCTATGTTATACCCCTGAGAAATTAGTAAATACAGCTTTCCACCGTAAGCAGAGAAATTAAATGACTTCCCAAGGCAAATGTCTGACATTAGAGCAGGGATTCAAGAAATGTCTGGATATGTGTCCTGTGATCAGTCCATCTAACTATTCACTCCTTGTGTAATTACTACACAGGAAAAAAAAAAGGAGATAAAAAAAAAAAAAAAAAGGAACTCTTTTCATAATCAGTATTCAGTTAACTTTTGTTTTGAATATGACATCTATTTAAAAAAAATCTATATGTGATAGAAAAAGGTACATAGCTCTTAGAAATTCAAGAGGAACAGATATCAATATTCAGAATTGCCAGTTCTACAGCTTTTACATCAAGTCAAATTATTTTGTAAGTGTAGCACTTCCCTCACTTTATGAGATTTCAGATCACTCTTGTTATACATTTTTTTTTGTGCACAGCTGCTATGTGCACAAAGGCCAATGGAAGGAGAATTGTTTTGACCTAAAAATGATGGTGCCCGCCAGTGAGTCAATGCAAGAAAGAGAACAAGTTATACAGCACGGCTGTAGAATAGTAGCTTACACTTAAACAGCTTCACAAGAGCAGAAAGTGCTTAAAGAATACAGTGACAGCACAACCACTATAAAGTCTTTTTTTTTTTTATTGTCTAGATATTGCTTTGTAGAGCTCAATAAGTTTGAACTGTGTGGCTGTAGCTAAGCTTGCTTTGTTCCCAGTAAGATCCAAAGCAATTATCTCCAAGCAAGGTATATTTGCCCCTACAAGAGTTATTTTACAGTCTGCAGTCCTCCAAGAAGAGGATGGGAGAGGAGGGGAAAAAAAAAAAAAAAAAAAAAAAAAAAGGAGAATACGAAAAATGATTACTTTGGAAGACAGATAAGGAACACTGAAAGTTCTTAGGGGCAGTGTGCTTATTTCTGGTATATCTCCATAAATGTTATTATGGAACGTATTTTCCTCCATTAAGTGCAAAGGGGGATAGCACTCTACATCTGTAGAGATATTTGGTCATCATGTTCCAGTCTGTAAAATGAGAACCTAAACTTCAGCTCTGGTTTACATGCTGTAATGCTGGCATGYGCACACAGAGGACGGAGAAACTCCAGAGATTACAGTCAGAGCAGAAAATTAGTTTCATTCTCACTTCACAAGCAACCAGAGGAAAGGGGCACGGGGGTGGTTTGGTGTATTCAGTACAACTAGCCTGAGAGAGACACATTTCAGTGCAAGTTCTTGCAATTATGCTTGTTAGATATGCCCTACACAAGAGACGAATCCTTGAAATTGGAGAATGGCCGTAATCCTGCTTTTTGGCAGAGACTTGAGTGGCACGGAAAGTGGCCACTGAAGGTGACATTTCCTTGGAAACTGTACAAGTCTCATCCTCTAACAGCAGAGAAAAGCCACAGTGCTCGTAGTATGCTGCATTTTGTGCTTTCCCAGTATCATGAGGTATGAGATCGTATCAGCTTCCYAGAGATGACGCCAGGCATCTTATCAGCCCCAGCTTTCAATAAAGATAAAAACACGTCCTGGTTCTGTGTGGTGTCCCATATCACCAAATAACCTCAGCATCTCCAAGTAGCTCAGTCTCTCAACAAAGAGTAATACACTAAGAAGTCTTATCAACAGGAACAAGGATCACAGGCTTTCGAGCATGATTAAACAGGATAACAATTCCTTAAAGATACTAGATTACATGAATATGCATCAGTGATTACTCCCAGCGTAAACTCAGATTTCACATAAATTATAGTGACAAAAAGTCTACCCAGTGGCTCTCTCCTTTTTCCCCAAGACAGAAAACTAACTGCCAGAAAAAAAAAAAAAAAAAANAAAAAAAAAAAAAAAAAAAAAAAAAAAAAAAAAAAAAAGGAGACTGAAAGAGAAACAAGTGGGTAAAAAAAAGTTAGGATAAAAAAAGAGGAAATCCTTGTGAGTTAGAAGTGAGTTGCACATGGCAGTCTTGGCAGAATTGCTAGGCATAATTCATGTTCACAATTAGCTTCAAAACTGAAGCAACCCACGACAATATAACAAAGTCACCAAACSATCAAAATAATTTTTTCTTCAATAGTTTACAACAGGATGGTTTATCGTGTTTGCACTCCAAGGTGTTTTCCTTGCTACARTATGCTCCTGTGTCTCCTGAAAAGGACTAGGTCTCCTTCCACTCATCCATTTGGACTTCCTGGATATTTCAGTGTTCATTGCAATTACAATGCAAAATCTTATTTTTAGTTCTTTATTTGCCAAGCAAGCACAATTTAGGTTAGTTCTTAATCCATCTAAGTATCATTTTTAAATAAGTTTTTTTTTCCCTAAATATGTAGGGGCCCCTAACGCATACTGGAAAAAAAAAAATAATGAATCCCATAAGCTCATATTACTCAGGCATAATTTAAACTCAACACTGGAAACTTTAGGCAACTCAAAGCTACTGTTTTGCTTTCTCCATCTTCGAAACAGGTGACTACTTCTTTTATCTATTCCTTTTCAGTGTAGACTTGGAGGCCAGACAAGAAAGTACTGAGTTAATCCTCTTGAACACCTTGCTTAGGCTGCAAAGAACATTCATCATCCTTGTTAATTTATATATTTCACTGTTCAGTGCTTGGACTTTGACCCACAGATAGATTTTTAGTATAATATTCTTTTGGCTTCATATATACAACTCCATATTTGCTGATAGATTTTAAGAAATGGCATCGAATTGCATGGATTCGAGGGAAAAGGCACAACAGCGCCAACCTGTAAATTTTTATGTTTTAATGACCAGAGGAAATGAATTACCTCCAATCATATTTGAAGTGCAACCCTCAAAGCTGCTGTAACTGCTGCTATTGTGGATTTCACATTGACAGAGTACTACACAGGTATAGTCCTACTTAGAGACAGAGAGCTCAAGTGGAAATTAAAATCTATATAGGAATGAACATTGTAAGGACAATATAACTTGTTTATATCGCTCCACTGAGGTACATTGGAAAAATTCTGCAATAAACTTATTGCAGCTGATGTCAATAACCCATGAGCACACTGAGATTGCTACAGGTGTAGTTCTSTGCTTAGAAATAAAGCTGTCAGGTCTGTAGTAAGCATAAATTTGTAACACATATACACTGACTGATTTTATTCACCTCTCCAAACACAAATGTACTGCATGATTTTCTTTTTGCTAATCATATASTAAAAAGTGACCATTTCAACAGGCAGAGAGGCTGATATTACATAATTATATCAAAATTTTTTCTATGTATCACAGTATTTGTTCTTGACTCTGTATCACCGCTGCTCAGACCCATCAAACAGAGATATTACATGGTGATAGGTAAAAATGCCAAGTAATGCCAGGCCATCATTATTATTGCCTCAAGATTTCGCTAATTTAATTTCACTCAGTGCCATCACTGTTTCTTCTTACCAGATCACCAGATGACAGAAAGGAATAGTAGTGTCTCTCTGTCTCTCTTTTGACTGCAGAAGAGAGTSTCTTCAGATCTGCTCTATTTTCTAATCATCTCCCTTAACAATTCCAATTTATCATAGAGTCATAAATGTTATAGCACCACAGGGGCCATGATGCAGTGCATGTATGCCCTCTTCCTGAAATCAGATGCAAAGGGAGCTTCAAGCAAATCCATGTGGTCTGAAAAATCTAGAGCTGAGAGTGTGAATCCCCTCCATATGGTAAGGAGTCTCAGGTAACCCAGAGGTATTACTGAATTCTGCTAGACTTCTATGCACAAACATAAACATGATCTGAATGTGATAACATATACGTCCCAGCAATCTTGAGCATACCCACTTGAGCGCTGCAAAATCACTCCAGGGAAAAGCCAAGGCAGGTTCATGGTGAGGAAGTAGATGGGAAGTCAGAAACTGCCCCCTTGCACTATTTGATCCATCCCTTCTGTTCTCCCACATCAAAGCTGAATTGGCTCATGAGAGACAGTGATAAATTCAAAGGAGTGACAGTAATTTGTCACAGCAGGTCAAGCTTTGCTTTCACTTAAACATATGGTACTTCAATAACTTTGGTGAGCTTCCAAAGGTTCAACTGAGAGCAAAATTGCAGCAAGCACATATCTTACTAATGGTCTCCTTACATCCCTACTTTCTGCACTTTTATGAGAGCAGGACACTATTATTTCTATGTGAATAATAGCAAAAACCAGTTTGCCGTGCCAGTAAGTGCATACAAAATGAATATGCACCTTTCATCCTTACCAGATCATACAACTTAAGTCTAAAATCAGGAGGTCTAAGAAGTTCATGAAATCAATGTTGGTGTAGCCTTGTGAGTATCTGCCTATGAAGAGTGTTCTTCAAACCAAAAAGCACTACAGAAAATATCTTCAGGGCTAGGTGTTGCWTAGGTCTTTTCTAAACACAAAATTCAGCAGGAATTTCTAGCAACAACAATTTCTAGCTTAGTGACTTAAAATCTGCCCTTGCCTAATCCCTCAGTGATTCAATCACAAGCAACCAACCTAATGGCATTAACTAAGGAAACTGGCAAAACTGGAAAAAAAAACTTCATGGACACTGAAACAACAAAGGACTAACTGAACAAACACAAAGGGGTCTCTGACGCGCTCCAATATCCCTTCTGCTATAATTAAAAATCACCAAGTTCTGCCAAGATGGAAGACTGCACTTCACATTCTAGTGAGAAAAAATGCCAGAAATAAACTCTACTTCTTTTCTCGCAAAATGATATGATCTCAAAGCTCAGTGATGAACACAACGTACAAGTAACCAAACGGTCCAAAATGCTATGATCACAGAAACAGAGAACAAGACCAAGACATACACTGTCATGCCCCTCTCCTCCCCGGCAAAACACTTCAAGTATGAATGGTTTGGAACAAAGTGATGACCTATAAACAGTATCAGATGAGGATGCATGAAGGAGGGACTAATTGGAGTACAAATACTTACATTAAGAAGACATCACAATGAGACTGCACAAGAGGAACACCAGAATCCTGATCAAGAGATATAATGGGAGACAATAAGCAGGAATATGTCAATAGAGGSCAGAATTAGAGGATCACTGCAAGAGAGAATGTAAAGAGATGATTTTTTTACTCTTGGTATTTACAAAAACTCACCAAAAAGCATCAACACGCCAAACTGTGCTATCACGAAGTGGTTTGCAAAATATTGATGAGACATGAAGGCATCAAAATTCCAGATCATTGAAATAAATCAGTTTGTTTCAGAAACTAAGTAGCAATCAACATCCAGCAGTTTGCACTACAAATTAAATGATACACTTGTTTAGGCTGGAAACAGAATCAAGTAGAATTGCTCTCTCTCAATTCTTCTGCTACAATGGCAATGGAAAAAGTTGGAAGATGACACAGGTGTGCATGGAGGTGACACTAATATATAGAAAAGGCAGTGAAAGATACACAGCTGTTACACAGTCTACAGAGTGTGGGAAAGAGTAATATTACATTTGTCTGAATGTAAGTCCTTAGGGTTAAAATCAAGTTCTATGATAACAACCAAATACTCTATCATGATAAGTTTCAGAACAGTGTCTGACAACATTGATTGACACATGATGAAAAAAATGCCATTAGCACTCACTCAAGAAATTCTGTTCCCTAGTACTGCTAAGCCTGATTGATCAAGGCATCCTTAAGAAAAACACTCAAAATCCAGATCTGTGTGATCTTCAGGCTGAACTGTATATCACAAAAGGTCTGACCATATGTTAGCAGAATAAACTACTAAAAATGGTTATATTTTACTAAATACGGCACTATCAGCAATTGCAGCATAAAATGGAAAACACGGGCTTTCAGGCATGCTGGTGAAACAGATATGCTAAAATGCAAGTCTTCCTGCTTCAAAGATGAGTGGATCAAAAGTATATTGATTTATGAGAAGTTATCTCAGAACCTATGGGGGTGATGTTTTATTGGTGGTTGTGATGACCGCTACACAAACATATAGGGTGGACACTGATGCTCTGGTCTGGGAAACCATGCCAGCTATTATTGACACTAAGTCAAAGTCTCCTCTGTTGTTTTGTTCTTTCCAGAAGGAGGAGATGAAAAAGAAGACAAAAAAGAAAATGGCAAAGGCTTATGGTAAGGATTTCATTGTATCTTTCTATTCCACTTAATCACCAGTAATTTTGCCACATTTCTTTAAGTGCAGGTGTAAAATCAAATTTAGCTTAAAATTGCTAGGTAGCCAGCACTAGTAATATCGAGTGTGAGTCATAGTATGCCCTGAGCAGGTTATTATTCTTGTATTAAAAACAAAAACAAAAACAAAAAAGCAGCAGTCTTAATTCTTTGTTGTCTTACATCTGCTGTAATTATTTATACCAGGACAGAGTGAGGACCAAGTAGTTTTATACCCAACATCAATGTGTCTCATCCATTCGCTGCAGGACAACATCAGAGCAAAAGAGTTAGGTCCAATGATTTCATGGCTACAGAATCCAGGGGATTTTGCATTTGCCAGAAATAGCAGATATTTCACTTACTGGCCCCCCACACGAGGACGTAATTCCCTAAAGTCTCTCTCAGTTCGCTTGGCAGGGCAGGACTCAGTGCTCTGCTGGAGCATCTTGCCACCTCCTGCCATTACAGCAGTGACAGGGTCACTCATTAAGTCAATGCTGGCAGCTCCCATGCTGCTCTACTCTTCAAAAACCTGGAAAAAGGTCAGAAAGCCCAAAGTTATCAGATGTGTTGCTGCCATTGCCCAGCCCTTGCCTGCTGGAAACTCAAAGCCAGGAGGTCCTAGAAGCAGAGAGGAGTCAAGAAGGCACCTACCTGTCTTCCATGCACGTTTTGTGCATCATCCATGTGCATTTGTACTCTCTGTTCCCTGAGGCAAGAACGGGGATGATATGCACCTACAAATTTAAGCTCAGAGCAAAGAGATTAAAGATCTGTTTGCACATTTGCTTTAATAACTGAAACTGAGATTAAGACTCTGGCAGCTCAGAGCTCAGATGTAATATTAACAGGTGTCATGAGTTTGGTTTTTGTTCAATGTTTGCACCCACCAGCAGTCCTTGGAGGTCTGATACTAAATTAAAGAGAAGCAGGAAAAGGAATGAAAAACTGTCAAGCCTGCAGTCAATGTCCAGCACGTAAGACTGAAAGGAGACAACTCTGACGAGAGCATGTGCAGCTAGGAGACAACTAGGGGAACCTATTTGGAGGGGAAACTGCRAAACATGAAACCTTTTTGGGCATCCTCATTCTGTTCATGGGGCAGGGTAGGAAACTGAGAAACATGCTAAAACAAAGTGCCAAAGAGCTGAGACTACCTCACCACCATATTAAAGGTAAAATTTAAAAAACATCTCTGTGTCTGAGCATGTCTTCATAAGTGATGTCTTCATAAAGTGATGAAGCAGACAGACAACAAACCCTTTGAGTAAACAGCTAAATTGAAGGTCATGGAGTCATAAGAATGGACACAAGTTGGCTCTGGCTTGTAGTACAGACTTCCCTCTTCATCTCCTACTACAATAGCTATATCTCCTGAGCTGTACTCGCCAGTTCACAATACTCTAAGCACTACCCTTAAGCAATACTACACTATTAAAAATTATATTCCACCATCTCTACTGTCATTTCCAGGCTGCCAAGCAACCTATCTCTGGAAGTAAACTCATATTCCTTCAACTTGTCTCTGTCTGTGTTTATGAAAGCCATTCATTTCAACTATTTCCCTTATTTTATAAAAAGCATTACAGTCCTGACAAAAGGCTAATCTAGTTAGAGCCCAAGAGAAAAAAGAAATAGCACAAAATACCAGGAAAGGTGGAAGAAAGGAAAGCAATGTATATCTGTAAATAGAGCATTAACCATTCTTAGCGCTGATGATGCAAAACGCTGGAATTAGTAACTTTTAACTCAGTGCGCAGGGTCGCTGGTATCAACTTSTGATCACATTGGACAATTGAGGGCATTAGTTGGTGAGTTAGCTCTTCAGAACTCTCTGTTTTAATTCCACAAGCTTCACAAGCTTATTCACAGTTTATTCAACCAAAAGGGATTGCTTAACTTTTTTAGCAATTAAAAAAAAAAAAAATAGTACAGGAGCTAGATTTTACTGTTTGCTGTTTGTGAGTGTGAAGGCATGACCATCTGGTAATCCTAGTGTGAAAAGCAATTCAMGTCTTTCTTCTTCAAGGCTCAGACATGCTCTACCAGTCAGCGAAGGCTTTCCAGAGACTCACTGCTCAGTAATGCATTCACAGTTCAGTCAATAGCAAGCCCCAAATCCTGGCCTAGAGGTAAATAGACACTGCTGGTTCAAGATGCTTTGTTCTGGCTGTCAAAGAGAGAAAAACCCTTTAGCTGATAGACAATTGTTCATATACTGGCAGGAAAGGATCCATGGCAGATTTTGTTGTTTTCTTGTTATGATTATTCTAGGATGTAGAATTCCAAATAATTGTCCTTTTCCCTTTTTTTCCTTTTTTTTTTTTTTATATCTTTATGAACATAAAAAAAATCCTCAGAAAGCTTTTCAGCTTCTTGTGAAGATCTGGAGTACAAGTTTTCATGGGAAAAGGCACAGATTCTTGAGATTCCTTCTTGCTTGTGGCTTCACTTTTGAAAAGGGCAATGTGCTGAAGTTACTCCAAGTTCAAAGTATTTTSTCTACCTCTTTTTCGTTGACTAGCAACATCTGCCTTCATTCCTTCCAGATAAATACCCAGAATCTTCAGCAATCTTTTACTCTCACATGATTTATTTATATATCCTGTTACCTCTAGGCTTGTGGTTGCTTCTGAACATGACTCCTTGATCATCATGGATAGTACCCTGGTTGGTAGTGTCCCAAGTAACCACACTTGTGTAACCTCAGCAACAAATGGCTTGAATTATCATATGATTACTGGGGAGGAGAGTAGCTTCCTTGGCATAAATGGGTGCTGGGAATGCTGAAGAATATTMCTCCTTTTCTGATTGCTTCTTGGAGGAGTAGGTATAAAGAGAAACACAGCAAAGCAGAAGAGCTCTTCCAGGTTTTGACACGCAACATTTGAGTTACTGACCCCCAGCATGGTTTTATCCTGTGACACAAGCCTCAGTGTAGGTGGAAGCGAGGAAAAATTTGGCACATACACAGTGTAAAGTGTGGGAGTACACTGTGGATGACCAATTGCAGACTTCAAGGGCAGACGTCTTTCAGCTAATCCTCTTTCTGAAATCCATGCTGTGAAGCCAGCAGCAAAATCTGATTTAAAATGCATCCAAAAAAAAAAAAAAAAAAAAAAGAGTAAATGCCTTCTATAAAAATTCTTTATACCCAGGATCAACACAACTGGGTGATGGAAGATATCATATTATAAGGAAGATATCACTTCACTTCCTTTGTTGCTTTAATTCACTTAACAGATGTTGTCTTTGTGGAAGGCAAGCAATCCATCTATTCCTCCCATGAAAATGATATATGTGATTATATCACTAATATATCTGATTATACATTGATTATATGTGTGAGGATGGGTCTTCAAAAGTGGTGACAAAAACCCAAGCTCTAGAATATAGTCTTCTCTACTTTTCCTTAAAATGAGCAATGTCTTGCCACCCATAGCTACTATCCTACAATTGCACAGAAAATTAAAATTTACATCTGAGCTGCTTTGCTCTGCAAAAGAAAAGAAATCCCCCTCACCGACTCTGATGCATCAGCAGGTTGCCATCTGTGCCAACCTCACAGAGTCTGATGTTTCCTCTTAAGTGACTCCCAAGCAGCTCACAGCCAGAACACGCAAACTGAAACTCATATTCCTTAAACTTTTGGGTAGAAAGCGAGGCAGTGTAGGAATCACTTCATGAGGAGTTCAACAGTATATGCAGTGAGAAGCAGGGCACTCGGCACTCCGGGACTGCATTGGCCAAGAAGTCCCTCCATATAGGGCACCTTCAGGGGCAACTCATTGAGCAGGTAGACAGAGTCACACCACTTTTCTTTTAGGAGTTGGCTGATGTGTCTTTTCTTATTTCCTCAGTACACTACAACACTCACTTCCAAAGCCTAACGGGTCCCAAATGAAAGTAGTTGTATTTCTATTCAAGAATAAACTACCCAGATGGGTTAGTAGACGTGCAGTTCTTATATATAGACACCAATTAAAATGATATCCACCACTAAGTTCAAATATCTTCTGTCTTTTCCTACTAAAAAGTTTGCTCATGCATCTTTAATCTAACCACTCTCACTCACATGAATCTTCTCTGCGGTTTGTATTTTAATGAATTACTGTGACATACTGGTTCTGAAGAAGCCAAATTCAAGTTATTGAAATATATTTTTCTATCCTAATATATGCAAATGCATATATATCCTAACATAGAATATTCCTGGCAGAATGCTGGTAGAATCTTATAATAACTATATGAACCATATTAATAACAATTTAATTAAAAGCTTCTTTACTTTACATACTTTAAGAAATTATTTTACTAAAGCTAAAGTGACTTGAGCTAAAAGATTAAGGTGATTTGAGAGAATATTTCTTTGTTTTTTTTTTATAGTAAGTTAAGAATTTAGAAGTACCACAACATAACAGTAATATCACAATATTAATGAAGTAGCAATAAGAACTTGGACAATAATAGTACCAACTCTTGATAAATACCAAGTCCCTCAAGTGTCAAGGTCTCATCTGCATCCACAACATAAAGGGGAAAAAAGAAATAGCCCTAGCCCTCAGTCAGGAATTGCCAGCTATTTCATTTAAAAAGCTTATTTAGGAGGAAATAGTGTCTGAGAAAGTATTAGTTATCTCTAAAGAAATGACTTTGCAGAAAGGTATCATGTTCTGTTCCTTTTTTTTTGAGGGATGTAACATGTTAAATCACTAGCAAAATAAAAAGAAGCAGGTATAACCATTTCTCTCACGAAAGGACCACTGAAAATTATTTGTACAAAGCAAACTCACATTTTTTCATTAGTTTGTTCCAATAAACTAAGTACGTTTCAGATTTAATTCACGGTACCAACAGAACAGCACAGGTAGAAGAAAAAAAACGTTACATATCCTCTAACTCCTCTTCCCCACAGGAGAAGACTGTACAAGACTCTTATTCAGCTTCTATTTAAGAGCTTCCTTTTTTTGCCACYGTTACTGATGTAGACTGATGTTCTTTACACAAGAACATAAATAAAGAAGCTGCAGGCACCATCTCACCATTGCACTGAAGCGTGGTGCCTGAATAGAGCTTAAGCATGGTAACTGTGGGAGGTTGCGAGTTCTCCCTATGGATATGCAAAGGTTGGGAATCTTGAGGCCATTGATCTTGCTTCAGGGASGGAAGCATTTCCCTCACCCTGTGAGACTGATGAGAAGCCTAATGAACTCAACCCACCTTTAGACACTTAATTGAGAAGTCCAGGGTAGAAAAACTGCTGTTCTGCAGTCACTACTATGGTGTGAACTGTCCGAGTTTCATTTCCAGAAGGTGCCTAAGGCCCCAGCTTAGACTCCTCCATCTATATGAAGATGTCTGGAAGAATCCCAGGAAGTGAAAACCCCTCTGGAATTATGTACTGGAAACATTTTAGCAAGTTTCAAACTGAATCTGAAATTTAGTTTAGAATTCTGTATTTGTACAGAAAGTGTAGTTAGGGCATGATGAGCTGATAATGTGATGAAAACAATATTTTTCTTTTTCATTTTGCTCCGAGCAGTATTTAACTGACTGAGTTGAAGGATATAAACGGTTTCCATTTCTGGTATTGTTGAATCTGTCCAGGCTGGGATACYGAGCTCCCTTTTGCCAAAAAAAAAGAAAAAAGAAAAAAAAAAGAATTTCAGCCGGTGAAAACCTTTCAGTGGTAATGCAAAAGCTATTGAKAATTCAAAGTGTGGTTCAAAATTCAACTTAAGTTTGCAGAATGAAAAGTTAGTGTATATTAAATTGTAAAGTGAAAATAAAAAAGATAGGGAAACAAGAAAGATTAAAATTGATGACACTGATCCAACCCCTCCAAGCACCGTTTTTGGCTGAATAATAAGATTTTGACCAGTTTGGCAAGGGAAGGTAAACATTTAATTAATTCTTTGGTTTGAATGTTTTTCAAATCCAAATGTAAAAGTTTGAAATAAGCCTAGAAGAAATAAATAAACAACAACAGATAGTTAAGATAGTAAGTTACAGATGGAACCAGCTTTAAGAAATACAGACAACTCCGTGCATTACTGTTCAGTAGACCTGAGCACTGTAATCACAGACATTTGAATGCATGGGCAAGCTTCTCACTCAAAACTGCAGCATTACATGTAAAAGTACTCTTTCCATTAAGGTCCCCAAATCTYTGGACGGTGCTCTTTAGCCAAAAGGCATTCTTTCCTCTTCTTTACCCTCCATTATATAGCAAATCAGAACTGGAAAGGGGTCTGAAAAGCAACCAAACATAATTGCCTATCTGTTGCAAGGTCTGAATCATCACAGCAATTAAGGGGAGTTGTCTTTCAGCCTAGCCTACAGCTACTAATTTAGACAAAGGACTACCCAAAATGTTGCTTACCTTATAAATGTAATTACTTATTCTAGAGAAGATTCAATCTGGCATAAATACCAGGTATATAAGTGAAATCTTGTGTACATCTTGCTACTACTAGTCATCATTCCTAATTCTACTACGTGCAAATGATGTTTATCACCACAGATTTACTTATTTTGCTAAAACATCTTGTATGAATTATGATGGAAACCTTTATAAGTTTCACATCATAATACTCACCAGAAAAAAAAAAAAAAAAAGTAAAGCAAAATGCTGGCTTTATTTTTAGAAAGGTTGAAGCTTTTTCAAAAAAAAAAAAAATCTAAAAAGTGCCTGTTTAGAATAGTGCTGTGAGATATTACCACATTATTCASTTGACTCCAGACTAAACACACTCCATTTGCAAACATGCAAACCTACATTTGATGTGCCTCAGTCCCCAGTCCAGGCAGGGGTATGTGACCTGGGCTGGCTTTTTTCTTCCTTACATTAATAAATGTTGAGGTCTTCGACAGACCACCTGAGCAATCCCACAAGCTTCCAATTACGCCTCTGTGCCATGTCCAAAAGCCCTGGTGCCTTCAGCGGGAACTTACCATAGGAAGCAGTTTTGTTGGCAATGCACAAAACAGGATAGAAGTCTTTGCTCACATTTAGCTGTGTTGGTTCAGCAGATCTAATGGGAGCAAAAAAGCAGTAAAAAAATGGATTTTCACCACCTAAGTGAGCAGCTATGACTCAGAATACATCAAAGCAACAGCTTTCTTGAGTTACAAGGTAGCATTTCTTCCTGAGTCAACTGTGCTTGTAAATCCCCACTGCTCCTGTTTTTGGGATTAGGAATGTGATCTCACACACACGCTGCATAACAAGTAGGCCTGTTGACACAAATAAAGCTTGAAATCACAGACATTTGAAGGAGAACTTTAACAAATCCCCTATCCTGAGAATGTCGACAGAGCCAGGTTCAAGTGCAGGGTATAGCTGTCTGCATTTCTCAGCTGTTGGTATTATGATGGCATGTGAAATTAATTCTGGTAGCCGAAGGATGAAGCAGCATGTATCTCTAGGCAATGCTGTAGTTAAGTTACAATCCAAATGGAGAAAAACAAAGTGTGTTTCAGTAACATTCATGGGTTAAAGCAGCAATTGGTTCTATCTAATAGAGCAGGCAAAAAAAAAAAAAAAAAAGTATGAAATAAACATCAAGTACTACAACTTATGTCATTATAAGGATTTTTGGAAATAAATATGATGGTACAGCCTAGGACTTGAAACCTTATAGAAGCAGAATGCTGAAGAAGATTTCATTTGTATTTGTGCCTTCTTGATGCAAGCTACTCAAAGAGCTTGAAAGGGTCTGGTGCAAATAACAGCCCTTGGGCTTGTAGTATCCAGCAGTCACCTAGCGCTATTGGAAACTTTTGCTTTGCTGCAGGCTGTTTTCCCACAGAGTTTACAGTTGTCTTATACAAAGGCTTTTGCAAGGGAATATTCCTACAGCTGGGRAAAATGCTGTCATGGAACTATGACATCTGAGAAATCTATGCGTGCTGTAAAGTAGATACAGAAAGGAGAAGGATTTCACCCAAGTTGTCACTAAAAATGTCTTAATCCCACATTAACATGCTATTAAAGTTTGTAGAGCTTTTCTTTCCTTACCTGTAGGAACAGTACTGAAATATCGGTGAAGACCTTAATTTCGTGGACATTTCTTTATAAAAATATAATGATCTAGGAGTCAATTTGGAGAATGAAATGGAATCTTCTTTCTGATTAAAAAATGCCAAGTTCTTATTGCTTAAGACTCCCAAATCAATTTCTAYGGGAGCTCACCTACTGAATGAATTAGCACAGATAGTTTTTTATCTCTCTTCAGAGACTTTCTATCAATGTTTTCTAGAGTAGTTTATTCTTTCCATTAGTGGTTCTCGTTTTGCATTCCATCCATGCTGTCTCTTCTTYCAGACAAATAATGAACATTTTCTAATACTGCCATTTCTTGCAGTGAGTGTATTAATGGCTTTTTCATGGCCCCTGTCTCAACCATCTGCATGGTGAAACACTGTCTCCAAATAAAACTCTTCAACTGAAAATGTCCACAGCTGTTGTCTGTATTCACTACTTGAGTTGCATTTTTCTATAGCATATTTTTTTCCTGGTTAGCTACCATTTGAAAGGTTTTTTTTACTGATAAAAGGTGATAGAAATTGTCTTGGGAGTACATCACTGCAAGGAAAAAAATATTGCTCTATGGGCTATGTGAGGAAGCAGCCCTTGCTTACAGAAGCAGGTTTAGGAAAAGTAATAGCAGATCCACAAGAACATGTAATTCCTGTATGAAAAAATTTATGTTTATTCTAATTCTCAACACTGTTTGACTGATTGTGATGTTCTTTTCTCTTGAAATAAATATTATATCAATTGCAGTGTCACCATCTATATTTAAGAACAAAGGTAATCTGTTTGATAACATTAAGAATCTGTACTACTTCTCTTCTTTGGAAAGACATTTTGTTGACATAGAAAATTAGGATAAAGTAAGCCTAGTGATTCCATAAGAAAGCAATAAATGAGATGAACAGTCAAAATATGTGGCTCCCAGTCCAACACAAGCTTCTACTGACATACAACAGTTTGTAACATCTGGCATCTTAAGCATCTTACTGTACCTTGGGGAAGGTGAAAGAAGATATGTTTAACTAATTGCAATTGCTTACCTGAAATTTAAAATCATTAAAACCATTTCTATGGAGCATATTTTTGCACTTTTCTCTTTCTCTCTTTTTTTTTCTAACATGAGTGTTCTCAGCCGTGTTTAAATAAAGATTTTGAAAGGGGCTTCCTTAATCTTAAGTCCTTGTATGGAACTCTATGATGAAAGAATGTGACTTTTTTTTCCCTCTTTTTTTTTTTTTTTTTTTTTTTTTTTTTTTTTTTTTTTTTTTTTTTTTTTTTTTTTTTTTTTTTTTTTTTTTTTTTTTTTTTTGTGTGTAGACTTTTCAGGTCTGTCTCATATTTTGCTTATTTATTTTATGGTATTCTAAGGCATGATGTGAAATCTAAACCAGTGATTAAACCTCTACTGCAGAAAGTAAACCAGAAAAATCAACCACTGTAACAAATAAGGATCAAAAGGAATAAATGATGCAGAATGACATAGGTAGTGAGCAAGGGTAGACAAAATTATCAAAGATACATTGACCATAGGCTTCTCTCTGTGAGCTCCAAGGAGCCAAAAAGTACTTTGACAGGTATCTTTAGGGCAAGATTTCTCTGCTCAAGATTTTTAAACCGAGCTCCTCCACTGGCAGATGACTACTCCAGACTGAAAGGACAGACAAAAAAAGCCTTGGGGGAAACAGGAAAGCACAAGGTCACTCAAGTAACCCCTACTCCACTACTAAGCTAAAGACTTTCCCTACAGCCATGCGTGAGAGAAGTGCAGTCACCTGAAAACCCCAGCAAGAATCTGTGACGTGTGCGGAGATAAAGTTAGAAACTCAGATCTAAAAATTAAGCTCTCAGGGTGGAAATTCAGAGCAGTTCCTTGAACCWGCAAGAACCTGCGTTTAATCATGTGCCCTCCAGGTCATCACCCTAGCTTTAAAAATGAAAAGAGGAGGAAAAATTAAAAGGCTAAAGGAAGATTCTGTATAACTTTGTAGGTCTCAGCATATTTCTCCATGTCTTCCTTATATTTAGGTTTCCAAAATCTCTCCTAGTAGTAGAGCGATAGGTGTCTAAAAGCATGGTAAACTCACACGGTGAGTACTGATTTACCTTCAGGCTGCATCTGACTTGATCCCAGAAGATAACATTGCTTGAAAATGCCTGAGAAAACAAGTGTTTCACAGTCTGGACAGAATTTGACTGTCAGTTACAGTCAGGAAATAGAGAAAGTGATTTATAAACAGCATTACTCAGGTTGTGAATTTTTGGTTCCTTTTCTGTAAGACTGTTTTACCCAAGACAAATCCCAGCCTTTTTCCATCTAGAAGTATACATTATCTGGGTTGTCTTTATTTTTATGTACATTCAGGGTCATGCAGTTAATAAAATCTAACTTTTGATCAGCCCACATGCATTGGGAAGGAATGTGCACTGTCACTTTCATTGTATTCATGCTCTGGCATATTCTTATTGGTGTAATGTTTTTCTTACACAGTTGGGACTGTATTTTCAAACAGTTTGGGTTTTGGTAGACAAGCAAATAATCAGCAGCACTCTGCCAGACCCTTAAACAGGAGGAATAGAAAGATAATCTTAAATCCATTATACTGAAGGTTAAACATTCCCTCAGAGAAACGGTGGCCAGAAGAGATTTTGTTCCTTGTGCCCAAACCTTAATTTCAGAAGCCTTTTTTTTTTTTTTTTGAAAGATTAATTTTCAGTAATCTTATACTATTTTTTTTATTACTATTATAACCCAAAATACGGAACTGTCATAAATTACCTTATTCGTTGACTTATCTCTGGCAAAGAATAGTACCAGCTGTTCAGAAGAAGGTGCAGTAAACCTGAAGAAATGTGCAATAACTTATTCTTATGAGAAAACTCAATATTTATTTTGTATGTTAGTGCTTGAACCCATAACTCTGAAATGATATGTCATTTTTTTTTCAATTCTTTTCTATTTTTTAAGTCTTTCTAAATCCTTGGAATGCAGAATATTTTGTCATGGAGTTTCACTGGTGCACTTCTCTTTCCAAACATCTCCTTTCATCCAGCTTAGGAGCATTGCCTTTCAGTCTTATTGAATGTCCCTTTGGTGGAAAGAGGAGGAAAATTTGAAAGGAGGAAGGAGATTTACCTTATTTAAACTATTCATCACTTTGTGTACCTCTAGCGTGGCCCCTTAATTCATCTATTCTCTAAACAAACAGCCTCAGTCTTTAAAATTTCTCATCCTTAAAGCCTCTCTCTGCCTCTCCTCATGAATAACTTTGAGAAAAACAAAAGCTGAYGAATTTTCAGACACCTACAAGAGGTTTGTTCTTGCTCTAGGCTGATAACATTTCAGATCCAACAAGTAATTACAAAAGGGGAGAAGCCCTTCCTCTGTTTACTTTTTTAAATTCAGCAAGAATTGGTTTTACTAGTGAAGAAAGTGAAGAGAACAAAGTAATTCTGTCTTCACTCCCCAAGGAAAAAATGATGTGAAAGGATTAAAATGGGTAAAATGGGTAAAATAAAGTCTTCACTGATGGACAGTAGGAAGCAAGCAGCAAAGAAGCTTAGTTATTTGAGGAAAAAAATGACAAACATGAGGAAATTCAATGAAAAACATAGAACACTCATTTCCAGGTGGCAATGCATTTTTTTAAGAGAGTCTCATAAAGGGACCAGATTGATATGATCTACCAGTATGGCTCGACAAAAGCAGTAGAGAAAGGATAATAGAGAAGGTAAAAGAAGGGATAAGAGAAAGAGATAAGAGTAAGGGATAAGAGAAAACAGTGGTCCTGGAGGCTGAGTGGAGGTAAAGGATGGTGAGTAGTTGCAGTGAGGCCACTTGCACAGTAATGGAAAACTGCCCTAGAATATGCTGGTGTCCAAATTTTAACCATCTTGGCTTGCATTTGCACCGGTGCAAAATGCTGCCATGTGATGCAGCAGTACTGCAGAAGGGCAGACCCTCATAGAATCGGATTGAAGATTTGTCACAGAGACCTGGTGTGCAAGAGTCAGCTACACAGAAACACATAAAGGAAAATAAGGGATAAAATTTTGTAAGAAGTTCTGGAAAGGTTGAAATATGAAGGCTACTTTTTTTGCTGTTTGTTTTGAACTACGTCCCAAGGTATCTGCTGAAAGATGTGCACTATAAGAGCAACAAGAAGTATTTCACTGAGAAAATATCACTGGAAATATCAGAGAGGAGGCAACTGTTTTGAAAATTAGTCGTTTGTAAATAAGGTTGATGTAAGGCAAAGAACAAGAATCAAACGTCAATAGTGAAGAGACTGTACATGTGTGAAGGAGACAAGAGTCACAGCAGATGCAATTCAAGCATAATAAAAACAAAACRAACAAGACCAGAATAAACTAGGGAAACCCAGAAATGACTCATTACTTTTCACAGTCAGCAAGGAGAGACAGGAAATACTGCCTTTTTTGTGCATTTTTTTTTTGTATTCTTTTTAAGATATGACCTAAGCTTCAATTCTGTGCTTATTCTGTGCAGTCAGTTCCAAGTCTGATGCCTTGGGGCATTGTTATTTGAGGGCTAAGGAGTCTCTGGAACCATTCATTTGGAAATCTTATTACAGTTACTTTCTCTCTCTCTCTTTTTTCCCTCCTCCCAAAACAGGTTGGTTAAAGAAAACATCACATTAAGCATAGTTATGCCAAGAGCCTTCCTTGCACTTGCACCTCTGCAGCCTCCTCTCACCTGTGTGGTTGCATCCAGGCTTTCCCTTGGAATACTCCCATCTCTACAGCCCTGGCTGTTCTGGCAGTATCTCTGACTCTCCTTTTCCACCATGCTGTTTTCCTAATCACTTGGCTTCAAGGCATTTAGAAAACTTTGCTATATTTTTTACGTTGGGTTTTGTAGGAGGTTATGGCCATTAGCATTTGAATTGTCTTTCCTCCTCATCTTTTTTTTTTTTTTTTTTTTTTTTCCCCACAAATTGCATCCCAGATTTTAGTTTATAATCCAAAGGTAGAACAAAACAGAATCACTTCAGCTTTACCAATAAGATACATGCAGAAGGCTCAGCAGCCTCTAGCTGACCAAAGAGTGCTTCCACAGCCCCACCAGCACTAGGCAAGAGCAAACACTGGCAGGGGCAGGACTGAGGCAAAAAAAGAAAGTTACTTTGGAAAAGTTGTTCCAAGCTATGCAGGATCCCTTGGAGAAGACACACAGAAGAGAATGATTATCTGGGGAAACTCCCACTCCTTCTTTTTCTGGATGGCCCTTGGGGAAAAATTTCCCCTTCCCTTCTCTCTCCCTTTTTTTTTTTTTTTTTTTTTTTTTTTTTTTTTTTTTTTTTGGTTTTCCCAAAGATAACTTTTACTTTCAATCAACTACAGAAACTTCAAATAATCTTTCCACAGGAAAGCCTCTCTCATCACCCTTTTTGCAACAACATCCTGATGGCGGGGGGAGAAAAAAGTGTCTTTGAGACACTTTTCTATAGTAAATGTATGAATTTCCCTGAAAGCAAAACATAGAAAACTTTCTCCCTTTGCTTAATATCATTAAAAGCAGATATATAGCAAAAACTGCAGGTTACAGTCAAAATTGCATTATTTTCTAGGTTGAAAAGTGTTACATTTTTGTGTGAGAATGAAATAAATATTCACTTGGTTGTCAAAATTTCTTTGTAATTCGATCTGTTTAGAAGATCATGTCAACATTTAAATCTATCTGGGGGATAATCATAGGGTCAAGATAACTATTTTGGTCAGATGACTAATGGTAATTAGATCTTCACAAATCCCCTGGTAACTAGCTGCTAACAACTTTTGAAATGTTGGTAATTATCGTAACCAGTCTCTGATACTTACATTTCCTGCTAGTTACAAAGCAAATCTACAGCAGAGGAATGACAGGTACTGTACAAATATTTGTTATATAATCCTTGCAAAATATCCCCCAAAAAACATTAGTGACTAGTTTACAGCTACAAGTACTTCCCTGGTGAATCACTGGAAACAGTTCAGGTCTTCCAGAGTCATACCTATACTTCTAGGCCCATGTTCAATCTTTCTTTTTGCCTTTTTATATGTTAACCCTGAGAAAATTCAAATGTTTGGGGTCTGTTGTGAGGATTATAATATAGTCGGATGTCCACCTTAGGATAAGCAAAATTCCTCTCTAGATGATCTGTATTTGCTGTCTTACAGGCAATGACTCTGAGGAAGAACCTCATCCTTCAAAGACAGCTTGATTTTGGGGTTTGAGAAGCAAGTCRGGTCTCACCCAATAGAGGTGCTGCATGTTTTCTTCCATGGCCTTTGCAGAATACACCTATCTGCCTACACTGTGAAAGCTGCACAGTTCCAAGAAAAGAATCAGGCCTAAGTGTTCACCCGAACCTGGCCTCACAATGATAAAGCAAAAAAATAAAACATAACAGTTGAACATCAGTGAAATAATGGGCTGATCTACCAGCTGGGTAGGAGGGAAAACATGATGCAAATAGTTCAATTACTCAGTGCTTGTTTTTTCATATATTAATTAGGCAATTTAGAAGCAAAGATCCAAGACAAAAACAAAGATGATCTCCTTGAACCACAAGCTCTGGCCTCATCTCCAGGGCATCTTCGCTGATCCTTCACAACAGTTTGCTCCTCCTCTCCACATTTTTGTCTTCCTCTGATATGTGAAAAAGGAGACACAGCTGCCTGACCAGYACTACCAGTCTCATGCTTGCTACTTTGAAGGACGAGATGAATTGGACCATATGGAGATGTCTATAACAGAAAGAGCCACATCTCAGCTAAATTACCCTAAGCTCGCTTTACTAAGGGGAGAGAAACTGGCACTTTCAGGACACAATTAATCTCATCCTTATGTAGATATTTAAAGTAGGTCGTATGAATCATGACTCAAAAGAGGCAATTCCTCTCGAGTGACACTAAAGGGAGCCTGAAATCACTAGATATAGCTGTTTACATCAGTGATGTTTAAAGTTAGGTGAGCTGGATGCCACCTGAGTTCTTCTGATTGCTCTCTTTTCTTAGAAGCAAAATACTTTATATTCACTTTCCCGTTTTGCATATGGTTAAATGCCAGGCATGTAGTCTTCCTCTCTCCATTTTAATACCTTAAGAAGTGCAAGAGACATGTGAGTATATCCAAATGGTTCGCCACAATAGATTTTTTTTTAAGAAATTAATAAGATTTCAAAAGTGCACAAGGAGAGTAGAATATAAATGTAGTGACAAACATGACTTTCCTTTTAACAAGAATTCAGTTTCTTGTCTTCATAGGTCTTCTAGCAGAAATAGAATTATCTGGCAAAGGCTTACCAATTTCCTTTTTCTTAAGAAGCTGCATAATTTGATTTCATTTCTAATAAAGTGAGACGAAAGGGAAGTAGCTACCTAAAACCGTGTCTGTTCTTTTTTTTTTTTTTTTTTTTTTTCCCAGCCACCAGGCACCAGGGACAGTCCTTCAATAGAAGCTTTGTTTCCCTCAGAGTTTATCTATTCACTTTTCCTTTTTGACTGGGAATTTCCTATTTTGGAAGATYGGCCTTTCAAGAGAGTTCCTACGTTTTGCTTAGTGCTCAGCTAGAGATATTCTTAAATAGGGACTTAAACCAGGATTTAAAGGGATTCATTCCCAGCAATTTTTGTTATGATACTTACGGCTATATTTTCAAAAGCACTTAGCATGAAATTGCTGATAAGAATATATATTAACAAAGATCTGAAAGAGAGAAATGTACATAATGCCAGGTTAATGGAAAACAGATCCTGTCAAATTAACTAACCTGCTATCTCTCTTCAGATAGGATTCACTTGACAATGGTAACAATATTGATATAATATTCTTAGACTCCTGTAAATCATTTGATATGGCACTGCATGTATTTTATTAAAAAAAAGCAAAATCAAAATTGCACATTTGAAAAGGATTTAAAGCAGCTTGCTGATGGAGMTCAGGATGTAATTACAAAAGGRGCCATCGATACACTGTATTTAGTGRGACCCCCTGGGCCTGGCCTTATGCTTTTAACACATTCATCCATCACCTGGGAGAAAACGTGATCACTTTTCGCTGACCATATTTAGCAACAACACACAAACAGGAGTATGTTAAATGAGGGCAGGTAACTGATACAGATCCATGAGTTTTTAACACAGGCAGCAATGAACTCACAAATAGGAATAAAGAAAACAAGTGATCCTTACAGAAATGAGCCAAGGAAGCAGGGTCTTCTGCTAAGCAGATGTCAGTCCTACTAGATGCAGGGCAGAACATGAACTGTCCATGCAGCAGGCAAGTTAAAGGAGCCAACATGACCTTGAACGTACATGTGGGTATCTCCAGCAGGAGCCAGGACATGGAGCCAGGACACGGGATACATCCACAGGTCAGGAGAGCTGTTGCTGCACTGGAGAGAGCTCAAAGAGAAACCACGAGAGGGATGAAAGCACTAGCAGCCAGACTCTGCAGGAAGAGCTGCCAGGAGCTCCGTTCATCTGCTGAGTCAAAGGGTTGATTAGGTGGTGACCTAATCTAGGGCTACCCTGGTGGGGAATAATGCTTTGCAGCAGACTCCTCAGTCCTGCAGACACCGTTGCAAAWGCCAGAAACTGCCCCAGAAGTTGGGAGCTGGAACTAGGTTAATTCAGAATAGAAATACTCTGCATATCTTTAACAGACTTAATTAGCCCCTAAAATAATGCATTTATAAAAGTTGTGATAGGCTCTCGCTCATCAGAAATCATTCAATAGAAACTGATTTTTTTTTTTCATTTTTTTTCTGAAAGATATGACGGGTATCAGCAAATATATCTCATTTCAAACTGCTTCTGGTAGTTTCATAGTCTGTGATATCAGACAATTATGATTGTTGCTTTCAACTTTTAATCTGTGATTATTTCCTGAGAATCTTTTAAAGTTTGGCTTTTGTTTGTTTGTTTGTTTGTTTATTTGTTTGTTTGCAAATGAAAACTTGGCTTTGGAAAACAGATCTGGAGTAGCCTGAAAATCCTGTCCAAGACATCCCCAAATAGTGTAAAGTAACTCATATTCTTCTTCATCTGTCCTGCAACTTGGATGAAAATGCTTTTCTGGGTTTTACTTGCACAGCTAATCTTCCTCTTCTAAGGTTTTAATGATCCTCTGTTCTATCTAAAGGAGGCAAGCCTTTCCAATTACTTCTCAGAGATTCCAATTTGAAATTTGAGCATTTTATCCATTTGCTGAAAGAAATACTGAAATGAAAAAGGCTTCTGTCCAGGTTTCTTTGAGTTTTTTTTTTTTTATGGTATTTGGATTATATTTTACTTTTTTCTAGAAGAAATTTGGCAATTACGCCATTAGCAGCAGAATTTATAATATTCCTTACACTCAGACCTCTGCTGGAGATACACAAAGAAGTATCAGCTACCTCTTCCTCCAGTGAGAAAATAGTGATGACTGCTTTTAGTAATACTGAGTTTATTTTCTTTTATTCTGTAGATTTCTGGATTAACCATTAATATGTAGCCATCATTCATTATTTTGGCAGGGGGAAATAGGTGTGATGAAGATGGTCTGAACTTGTTCCAGAGTTCATTTAGTGTGTGTCCACAACTGAGCAATACTAAATCTTCTTTTGAACGTTAAAATCATCACTTCCAAAAGACACTTAATTTGTTCCTTGTTTCATAGTTTACTGCTGCATGTAGAGATATGATGGAAAAGAATCTCTTCCCCTGTCAAAAGCAGGTCCAAACATTTCATACATTCACCCAGTGACAATAACACGAGGATCAGAGGAAAAATATCTTCAGGGTGTCTAAAACATAYACAACCAATAACAGTATAAGTGAGCAAATATCTGTGAAGGTTAAGCCTGGAAAAGGCAAATGCCTGATCAATTTAAGACACTGAATATCTGCATCTAACTCAACACGAATAAAAATGACAGAAAAAAAGAAACAGATTAAGTTAGAAGAAAGTAYGAATGGAAGTTAACAGTGAGTTGTTATTAGGTAGCCTTTAATCACCGCTATCTGCTACCAGCTTTATCCATCATGGATTAATGGTCTTCTGCATTTCTCCCCATCCTGGTTTTAGGAGCCATAGCATGTCCCAAGAAGAGTAAAACCTGACTTTTGCCTAAGTCCACCACACGTTCTTCAGCATTTTGCATGCATCATTGTTGTCAGGAATGTTCATCTAATTGCTCYAAAATCTCACAAAAATCACACAAGGGCAGGCATCTCTTTAGTACACATGGCAAGCAGTGTGGCTGATGATTAAACAATAGAGCATTTCCCTTTTCAGAATTCTTGTGCAAACACAAAATTGTCAGATACAGACAGTATGTTTGATGATTAAAGTAGAAAAGTTCATTTCTATCACATTTATGTAAACATAAAGTTGCCGGCTATAGAGRTAATACTATATTGTTGCTATTTGCATATATGTTAAAAATAGTATTTTTTCAGTCCTAGATATTTTCATTTCTCCTCTAACAAGAAAGTCGATTATATATCTCTGATAAGAGTAGTACACTGAGTAAGCTCTAATGAGACCACATAAAATCAAGAGATACAAAAGAGAATTAAAATATTGGTATTACTATTAGTATCTATCCAGAAATTTCTAAATGAAGAAAAGAGTATCCAATTTCCATATTGTCCAACCACCATTTCTGTGACTGTTCTAACTTGAAAAAATATCCAGTATTGCTTATCTCCACTGCATAATTTTCAAATTTGTTTGGTGTTCACAAAGAATTCTTAGCAGTAGATTTATTTTCTTATACTGTTTGTCACTTTAGCATCTCTGTACCTTCTGCCTATTTATAAGTTATATATAGGGTTTGCCTGTTTATAATAGTTAAATCTTATTATATCTTCCAAACCAGAACTATTGCTGTATTACTCCAAACCAGAACTATTGATGTATTACTGTTTTTTTTTCTAATTACTGCTTTCATTCATACATTTTTATGACCATGTACTGCAAATCAACACTTGTAGCTACATGAAGTGGTAACCTATGTACTTAGATATTTTAAACACAGGAAAGTTTGATTTCAGAAATGGAAAATTCATTCTTCAGGGTGCAAATGCTCTGTTTCTTATTCAGACAGAACAGCTATTTGAACTGTACAGATGCAATTTAGATCTCCYATCTACCGCTGGAACAATACGACTCCCATTAGCATCACTGCGTGATTTTAAAAAACTGGCCCATAAATGGGAACAGTGTCTACTTAAGCATAAGAGTGGGCAGTATATTTAATGGCAGTATATTTTGGTAACAGTTAAAGCAATAAGAAATGAATGCTGTGGTATTATTGCTGCAGGAATCTTGTGAGCGTCTTTGGTACAAGCAGGTCCCACAGATCAGTAACCCCTTTYGGCAATGAGTTATTCTCTTCCCTGACATTCCCTCTCTCTTTAACAAGAGGATAACAGCAGTATAAATAACTCAGCTGTGTTTATCTGTCAAAGCCAAATCTGAGAGCTGTTAAACAAATCCCTTATAAAGTTCAAGGCCTTGCTTACTTTACAGTGTGGGCAAACATTTTATAAACAAATGACAAGCTATATAAGAGAAATGGAACTCTCTATTCACAGCTTACGTAATGTCATCCTTCTCCTTGTCCCCAAGCTTCTCAGGGTGGAAATTTCACACCAACTATCTTTGCTTTCTAGGAGTAACCTACATTCTGTCTCAGTGTAACAGAGCACTCTGACCTGCCGCTTTATTATAGTGATGACTCTGTAGTTACAAGCAGAGAAGTTAGCCTATGCCAGACACAGCTGGAATTACATTAYACCTGGAATATATCTGAATAGAAACCAGCCCTGAGTAAACCACTTTTAGAGTCTATTCTCGGTTAAATTACAGAAAATCTTTTCCTGTTTACTACTTGTTGAATGCTGTTTCAAAGGCATCCATGTGACTTCTGAACTGTTCCTCGCTTAATAGTGAGGAAAGAGACGTGCTAGGGGATGTTGCGTGCTCATATATTTAAATAAGGAATTGTACATAACAAATCAAGGACTAAATCTGGAAATYTGGAAGGGCTGACAGCCCAAATTCTTTTGACTTCTTTATAAATGCTGAACTTCATCTCGTATTAGCAAAGAACATACTAAGACTCCATTAGAATTTATTTTGGCACACAGATCTCAAAGAAAGAGTCTGGAAAACAAACAAACAAACACAGAACAAACAAACAAACCTCCCCAAAAAAACAGAAACTATGAAAYTCTGTTCCTTTGGAAGACAGAGCAGTTACTGGTAAAAGTGGCAAGATGTGATATATACAGCTTAATTATGCAGATATATATTGTTAGTGTGTACTGGGAGAGGGGAAGGATTGCAGCTGTATGGAGAGTTGTAGACAAAAGTTGGTAGCTCAGATGTCTTTTGTGATGTTTTATGGCTTTTGGCAGTGAAATATTCTGTTATTTGTTGCTATAATTTCACTGCTTTTATTACTTAATTCTTGTGCTTACGCTGTAATTGGAAACTGCTAAGTTTTGATAACATATTTCTTTTAAATGTAAGGCAGAGAAGAGGATGAGAAGAGGGAGCTAAAGCAATTAAAGGATGTCGGCTTCCAGCACCATCCCTAAGCCTTGGCCATGTCCCATCCTCTCCTTCACATTCCTTGATATGCTCCAAAAGTGGCAATGCATCGGACAAAGTGTCAGCCAAAAGTCTCAGCAGGGTCACCTTTCTCTTAACTGAAACACAGGAGAAGCAAGGGATTGCAGGATGAAAACCTTTATCACCTACACTATTACTCAGAAATCATAAGAAAGGCATTTAGCTAAGCTGGTGTCCCGAAAGGAGATGATCTTGTGACCACACCATGTCCCAGCTGAGCTACCGAAGAACTCAGCTCTGCTACCCAAATGTGGCTACTACCCCAAAGCAGCTGCCATGCCCCAAAAAAGACCCTCAACTGCCCACCAGGAACATGATCCACAGTCCATCAGACCTGCACACACAGCTCGTCCAGGCAAAACTCCTGCAAACTTTCAAGAAAAACAGGACCCTGCTCCACAAAAGTTTTCAAAGTTTGTCACACTATGTAACCTAAGYATTTGCAATGTTTCCCTATTTTTTACAAGAAATACCGCTAACACTGAGGGAATGTAAAATACTTATCTAAGCCAAGAACAAAAAGTTTTTAATGGCAAACACCAAAAAGTCTCTTGCATATAAATATGGAAAGTATTTGCAATACACAGTGRACACAATTAAAACTACACACATTTGACACTGGGCAACCCACTGCCATAGTTAGTTTGTGCTCTTGAGACTTAGTCATGCTGGAAATACAGCAACATATTTAACTACTGCATATAGGTGTTCACTTTTTTCATGCACACTGCACATTTCTACAAAAGCACCTCTGATCTMGGAAGCACTCCTTTTAGATTTTAATTCAGCTTGATGACCTGGGTGGCTTTAATGATATCTCCTGATATACAACACTGTGCATATATATTATATATGCACATATATTATCAATTAATAAAAAAAAAAGTTTAGTAACACTGTGTCTAGTAAACAGGCAGTGGTAATAAGTAGTTATGTTGTTTTCATTTTAAAACTCAAATCCAATTTTATTTAAAACATGTTGGTATTGAGAAATTCTGAAACCTAGGAATTTGTAACTTCTCAGACATCCTTCTGGTTTTATCAGCCCCTGACTTTGCTTCTGCTCAGGCAAAAAGGAACAGTAACACATGCAGGCAGGTAAGTGCTCATGGTCAGTACTATTTTCTAGTCAACTGTAAAAAAAAAAACAGCTTTGATTAGGAATGCCTGGGATAGACACCTCTCTCTCCTTTGGTAAGCCTGCATATGCCAACTAAGTTCATGTGGGCAGTTCCAGGGATTCTGCAACCAAGAAGCAAGAGTCCTACCTTGAACCTGAAAAATCTGCTCTCTCTAAAGCCATAAACTGCAGATGCCATCAGCAACAGATCCAAATGCTTTTCTTTTTCACTTTCCAGGGCAAGCAAATCTATTTCCTGCTACAGTCTGTACTTATAGTTTAATACTATCTTATGACTTAGAGAGTAAAATATTTGAGAACCACTAGGATTTTTTTTCCACCCATTTTAAAGGGGAAAAAAATCTCAAACTAGAAACAGATGTTTTATAAAGTATTTCATTTATTTTGGCCACCCATTTAGCCGTGGCATATGTCAGTGCCAACCAAGTTAAAAACAACAGAAATCTACAGAAATACTTAATATATTTAAGGTTGACTGGGCATGGGGAGCAGTTTTCRGGAAGCCCCTATTTAATAATTTTCACTGCCTGAAATAGAAAATAGGAATTACTGAAGGTGTCAGTGGAACTGTCATACTTGAGCAGTTCCCTCAAGGATTTACAAACTTTGTGCAACTTTCTTAAATGCTGTTATACYGCAAAAGACAGCTTGGAAAGCAGATGATCAAAATACACTTTTCAAATGGGTGAGTTAGTTAGATGCAGTCAGAACAACTGAAGGTAATGTCAGGATATCCTGTAAGTAACAGCCAGTAGATGGATTCTGGATATCACACAAGTATTACAGAGAAATTGAACAGCTGAAGAAGTTCCAGCAAATTAAAACTCTCTTGTCCAAACAATTGTTGGACTTGGGCTAGTTTAAACCTTGCTCTTTCTTTTTCCCTGTGTTTGTGAATGGAAGCAAAGACATTTTGAAAGTTAAACCCATGAGGCTCCTTACAGTTACTGTGGCACTTACTGACAAGGCATCTCATGAAACTCACAGTGAAATGAGCCACATGGAGATCTCTCCTGTGTCTATTCATATTTAGACCTAGAAATCTCTTTTTTTTTTTTTTCTGCAACCATACCAGTTTCAACAGAACACCTTCCAGACAGTACTGCAGGCTCKGAGGGACAAAATGATCTTAACAAAAAAGAATGGTTGGTCTCCAAACGTTTCTGTTTTATTGAGAATTTTCTACATAAAACAGGAGCATATAATGTGTATATAATTTACTCATCTGCCAAAAACTTTATAGGGAAAGCATAAGAGAAGGTCAATAACTATATTTTAAGACAGAGCAGCACTAAAAGTTTTAACTTATATGTTTTGGCACACTATCTACATGTTCAAAATTATATATTTTTACCTTCCTCCTCAGGAGTGGGGTATGAAGTGAAGTGCAAAGTTAATTAGAAAGTAATTAAAATGGGAGAGCTTGGCAATTCAGTAGAACAACCAGCAGTACAGACTTTCACCACATATATAGAATTTGTTAGAATGTGCCCTTTTAATAAAATCATTCTACATTTAAAACAAATGACCAAAAAGCATTTTGAACTAATAAGCACAGACTATATTTATTATTATCAAACCAAATGCATATAGAAAAAAAAACACTAATTTAGAAACATACTTCAAGCAGTTTAAAAACAAAATATCCTTTGCAACTAATCCTCCAGGTAAMACACTTCTAACTGTGATGATCTGGCACTTGCCTGTGCTTTCTTTCCCAGAGGGACAAGCTCATCTGAACTTGAAAAAGCTGGAATGCCAAAAGTGCCTCCCCAATATGTTGCCTGTAATTCATCCAAATTATGCAACTGGATCCCTGCAGCTGGCCCACAGCTTGGCTCAGCGCTCTGCCCAACACCAGAGATGCCGTCCGCTAACAACATCCCGCTTGCGGGCAAGCTAATATACCCAACAACTTATATTGAAGTTCTGACACTAATTAACAGAGCAAGCAAACGTTGACAGGAATGACAGAGGCTGCTTAACAGTTACTGAGAGACCAGTGCTGCCAGCTGGCGTTTCTTTTTCTTTCTTTCTTTCTTTCTTTTTTTTAGCTCTGTTTTGCAGCAATACCATCTTTTTTATTTCTGAGGACACTGTTTATAATCCGGTTGCGTGCATTTTGTTTCGAGTTAGAAATAAAGCAGGACAAAGAATAAAAAAAAGAGCCAGCGACAACAGCAAGACCTCCGGTTCAGACAAGTAATCAGCAAGACAGCATGCAAGCAGCCTAACTTGGAGGATGCACAGAAGACCGGAGCACAGGAATTGTTTTGTTATCCTATATAAAGCAATATAGCTTTGTACAAACAGCGTTTGGTTTCTTTNTACAAACACAGAACCCGACCTGCAAGCAGTTAAAAACTGAAGGTCGCTATGCTGCAAAATTAAAGCATGCTTCTATGCTTAAGCTACACAGACAAGCAGCCTAACTTGGAGGATGCACAGAAGACCGGAGCACAGGAATTGTTTTGTTTTCCTATATAAAGCAATATAGCTTTGTACAAACAGCGTTTGGTCTTTATTTTTCTTTTTCTTTTTTTTTTTTTTTTTTTTGGCCTACCTGGACAACACCAAAACATGTTTATCATATATACAAACACAGAACCCGACCTGCAAGCAGTTAAAAACTGAAGGTCGCTATGCTGCAAAATTAAAGCATGCTTCTATGCTTAAGCTACACAGACAACGATACAATAAAGCCTCCACAACCACCTGTAATAATATGCCTGCTCAGCCAGCAATTCCAAAGTACTCAGCAAAACAAGGTAGACATTTTCTGCAGCTGGTTTTACATGTACAGTTCTGCCAAATTGTTGTCTCATCTCCTCTTACCTTCACATTAGTCCGGAGTGCACAGTAACATGCAAAAAACATTGCAGTAAACAAGGAGCATATGGACCAGTGTTCAGCGTCTCTGCTCTGCACAAACGGTACACACACGATCCCGAGCATGTGCTACTAAGGAGCATCCGTTCCCTCTGACAGTTAGAAAATGCATTGATCTCTGCTTTTCTGACTACAAAAAAGACATGTCTTGAAGGCACTGAGTGAAAGCTACATATCTCTTCGTCGACTATATATAGCAATATGCCCTGTAATTTCAATTAGTCGAGAATTCAGCGTCTGAAACTTGGACCTCAGTTGCTTCTCCTTCCAGCATTTTAAATTCAGGGGGGAAAAAGGAGGGGGAACTCACCCAGAGGGGAAAGGTGAGGAATTAAAATGTAGACAGCAGCAAGTTACTCCTATTTCCCCCCATCTTTGATGATTTCCTGTGCAGTATTTTACAAACAGTATACATGGAAAATGAAAAAAAGATCCCTTCCAATTCTTTAATTTTCTGTAGCTTCTGCACTGTTTCTGTCTGGTCTTGTTAAAGATGCAGCATCCCTTTTAACAAAGACAACGTCATCAATCATGACAGATTCAACATGTTCTACTTACAAATACAGCCTCTGATTGAGGACAATGGCTGGCTGGCTTATTAATGTTTCCTCAAATGCAAGTTCAGTCCCCTGTGCTAATCTATTTTTAAATAAAAAGTCCCACCTACTTCTTCACTCTCATTTAATAAATATGCAGCGGACTAGTTCTAAAGAGACTGAATTTCATTGTGCTCCAAGCTAAGATATTGGACATCGTATGTGCTTTCTTGCTTGGCTATGGTAAGAAACACAGTGCACAAATTAAAATGAAAGCAGCTGAATTCTAGCGAAAACTCTGCCCTCCCATTTGTCACTGCTGGTTCTGCATCTAAAATGCTCGAATATCTTCTTGAAAGAGGAAAGTCAGAGCCTAGCCAGGAGGCAAAGCTTTAATTCACGAGCACAAAAAAAATCATCCTCAAACCACTTCTCTCACTCCTGTCAACCACTGGCTGCTGCAAATTAACTGATTGTTCACTCGTCTGCAGGGACRCAAAGTCAAAGCTGCAACTCAGTGTTTACAGCGCCGGGAAGCACCGCTATTCGCCCTGAATTACGAAGCAGTCTCCAGGAATGAAATCAGGATAGAGCCTCTGTGCTTTTTTTTCACTGCAGCAGATGCTGTGGGAGGCAAAGAGTGGAAAAGGCTTTACTACCACCTTCTATCGGCACCGAGCAAATTGTGTAGGATAAGCAGAGCTTAATAGAAATAGCTGCAGTGACTTTTAGGATTTTTTTTTAATAATGCTTTATATAACCCCCCACGCACCCTACCACTGAGATCTGCAGAAGCACCAAAGTCCTATCAAAGTCATTGGGCACCTTTTTGTGGACAAGGAGCTGAAGAAGCTTAAGCAGAAGACTATGCATTTAAAGAAGAATTGGAGGAGGGGAAAAGACAGCAGGATTTTTTTTTTTCAGCATCTTCCTAAAGACAGCTCCCAGAAACTGTCGTCAAATCCAACTGAACAGCTATTTTTAGTCCATCATTGTTTGTGCCTTTTTTTAGGAATGAAAAAGGCAGTCATGTTTAAAGCTAGATGTTGCTCTATCACATATCCTAAGACAGCTACTTAATTTGATCCCCAGCTCCATCTGTCATACAAATTAAGTAATTAGTAATCACAACCTTTTTTGGCATAAGCAGTTACTTCCAGAACAGAAAGACCCTATTCTTAACCCTAATTCCTCAACTTTTATTAGTAATTAAACAGAGGTCTGGAAAGCATCGTCCAGAAAGCTGGAATATCCCATAGTTACAAGAGTTCAGACTTCTGTTGCAGCAATTTCTGAGAAATAAGCTAAAACTTAGTAATACGCTGCTCAGAAAAAGGAGGCAAGAATTAACGGATGCATTTTTTTGACCCTTCTCAAATAAACAGAAAAGGAAAGCAGTCTTGGCTCATTTTGCAGTAACATTAACAACTAAAATTAGGCATCTGATTCATTGAAAAAACATCACAGATCTTAGGAAATGGTGATCCACTGGGGAAATTAGGTTCAAAATGCAAAGATGAATAGATGTAGGGCTCTGAACAGGTATTCAAGGTTCAAGCAAGCATGTAGCTGCCTATGAAAAACTAATTCAAGTCTCTTCTCTGCCAAAGAAATTACAAAAGATACCCATCAGCAAAGTCTCTGAAACAACTTTCTGCTTCATGACCCTAAATAAATAATGTTTTTGTTTGTGGACACACAAGGCAAATGGGAAGCTTACAGAAAGAAAGCTGTGCAAATACAAAACGATGCAGTTTGTACAGSTCCCAACTGACCACCTGTATAAAAGACTTCGAGATTCATTTTAGGAAAACAAGAAATAATTCAATCCTAAAGTCTTTACTCAGGAAAATCTCTCATGACTACTGTATGTCTGGTAGAAAAAGTTATCGAGGAAAGTGCAGACCGTGACCCTCATAACAACGTAATGGTAAAAAGGAAAGACTCCCATCGCTGTGGCAGGTGCCTCCTATAATAACTGTGGGGCATTGGAGAATTTGCTGGAAAATTGAAACCTCTGCACAAACCAACAAGGTATTGCTTTGATAGCAAACTAAGCTCACACATTTAGCAGGGGCTACTTCAGGTAATCTGCACAAACAGACCCCTGCAGGGTTTGTTCACCTCTGCCAAAACATTTCTTATTGCAGCAGTCTAATKTTTAAAGGCAGTGTTCTCATCAAGGAACATACAGTATTTTATTATGACTAATAGCTYCTCAAGAGCATCACTTACTGGTCATATTTACTGTTCTTGACATAAAGTTGATAAGAATGAAGGAGGGAAAAGGCTTGCCTGAGTCTGCCAGACATACCAAAAATAGCAGAATACGTGAAATACCCTGGACTTCTTTTCTTTAAACATAAGACTACAGGGAGGA
>NW_020454672.1:480657-500105 GCF_003342845.1 Nothoprocta perdicaria | reverse complement strand
TGGTGAAGGTGCTGGCTTGTGCAGTTGTGCACGTGACTACTGTCCTGCACTGGACTACTGTCCGCACTCCAGGGCTAAAACCCATCTGCTGTTGCARTCCTTCGACTGAACACCTCTGATGTGGGCACACAAATTTGCAACTGGGAATATTTTATTTCTTTCCCCATTTCTCAAGTTTTCAATTGTCATGAAAATGTTATGTGAGTGTCCAAGCATGGGGATACTTCAGAAAGCACTGATAGAGACCTCAAGTTTTGGGTGCATTATGGGCTACAGCTTCTTTGATGGAAAACATTCCTAAAGAGTGGATTGATCCTATGGGGCGTCTGGAAAGAACTGCAGGCAGGGGGTTGTGGCTTAACAACCAGAACTGGCAAGAATATATGCCTAAATTTTTCATTGTAAATTGAACAGCAACATCTAGTAAAACATAACAGACAGAGGAACTACATCAGCTGTTTGAATTCAGAAAATCATATTTCCAGAAAAAGATGAATAGATTATTTACAAACTATCATATTTAGTACTGTTAGGGTGATGGAAAAGTTGCTATGTCAAACATCATTGCTAACTTTCAGGCCAGTGAACAGCAAAAAGCTTCCCCTAGGAATTAAGATTTAACTTAAATCACGTTTTTTCCTAAAAATATTCAATTTTTTTCTTTCCTCCCACAAAATTTTGYTAATATAAGTGTTTGTTAAGCATTCAATACTCCTTTCTTGATGATGTCCCCGGCAGTGTGGTTTTTCTCCTCTGTGGTTTCATAGAGGAAGGGTTTGATGGGATACATGAGAAAAGCATATAATTTACTTAGAAACCATTACATCTCAATATTAAATGTATGTAACTTTTATAACCCAAACCTTTGTGGTTACTGTTTCAAGACAGAGTCATAAATATATAAATATATATTTATTTATTTATTTATATATAATAAGCAAATTTGAAGAAACATATGGCAAAATAACAAATAAAGAAAGAAATAGGTGACGCACAGCCTGATTCTGTGATATTTTTCTCTCTACGACTGTGACCTTCTTAGGAATGGCCTTCTTATTACTCTCAAAGACCAAAGAAGAATATAAAACTAGGAACAAGGCCGAGAAAGAAGGAAATAGATACAGCTTCACAAAGCATCCTCTATTACTTGAAGTCCCATTTTACCTCTGCTGTCTCTGTAACCTGTAGATCAAGTTTACTTTATACCTTATCCTGTGTGACTGATTGAGAAGATGTGGCTCCATTACAGACTCTGCTGASAGCCAGGTTTTTAGTTTAAACTGTCAAGGCTATTTCAGCCCTAAAGACCCCTAGTTGAATTTTTTGGATTTCAGCCAAATTGGTGACTAATAGATCTTCACAAAGTGCATTTTATTCAGTGACCTTAGCAGCCTGTCTTCTCACCCTGTCAGTTCATGACATCATAACATCTTTGAAAATGGGGTTCCGTTTTTGAAAAGTAGTTTCTATCCACAGTTACGCTACTGTGGATAGCGATTCAGTAGCATATGGCAATTTAGTCTCTCTTCCCATCCCAMGGGAAGACTAACTAGATTGAGACTGTATAACYTGTYCTTCAAAATCTCTAATGATGGGGAAACTATCTTTGTTTGATGTGGTCGCTTATTCTTATTATGGCAATGCTTCTGTGAAGATCAAGAGGAAGGTACCACCTTTAAACATTTAATTTTCCTTATGTGTGCAGTTCTGGACTGCCCAGTACAGGAGGGATGTGGAAGTTCTAGAGAGGGTTCAGCCTAGAGCAAGGAAGATGATTAAGGGACTTGAATATTTATCATATGAGGAAAGACTGAGTGAGCTGGGCCTGTTTAGCCTGGAGAAGATTGAGAAGGGATCTGATCAATATGTATACACAGGAAGAATGAGGGTAGAATGTAGGGAGAAAGGGGCCAAACTCTTCTCAGTGGTGACCAGTGACAGGACAAGGCGCAATGGGTACAAATTGAAGCACAGGCAGTTCCATCTCCATATGAAGAAGAACTTCTTCACTGTGAGGGTGACAGAGCCCTGGAATAGGCTGCCCAGGGAGGCTGTGGAGTCTCCTTCTCTGGAGATCTTCAAAACCCACCTGGCTGCCACCCTGTGCCCCATGCTCTGGGTGTCCCTGCTGGAGCAGGGGGTTGGACTAGATGATCTCTAGARGTGCCTCCCAACCTCAGCCATTCTGTGACTCTGTGTAATTCAGCCAAATAGTTACTGCTTTGTCCTGTCTGGTTTCTAAATTTCCAGCTTCTGAGTGGTGTTATAATGTTCACATCAGCTATAAATGAACTGCAAAAATCTGAATCCCAGCACTGTAGAGAGTTATAAAGCACTATAAGAGAAAACGCATCTTGAAGCCACGTGATCTCTGCGTGGTCCTTTTTATATTTTGCCCTTTGCAAGGTGAAACACTTTCGTGTACACAGACATATTYCCATTTATTTCTATATCAATTGTATATATAAACACACTCATATGTACATAGGGACATTCATGTTCTTGAAGTGCATGTGTGTGAAAGAGAATACCAGGAAAATAAGAAATGAAGCTTCATTTCTTTATTTCAAACAACCTTCATGGTTGTTGCCTATAGAAGTTAATCTGTAATGTGATTGTATCTTTCTGATATACAGTCTGTAATTTGAGCCAAGCAGAAACAGACCTGAAGACAAGATGGAACACCTAGATGGTTAGATGGCTGTGCTTTTTTTCCCCAGAAAAACTTTACATTTATCACGATTGTTTGGAAAACTTGGGGAAAATAAGGTCTGTCTTTTCATGATTTGCCAGCACTAGCCAATTATGAATTAACATTTTATTTTTATAATTTATGAACTATAATTTATGAACTAAGCTAATTCATTTAAGCATAAAATCCACATTTCCATGGCAACAGCATGAATGAAGAAAGAATGAACCTCCAAAGTTCAACTGCATTCATTACAGTATTTAAAAATAAACCTCCAACAATTTTATCCCAGAAATTACTCTGGTCTTTTTATTTGAAAAATCAAAAAGAATAATGCACTTATTGTAAGTCAATATAACAACAACTTGACTTTGTATTGTACTTGATAAATACCTACATGTGTCAAAACACCTAGGATTTTATTTTCTATACTGTGATTTTTGTGGAACAGATTATTAAAAGGCAACTTATTGTTGGACTGTTGAACATGATATAAATTCTGTAACAGCTGAAGTAATCTATGCTTTCATGAGCACATAAGTTTAGGGTTTTTTTTATAGACAGAATTTTTAATAATCAAGCAAATTGTTAGGTTTTACAATCCCTGGAGAGTACAATGATGGATAGTCATTAGCCATGCTGTAACTATTCCTCTTCATTCAATTGATAGCAMTTATTAGCTTAATAGGTTATCAAACCTCAGCTATGAATCTGATTAGCAATATAAATATCTTATTTTGAAAATATGTTTACATTTAGACAGCTTTTGAAAAGTTATTTAAACCTGAACAGCATTTTAAATCAAATGATAATGAGTTAGTGAAATGACTTAGAAGAATATCAGTATATTTTATGTGTCAGTGGTTTCAAATCACGACTCRAGATATTTCAAGAATTTTTATGAGTCAAAAGCAAATTATTAGGTTCAATAAAGACTAAATATGCAATAATCTATTACCAGGCATATATAGAAGTACATACCTGGTGATTTCTTAATTGCATTTATCCTTACAAAGTATACACCTACTACATATAACTACTTGTTAAAACAAAAAATCTTAAAACAGATAAGTTATGAAGAAGAAGGAAGAGAAAAATCTCTTAGTAAGGAAAAAAATCTAAGGAATTCACTTTAAGATACTGTCTAATAAGCYCCCCACAACATGACACTGTAGGTGTAAATATACGATTTCCCTGCTAACCAGAGCTTTTACAAATGAAATGGACATATTTGCTTGCAGAGTTCAGAAAAGAGTTCTTAACATGGCATCCATATTACCTTAGTATAAGTGCTTACCTCATGTTACAAAAGTCCTTGTCAGCTAGCTACAAGTTAGTGATGCATGCTGTATTTTCATTTCTGCTGGGAGTTGAGATTACAGCAGGTGAAGACACCCTGCCAACCTAAACACTTTTTTCCTCTAGAACTATCCAAATCATAAAAATAATCCTCAGATTAAGACATTGCAAATTTATCCTAGCAGGAACATGGAGTCAGCCAAAACAAACAAACAAACAAACAAACAAAAAAATCCTCCTCTGTTTTGACAGAGGATTTTCCTGTAGAGTTTTAGAGTTTTGCAAGTGATTTCATTCCTTGCTTCAGCTCCTCTTTTAGCCATCAAGTCAAAACATTTTCAGCTCTACTTCCCTCCCACTGGTCCCTTTAGCACAGTTCCATTTTTCAAATACAAATTAGTTTTAAAAAACACCAAAGGTGCAGGACCTCCTCAAAAATAGCTGTGCCCCAACAGCASTAAGCACTCGGCATAAATTTTAAAGCTTATTTGGGCATCACTAAAAATGAGATACATATACATACATACATACCTGTAAATATGTATATACCAATCAGCTTTGGAACCATTCAGATGCTATTTCCATATACTTAAAATAATCATGAAAAAAGCATAGCTCTTATTGCCTTCCCCTACTCAAAAATAATCTTTCTGCTACACTTCTCTATCCCTCCTACACCATGATTACAACATTATTTCTAAATTGCTAAAATGAGGTGAATGATATCTTCCTTTGCAGGGACATCAAACAAGATTTGTAGAATAAAATTACTCCCAAGCAATAAGTGGAAATATCTACATCCCCTAAATCGTGCCCAGCTAATCAAATAATAGAGTTTTGAATCCAACATTGCTTTGGAGACTTTTACTGTGTTTTTATGATAACCGATGCTGAGAAARTCTATCTCAACAGTGATCATATGGTCCTCATTATCGTATGGTCCACTATCAATGAGCTCATGGAAAAAAAAAAAGATTTACTTTTAACTTTTTTATTTTTAACTTTAACGTTGCATAGTGATGTCCAATGCTTACTAACTGAACCACTAAAGTCGCAGTTCAGCCGCTGTGTTCAAGAAATATGTTACCTCAAATGGATACCAGATTGTTTATAATGAGTTGAGCTGTGAAAAATTTGGCACAAAAAAAAAACTTTGAAAATTCCTGAGACATTTTTCACTTAACCCACTGGGATGTTTTGATTCTACAAGATAAAAATATGTTAAGATCATTTWAAAAAAAAAGGGATTATTAACATCCATTATTAGCTTAATGTTATAAAGCAAATTTAATTGATAGAATCTAACTGGAAGATTTAATCATCACCAGAATTAAACTAGAGAGATAAAATAATTTAAATTTTTACCATTGAAAATCTTATCTCAACCCAGAAGACTTTTTCAAAAAGTTACATATCTCAGTAGAAAATCATTTCATTGATACGATTTAATCAATCGTAATTATATTATTTCCAAATAGTCAAAGGTATCTTTTTAAAATAATCAGCCTGGTACATTACTTCCAAATATGTCTTCTTTCATTTCAATATTGCCTTGAGTCACACGTAGTGAAGATAACTTCAGTGACTCTTGTGAGTTGAAGTATCTTCTAAAATTCAAATTACTGCTATAATCTGATTTTTCACCAGCTGACCACCCTTACCACTGCTTGCTTTCTGTGCAGCTATTTATAAATTCTAAAATCTTTAGCAATATTTCTGGTTATGGGGCTGTCTATAAATATTTTGTTATTTTGTCTACATGCAAAATTATTCTCTCAGTGCACCACGCAGGGTCAATCTCTCTTTTGCATGGAGGACAAGAGTGAAAGAGGCAGGCACACTGAGAGCAGAATACCAATTGACTAGATCCGTATTTATTTGAGAGGAAAAAAAATCTGTTCCTTTAATATTTTATTCAAATAGTTTTACAAATAGCATTCCCCTTGACCTAAAGAAGTTACAGCACGCCCCATTTCACACATTAACCAAAAATAATATAAAGTCTCTTAGGAAAACAAAGACTGAGTTTACTGTCAATCATAATGCAAGTAACCTTTTTTAATTCCAGCAAGGTCATAAAATCTGTACTCCTGTAAAATAGAAGAATCTGGCCCAAAGYATGAATAAAATCAAAATAAATTATGATACATGCTGCATGAAAATCTACCCTTACTGATGCCATTACTAAAAAACAAAGTATTTATCTCAGTGAATTTCACTGATGTTCTTTAACGTATAAAAGAAATGTTCATGTGTATGCCATGATAGTAAGTTTGTAGATAAACTTCACTTCTAAAGTCCCAGTGCTTCTTGGTATTCTGGTGGCAGATTATCACCTCTACTTTTGCTGCTCTACAGAAAGTCAGAACAATACTGTCTGACAATACCTTTTTCTAKTCCCTGCTCATCATCACATTTAAAGTGGAACCCACATATTAAAATATGCTTTAAAAGATCTTTGTGAGTATTTGTCCAGTCACAATGAGTGGGACACTAAATACAGTCTAAGGATATCATATATTTATCAGTTTGTATTCTGAACAAAAGAATGTGATTATATTTGAACAATTGCAAATAATTTTAGTCTGCACAATTCATGGATAACCTTAATCCAAGCTGTAGATTCCTCATTTGTTTTTTGCATAGTGTGGACTCCCATAAATACTGCAAAGTCTATAAACTAGTACAGTATATAAYGAACTGGTGACTGCTCAGAAAGCCAAGAAGTTTGGTCCTGATCTTGATGATAGAAACATTGTGTTGGTCTCCAATAAAAGCACACTTGAAGGGCAGGTGGGCAGGAGATATTCCAGTTTGTGTTTATTGATTAGAATTGAGGAAAAGCTGCTAAGAATTATTTGTTAGTGACTCAACCAGGCATGTTAATTTGGACTATAAACAGACTTCTATCTTATAACAAGGAAAGAGGACAGGAGGATGTGTTGTGAAAGGTGACTCATGTCTAGAAAACAGAAGAATACATTTGGGTTAGTCTTTTGTGAGCTGAGAGATGAAGTACAGCTGTTGATTTTGTATAATCTGAGTCTGGAGAGAGAGAAGTGAAATAAATAAAATAAACATACACCATGGGAAGGGCTTTTTTCCATTCTCCACCAAATCAACACAGGGATGTTGTTCATCTCCCCACCTTTGGGTGACTCTTGGTCCTTCACAAAACCTGTGATGTAATAAGGTAATGAGAATTAACTGTAATGGTTGACAGAGACTATGTTCATGTGCATGCATATATATTCAGTATTTTTAATGATAGGAATGTATCTGTCTACACTAGTTCTAAAATCTGCTTATTARTGGATGCTGCTGTATACGACAGATGAGCTGTATGCAATGCTCTTGAAGAACGAGCCAAATCACAAAATACACTAAATGGGCAACCTGTTGCTACCTACTGATTTCAACAGATTTCTGGCCAGAAAATCAGGCTAGATGACAGCACAGGCCTTTTGGTCTGAATCCAGATGAATCCCCTCTGTAATCCAAATAAAAAAGCACAGAATTGGAACAATCTGGAAAAGCAAGCAACTCCTCAATTGTTACTGCCTTTAACAAAAAGCTGTCATWTCAGATTTTTGCTTTGCATTGTTCTCTACTTCTTCCTCTATGTTTTCTATAAATAGTGGAATTTCACTCCAAATTTATGAGGTGGACTTTTAAGAGATACAGAAATTCTGATGATATAGCTAAAATTGTCAAAACTCAAAATTAAGCCAGGCACTGTTCAGAAATGATGGCTACTTGCTATAAATAAAACTTTTAAGCATTTCTCAGAAGTTCACAATACATTTTTTCCTCTGTCATTTGTCAGCCCTCTGAAATAGTTTGCTGAATATTTTAGAATCAACATCACAGGACCACYGCTTCAGTGAAAGAGGTATAATTAATTTTTCACAACTGCATAATTTCAGGGCATTGTGAAATACAAATTTAGTGGGTTTCTTTATGCTGAAGTGTTCTAGTGTCATATTGAACAGATGTGTCTATGGCAACATATTCCTATTATCATGGATCACATATACCATCATCTCTGAATGTTCTATTAGAAAATTAACATAGAATTCAATGTCACTTTTTAAGATCAGAATCAAGACTGAAGTTCATCCTGAGGCATCTTCTGTCTACATATTGCCCTATGCAGATAAAATGGTAAAATTTTTTTTTTTTTTTTTTGTATTATCTGAACCACAAAATTCTTCAAATCAAAACATTTCACATTTTAGTTTTTATTTCTTGGCTTCTGTTGCTGCAAGGAAGATCTTTAAATTTATTATTCCATCACTGTACTGCAAACAGTGTAAATGGAAACGTTATTTCTCTATAGCAGAGGACAAGTTGGTCAGGAAGAGCCAGGGCTCTCAGGAAATGAACGTTTGCACCTCAGTTTACTCATCTGCAAAGTGGTACACTTGGGCATTCACAAGGGTCACTCTCAGGATATCAACAGTCTTACCACAGCTCACAGTTCCACCTGTCCCAGTTCTTTAACTACAGTTTGCAGTTGCAGCCATTCTATTTTCATTTGGTAAGGACCTGCTAAGTGACTTCTTAGTCTGCTGAGCCTTGAATGGCAGATACCATGTAAGTAATAGTAGCAACTAATATTTTCAAACCATTTTTAGAGGCAGACCTGAAACATTGTGATAATCTGAGCAAGCATATTTCCACATTAGTTGAATCTTTGTGCTCTATCACCTACTGCAGCATTTCCCAAAGCATTTCACCCTATGTGAATTCACTTATTTGTGCCTTCTTCTCTTTCTATTACATGCAAAGTGATTTTAAGATTGATTTTAAGACTGGAAGTTACTCTTTCTCACAACCCTCCAAACATCTGTGGTAGACATCCCAGGGCTAGCACTGCATATTTCTGGAAAAARAAAKGATTAAGTATTTAGCACTACTGTAGTGTTAGTTATCGAAATCAACGACTGAGTCATTAATATTTATTTGGACTTCCCATAACAATAAAACAGAATCATATATCTGTTCTTATCTTGGTAGATGTAACATCTACATTTTGTGTTAATGTTTTTCTGGTGTATAGTTTTATATTCCTCTCCAGTCCTCAGTGGTAGTTGTGCAGGACACATAACAGCCTGCATTGTCTTCATCTTGCCCAAAAGAATGTTTTACTGCCCTTCTTTTGAATTTACTGTATTTTTTCCAAATTCTCCACAACATCCACACAAAACAAGTCTAAGTGAAGGGCATGACAAGGGAATGGAATTTTTGCCCTCTGGCCATATTTTTTCAAGAAGCCTCTGACTGTTCTGTGCTGAAACAGAAATTCAGAAGTATGTAGGCAAAATGTCAGAAGGTTTAGCTGCAGAAACAAGACACCAAAAAAAAAAAAAAAAACTATTAAAGGATCTTTTTTTCAGAATTTAATTGCAGAATTTTAATTGTAGAATTTCTGCAGAAATTGCAGAATTTAATTAAGAAAAAGAGACTCTAGATATAAAAAAATTTCATTCAACAATGTTTCTTCACTGCCCAGTGCCTAGAATGAGTTTACTCATTTCGACACCAGTTCATGGCTCTTATGACTAAATTTAACTTCCTGTTTTGCCACAGGCACCCACSAGTGTGATACAGAGCAAGATGTTTAACCTACAAGATTTCAGGGCTATACATATGAAGTTCATGAGCTTGAGTAWATCTTTTAAATTTTTAGAGTTTATAGGATTCCTTAAATACTACCAAAGCAACCATAATAAAAACCAGGTCAAATACAGTCTAACTAATCCCAGCTAAATATGGACATAGCCATATACCTAAAACCCTTCTGAAGTCTCAAAGAGCCACACAGAGAGTTATTATGCTCTTTCTCCAGGGCTGCTAAAGCTTGTAGTTGCCTAAAACTGTCCGTATCTCTTGATTTTAGTCTGTAAGTTGTCTACATCTTTAAGTTCACATGAACTCGGAGCACATATTCTGATGAGATGGTTACTACAAGCAGCTTAAAACTCTGTTGCAAAACAGCTTTGGGTAGAGAGAGCCCTAATTAAGTCTATCCTTGACCTCTGTCCAATTCTCTCTAAGAATAAAATTTAATGACTACTTCTATCRTCGAGTTAGTGAGTGCAGCAGTAAGAATGATGTCTCCTTTTCACATAAAATCCRTGTGTTCAGATTGTGTTGGATTGTTTGTATCACCTAGATTACATCTTGGCGACATTTTCAAGAGTGCTGTATGGCTATACAGTGGATAGTTGAGTGGATAAACCAGCTGATTTTTCCTCTTGATTCTCCATTACTCTCAAATGAAAAGACAGAGGCCGAATTTAAGCTGACTACATAAGTCTTCAGGGCCTCTTGAGTTCTTTGTCTCTCCATGAGGAGTGAAAAGCGTCTGTCTTCAACACTTCTAGAAAAGCCTAACTTACTCTGTTTTCTTGTCAGAAATTTAGTTTATGATAGTTGGACATGATCATTCCTTCTCCTCCCAGAGCTTAAATTTTTTACTGAGACAGTGCTGAAGGTAATCACTGAAATTTGGACTAAATGGAACTGAGGGAACTGCATTATTGAATCATGTCTATATTTATTGATATGGCTCAAATCACATTCAACTGTAATGCTAAGTTAAAAAAGTTCAAGGTCTGTAAAGGCAAACAGTCATTTCAGTTAGTAAGGCCAAAGTTCAATAAACTGAATCTCCTCAAATAAACTAGATCAATCTACATTGTATATGACTCCAAAGACAGAAGACTCCTTAAGTGTGCAGCAAAGATTAATCAAAATTGCATTCCATCTGTACACACACTCCTTAGAAATGTGATTCATCTCCTAGCTTTTTTCCCTTATAGCTACAAAAATGGATGGAAGATTTAAAGAAACTCCTTTCCACCAATACTGCAAAAGCTGAGTCACCTCTTGAAATTCAGGCTGTGGCCTGAAAAAGCCTAACCTTGAGAGAAAATAGCCAAGATTTATAGATAAGGAAGTTGAAAGGAAAAGACGAGAAAAGAAATGAATCTCTGTATGGGAAAGCGTGAAACCTGATAACCAACTTTGTGATGAACTGCCAGAGCACAGAATTCAGCAACTCACTGACAAAGAACAGTTCGCCGTGAGGAATGCAGCCTCGAAAGGCAAGAATACTAATAGGCAATCCTGGAAAGGTTTTACAAGAGGGATGTTAAACATTAAATTAAAACCTAAGCATTGACCAGAAACCATATGGGAGGATAGATATTTGTAAGACTTTTCAGTCTAACATTCCACCTTCTAAAGGCAAGGCAAAAAAAAGACTTTCCAGGAAACAGAAAAGGCTGAAATACCTGCCACATTGACTCAGAAATCCAATGGCTGCTAGATGAAAACAGTAATTTTCAAGAAGGGAAAGACATCTCTAACAGCTGTAGCCTTCTCTTATCTTCCAGAAGCCAAAAATATTCAAATCTCTTTAGTAAAAAAATATCCTATGACCCAACTGAATCCCTGTGAACTGGGCATTATGTAAATATTACTCATCTGGGACACTTCCTAATTTAGGATGTGCACATGTCCTTCCAATGCTCACTGACTTTGTGTTTTGTCATGTCTACTTTTTACTGCATACCAAGAGCAGGAAAAGAATCTTCATTCATCTTAGTGCTGAATAATCTTTCATGTAATCTTCTTTTCTGGAACTGGGAGGCTTTTAAAACAGTGTGCTCTTGTCTGAAATTAATGTATGCACAACAGATTTTCAGTTTTGTCTAACTACACTATTCTTGTTCATGCCAGATGAAGTGATTTTCAGTAGATTTTAGAAGAGATTTCTGTAATGTGATGTACATACTGTTGGTAATGAAAAATAGCTGGAAACTTCGGTGGGCACTGACTATGATGCCCCATTATCTTCTAATGCTTAGACAACACAGCAGGGATATATGCAAGGAATCAAATAATTTTTGTAGGTCACACAACCAGACCTAAACTCTAAGTTTGCATTTCTGACTTCAAAGCACTCAGTGAAATTGCATGGAAACTCGTTACTAGAGAAATCATAGAGGGATGACTAAGGACATGCTAATTATTTAAGCTCATTACTATCAGGCACCTGGTTTTTCTCRGGGTTACTGAGACTGTGCCCAGTGGAAGAGGAAAGCAAAGTGCAAAGATGCCTTCACATCAGCCTTACAATGTGCCAAATACATAAATGTCTCTAAGCAGGGCTGGTCTGGGTAAAAAGAATATATTGGCTGCTGTGATGTATAATTGATCCCAGTATGTTGGGATTTACGAGCTTGGGGTGAACAAACAGCAATGCAGCCAAGGTGGAGTCATTGCAATCTGCATGCCAAAAATCCTTGGGATGCCATTCTGCAGATCCGCTCTGCCAGTTCTCTATATGAAGCAATACCAACCATCACACCTACCACCCTGAAACGTAACAGAAAATCAATCCTGGGCTGTTCTTGTCATAAGCTGTYTCCTGTGGATGGATTATCAACAGTTGCCAGAGGCCACTCTTGATTGATCTAAGAAAAAGTCATATACTTAACAACTGTCTCCCAGCTGTAGTTATGATAGATGCAGCATAAATCAATGAATAAAATAAAAAGAAAATAAATAGAATAGTAAAGTCAAACAATCAAGTTGGAAAGACACATCATATATTAATGTGGAGATTATAAACAGATCAGTCCAATTTCAAAATCTATTCTACTTATAATTCCAATAATTATAGCTTTCATTCAAGCACACTCAAAAGTTCAACTTACAAAAGTGACAACTCCCAAAAATGTCAGTTGACAGAATTAACTGTCTCCTCTYAAGCTAAAAGCTAGATATGTGTTAAAGTATGTTCCAATGTCATGAGCAATACAAAGAACAGGTTTGTCCCAGATGACCAATATTACACACTTCTTGGAAACAATAGCAAGTCACCTACAGTAAGATTAAGGGGGTGGTTCTTAAACTATCTGGGAACGGAAATTCACATGGTGACTTAATCCATAATGAAAGTCTGTTTTCTGACAAACTCCATCAAACAAAGCTTGCCTTGGACATGGAGGAAATACAGAAATCACTTCCTGTGCTTCAGTGTCAAAACATTGCACCAAGATATAAATATCATAGTGGCTTAGTTTTTCTCAGGCCCTTAACACATTCTCCTCCATTTGTCCTTCTGTCTTTTTCTGGCTATATATCCTTAGAGGCAAGGGAAACTAACTGATGCTTATGTTTAAGTTTGGTAGGATTGATACTTTCTTCACTCATTAGCAGGGAGGGTATAGAGAGACACACTTGTACCTGCCTCATGATGCTCTCTTCCCCACCATGATGAGATGATGTGGCAACCAGTCTGAGGTTTCTGCACCCATTCCACTCTGWGGCCCTTGGCCCAGCGCTTCCAACTTACTTTATTTTATGTCCCAGGGCTAAAAGGCCTGGGGAGCAGCTTCCCACACACCCCATGGACTCGGCCCCGTGCAGGACTGATTCAGACATGCAGGAGGAAGGCTACCCTCTCCTTTGAAGGAGCCAGTCTCGTTCCCAGTGCAGTCTACACCCAATGCCAAGCACCAGGAAAGGTCTAGGGTACTCTTATCTCCTAGTCTGACACATTCCAATTTACCCCAACCTGTTCCCCTGTCCATTTGCTGTTGTCCAGCAGCCTGACTTGACAGGAATAGAAAGTAGCGAGGAACAGCATTTTTAGACTCACACATCAACTTCAGCTGAAATGAGCCGCAGGCTGCCACACTGCAGCATATATCAATCCTGAACCCTGCAGGGTAGCAAAGTGATATCTGTTCCAGCTCTAAACAAGGTACTGGAATTAGTTAGAGCAGCATGGAGTTGTCCACAGGTTACTTGCTTTTTCCCGAGTGAATAAATTAGCCTAAAACAAACATAGCCCTGACTACAACATATACACATGGCTGCTCCTCCCTGTTGTCCAGCACACTGTCAGAAAATACTCACCCAGAAACTGATRTATAACAATTATAATATACCTCTACAGCTCCTTGCAGCTCTAACGTGTCCCCTTCCAGAGGAAGGAAGGGCTGCTAAGAAAATTCAGTTTTGAGTTTATTTCCCCCTACCTGGCACTGAATTTGCCTCTGGGGGTTCTCCTGCCAGACAAAGCACTTTGCAGCATGAGACTGAATTAATTCTGCTGGGTAATCAAGTGTTTAAACAGATGTTATCAGTAAGTTATGATGCACATGTGTGCAATCCTACAAATGTTAGCACGGTTAATAAAGGACTTGGCAAAGTTTAGTCATCAGAAGAATAATAGTATTAAAGACAGTTTTCCTCCACTGTTTTTGTAATGGAGCAGAAGTGAAATATGGACTGGACTAGTTACGATAAATAATATGATTTTATTTAATTGACTGACATAGTCTCACCTCCTTGGCGTTACATGATAGACAGAATTCACTATGAAGGATAAGAACAGTATATTTGAAATTCTGACCTAAGTGAAGTCACATTAAAACTACTATTGTCTTCACTGAGGTCGATAGTTGGTACTGTCTGTTTTGACCAATAACCCATATGTTCACAAGTTTTTCATGAGAAGAGCAACAGCAAATACAGATAGCTATGAATTTAATTTAATTATATGTAGGGAGCAAATTGGTTGCAAATAGTTTATTTGATTAATTAGACTCTTTTATTCAAACTGTTCACACATGGCTTACATGCTTCTCCAAATTATTTGTTATGCAGCAATTATGCAACAAATATTTTGCACTAATATTTGTTTAATTTGTAAGGAAGTCGGGATCAGTTTACTGTGAATCTTTTATATTTCAAATTTGAGGTATAGCAGTTAATTCTGACAATAGGTAGGTCAGATAGCTCAGCTTCTGCTTACAGACTGGCTAAATTAAACCTCTAGAATTGGCCTCCAATTGTGGAACCACTAATACGCTTTGAAAGATTACTGGCTTCGTTATGGATTCCTGCTAGTAAATGTGTTTGCTAGAATAGCTGGAAAACAAACATGAAAGGGGAAAGTAAACAGCCAGGGTGCATGTGATTATGGACCCAGTGAATATTCATAGGGCAATGTAAAGGATGCATAATATTTCAGCTCTTCCAAATGTGCAAGACAGAATACTGTATAGACTAGAGGTCTAGTATTATAATCTATGCATCTGAAAGTTTTTTCCTACTTGTTAAAATATATTATCTCAAGAAACCTTTTATCTCTGTAAAGAAAGGTGGGTGWGGCACCACAGGAGAGAATGTAGGAGTAAGTCTGTAAAGGAGAGGAAAAATACCCAGCTTTAGTCAGTGAGATCAGGAGCTCAACAGTCTAGATGTGAAGCAGTTAGAATTGTCTAAAGCTATTTGCACTAATGAACTGTATGTCTATTAGAGCTCTCTAATTGGGTGTATGTATTACGGGAGAGCAGAACACCATTYTTTATTACTCACTCATTTTGATTTCTAAGCATAACCAATCTCAAATATTTTGCTTGCCCTGTGCACTCTGCTCCCAGAGGAAAGCTGGAAAGCCAAGAAACTCCTTGCAAAATCCAAACCAAAAATATATTGCAATTCAAAAGTTTTTTCATGTAGCCAAAGAGATTCTGCAGCTCATAATTCCTATTAAAGTCTCTGGGATCTGCAGCACAACTTAAAAAAGAAAGGCTTTTCAAAATGGTTCATGCTACATTTCAGTGCATGAGTCTGCATGATGAAGTTCTCAGTTTGTCCTGGTGAGGTAGGAATCCCTACCTGAAGGAGCAATACCTGTGAACTTTGAATTTTCTACATCTCCCAATCACTAGCTTTACAGATCCTCTCTGTGCCTGGTATCTGCCTTTTTGCCTTCAAAGCCAAAAAAATCTACTTCCTTAAGTGCTTCCTGCTGTCTTCCAGTCAGGATGTCCACCATTCTGTTCATTGGACTCATTTTCACGTTCACTGTTTGCATTATTTTTTTGCAAGCTTTTAGACCAGGTATTTGTATTTTCACCTTCACTTGAAATTAATAGCTTTCTTCGTCTGTAAGTTTGTTTTATTTTTAATGGAATTCCCAGCAAGTAAATCTATTGTAAACACCTAGCTCCCAAGACCAACARTAAAGTCCTCTCACTTACGGACATTTAAATCATGAAACAGAAGAGCAGCAAGAACACAACCAAAGCGCATGCAGAAAAATAAAAATCCTTTTTCTTAAAATGATGCATAAAGATATCCAAAACATAACTAAAACATACCCATGGGTGGGTGCACAATTCTCCCTCTTAAAATATTCATAAATTAATCTATGCTGATACACAGAAGAGAAAAAGCAGGTCCACTGGCATTTGGTTATATATGAAAAAAATCTTAAAAACTTAAAAATAAGAAAAAGCCCTGAGTCCTCCAAGAGGGAATACAAAGCATCTTTGATCACATCCCACATGACTATAACTTGGGAAATGATGTCTCATTGACTGCTGAGAGAGTGCTAAAATCTTTGCACTCCTGCCTCTCAGTTTGCAGTGACTTTCTCCTAGTTTCTTTTATATCATACACCAATAGTTCAAAATAGATATATCTTCCTTCACCAGAATAGACAGACACTCACCTCTTTGTTTCAAATACATAGACCCAGTTGTCCCGCCACTGCTCCCCAGCCAGCTAGTAGATTGTTATTTTCTTGCAAGAAGACCATGTATGGATCAAAACTTTCAAAGGTTAGCAAAATATGCAACATGCAGACATACAATTCATGATGGAATTAACTCCCTACCTCCATTCCAGCATCCTACATACTTGCCTTCACTTCATCTGCTATTGAGCAGTGGTTATCAGGGATAGCTGAATTTTCTGCAACTGAGGGACACAAGCTTTTCAATGGTTAGTGAAGTTCTCAAGTGTTAATGTACTGATACTGAAACTTTCAGGTTGTCTTCTAACATCTCAATATCCTGCAGATGTCTGAGGGTCAGGAAGTGTCTTCAGCACATGTTTATTGCAAGGCCAGAAATTGCAACGAAGCAAGGAGAGCAACTATGTGTATCAAGTGCATGCATATCAACAGAAGCCAATAAAAGTTCTCCAGGGGAAGCTGGTCTATGAGTCACATACCACGGGGTATGTGTGGAACCCTAGCAGTATTTGAAACCAATGCCAAGATGTTGGAACATGTGAAATGGAGGTCACCAAATTCTGGACTTGGCTCTCATAAATGAGGATTTTTCTTCCTTTTGCCGCCTTTAATACAATGCAAAGGAGAAGATAAAATTTATAGACTCAACGGCATGATGAATGAGAAAGGAAGATGTAATCACAACGCTTATTATTCAACCCAGCTATTATGTGGACTGTGCATAGTCCTTCTTGGGAATCATTCCTAATTCTGAACCCTTCCATAAAGACTATCACAAACTTTGCCTAAGTTTCTTAATTTAGCATTACAAATAATGGAGACCTCTACTTTTAACCACTTCTGAGGCAAAACACGTTCCATTTTTCCCACTAGCTCCTAAATGAAGTGACTGTTGAAACATACTGCTGTTTTGCTTGAATTTCTATGATATTCTTTCTTGTAACACTATTGGAAGTGCTACAGAGCTCATTCTTAAATAATATAAGTTACAGCAGATACCATGATTGCATTTACATCTATTTACTCACTTTCAGCTGACAACACTGAAACGTCTAAATAATTTTTAAACCAAAAATCTTTGCAAATCCAATCTATTAAACTAAGAAAAAGAAACTCATTTATGCACACTAGTGATTGCACCAATTTCAACTTTCTAATTTCTGAACAAATATTAATAYCAATTAATAATACATGGCACTTACAAGGCTCTTTTCATCTTGAAAGAGCTTTATGAACATTAATTAATTAAATTGCCTGATCTTTTTCATTGCAATATTATATATATAAGATTGGAGGCCAAAGAAAGAAAGGCCACTAGACGCCTCGGGATTTAAATAGCACAAAGGCAAAAGCAGAAAATTGTTTTTAATTTATGCACCAGCTGCTACTTCTTCATGAATGTTTTTCTTGTTCAAATCAGCTCCCACATAAGCCATCTGACCAGCAGAAGACATACCCATCTCAATTAAATCAAAATCTTTTCAACAGTACTCCAATGCATAAGAATAAAATTAAACTATCTGGAAATGTKTTTTTTATATCATTTAAGAAACAGTAATCTTCTTTGTCCTGTGATCTTTTTTTTTTGTTTGTTTAGTAAGGAATATTTCCTCATTGATGTGAGACACCCTGGCACAATAAATATCCTGTTTTGCCTTAGCTATTTAACATAATCTTCCTCTTCTAATGGGCTACACTGGAATATTTCAGCTCAGCATGCAATTATTCTTGCCTTTTTTTCTGTATAAAATCTAACCTTACAATACAGCTTTGATGCTGCTAACGAGAAATTCCTGTGAACAGTGCATTTTTATCTCAGTGGGCCTGCCTGGATAAAAGCATTTATCCAATAAAATCACGTTTTTTTCCCATTCATGTATCAGTTAAATACTGTTTAACTTGAGCACTTTTAAATAGATTTAGGTTAGAAAGTTGTTGAAATTAATTCTAAACCTTTTAAAGTTTTTTTTTATTATTGTTTGTTTGTTTTTACTGTCAGACAAAAGATTTTCAGCTAAATTCTATGTAACAATCATACAAAAGGCTAGGTAGACCAATGCAGTAACTAAAAATACCACAAATATTCACATATTCCATGCTCACGTAAAGTTGTTAATCAAAACTGGAATTATGAAGATGCATGTCTTTAATGATCTATGAAATCTCAAGTGATTTTACACCCTAAGGAATGGTTTTGCATAAGAACCTTCAGGTGCGGATGATTTTATTACTGACATAACCTGAGGTGCAAATTCAATAAATTCTACAAAAAATAGAATGACCTATTTATGGCTCTGCTGAGATATACTTTAACACTTAATATAAAAGTTCACAAGATATTCTGATATTTTTCTCTATCATTCTATCACATATTTAGTATTTTATGTATTTAGTTTGATTCACTTTCAATAATTTTATTGGAATCATTGTGGTATGTGATGATGCAGACATCTRCCACCTTAACATAATAAAACTTTTACTGTGTGGGCGATCAAATACTGGAACAGGTTGCCCAAAGAGGTTATGGAGTCTCCATCCTTGGAAATATTCAAAACTTGACTGAATGTGGTCCTGGGAAGCCTTCTCTAGCTGACTGAACTAGGTGGATTGGACTAGGAGATCTCCARAGGTCACTTTCCACCTCAAACATTCTGTAATTCTGCATAGTGTCTTCAGAGAACTTGTGCATTAGCAAATTACAGTGCTAACTTCCATATATCATAGAGGTCTTCATAACTTGTATTAATAAACCTACATATTTTTCAGTGTAAACAGATTTACAAACTCATTATATTTTAGTACTGCCATGAAAAAAATATATTTTTTATAGTGCTTGGCACAGATTCACASATTCACAGAATATTTAAGGTTGGAAGGGACCTCTACAGA
>NW_020454672.1:315624-478999 GCF_003342845.1 Nothoprocta perdicaria | reverse complement strand
GCATCCTCCGTCACCAAGGCCCCTTCCCCATTCAGCAGTGCACTAACATTTTCCCTCGTCTTCCTCTTGCTATTGACGTACTTATAGAAACCCTTTCTGTTGTCTCTGACTTGCCTCGCCAACTCAAGAGTAGCCCATGCTTTATATATTTTTGAGGGAAAGCAGGTTAAAAAGTATTAATCAGTAGCTAATGCTCAAGCCTACATCCTAGTAGAGGCTTTAAAGGTGGGAATACTAGCTGGAATAACAAAAGTTAGTCTATCTGTTTTTCTCCAGGAACTCTGGCAGTATCATTGTTATGATGTAGTGATAATTATTCATGTTTTAAAAACACAGTTCTCCATGACAGCACATACCGCTTTGGATCAGCTGTGGTAAAATTTGGACCAATATGCAGTAAAGATACAATGCTTGTCTTGGGAAGTTTCCAGCAAAGTATATATATATATATATATATAAAAAATAGGTGCATTGGCTTCTTTAAAAGCTACAGAAGCAGCTTGAAAGAGGTTTCAGTAGAGTATATCTCTGGGAAGGTGGTATACTGCAACTTCATTATCACCTTATCCCACAAGATAAAATGTTCGAGAACATCATTGACATCCTTTTGACTAAGGACACTGTCAAAAACAAAGTGTGTTGTATAAGATCCTGACCCAGAGAAATTAAAATACTTAAAACATAATAATAACTAAAACTTGACTACTGTGGTTCATATAAAAATATTTTGAGCAATAAATCCTAGCTAGAATATAACTAAATTGATTTGCAAATGAGATGGAGCAGCTTGCTTGGATTTTGCTGTTTGGAAGTGAGTTACACAAAATCTCTGGTGGAGGAAAAGGAAATTGCTAATGCATGAAGGCAAAATGCCACTTTGGGATAATAAGAGAATTCATCATCSTTTTGCTTTTTCTGTCCATATTTTGGCAGTGGTTTTCAAGCTTTCCTCCTTCTATATCTCCTATATGTTCACATCATACTGTGAATGCCATGGTAACGTTTCCTTTGAATGCCACTGTCACTCAGCCACCCCCAGAAACATTCTCATTCACCATCCTTGACTGTTCAGCCTCCAGRTGACAACATATACTGAATTTGACTGCCTACGTCCACCACATATAGAAAAGCAGATATACACCCAAATATCTGTCCCACACAGGAATATATCCCTTGGTATTTTAGGGTTCAGTTCATAATTGCTCTTCTTTTTCCAAGCATAAGTATTATTGATGTTACTTGTTACTATGCTTGCTATGMATAATAACTTAAAACATTTACTGTGAGAGAGCTTCAGCAACTGCCAAAGGACCTCAGATAGATGAGTTTATACATAAAAATATATCATTTTTGTTGGTAATAATCCATTCAAACAAGGGTTAGACTGCCTAGGTAAACTTGCAAAATCAAAGATTTAATACTCATCAAATTACTTTCAGTGGCTGATGAGTCCATGAAAACTGAAGTGACTTGTCTCTACAAAGTTCCATGGTCACATCCATTCTAAGATGAATGTTTTCCATTTTCCTTTATCTATCTATCCCAATTCAGTCAAATGGGCTATGTCCCATAATCTTTGTGACATGAACGGGAAGAAAGATATTCCCAGGAACTTAAACAAGGTAAATACAGTGTAGGGGAGAAGCTGTTTGACTTTGTGAAATGCGTTTATTCCCTTGAGCTCAGTGAGACATCTGTATTTTACAGAAGAATAGAACTAGGCCAAGTGAGTCTGCAGCCATCCTAAAGTTGTCTTTTAGGAGGAGGAAGAAGCTGCTATGTCAGCCAGGGATTACTGAGTTGAATAAATTTCTTTCACACTTAGTGTTCAAAACATCAGAGACAAATCATCTGGATGTACATGGAGGATTGACAAAGTCACTCATTTTTTACCAGAAATYGAAAACCTGTCATTTTGAATACTGACACACTTCTTGACTCTCAAGGGAACTCTGAGTAAACTAAGGTTAAAAAGTGTATATGATCACAAACTATGGTGGCCTGAGAGACACTCACTTTTCTTTTTGAAATCTGATTCAAAGAGCTCTTGCCACAAAATTTACAACCCCTGTGCTAGGAAAGCAAGGATTTTCATCTTACACCTTCATGGTTTTCAGGTTGCAATGATGATTTACACTCAGGTTAATTTAATCTCATATTTAGGATATTTTTCTGAGCTTTTACTTTTAAAATGTACAAAAGTTTATCTCAGTAATTTCAGAATTTCCCTCCAGTTGAAAATTAAAGGCAATCCTAATTTTATTTATTAAAGAAAAAGAATAGTTTATACCAAAGTTAAATAGGCACCTCAAAATGAGTACTCTTTCTCTAAGAAGACTAATTATTATGCCTTATTCTCCTTTTTTTTATAGACACATCTGAATTTTTGTGTCTGAAACTCTATTATTTGTGAAGCATAAGACAGGGCTTTTGCTACTGTAGCAAAATTTAAGCATCTGCATAGTAAATATGAAGCATCTGCCTACTAAATACTATCCAGAGAGAAAGATAATCTTGGCCTGGATCTGAGACCAATGGGGAAATGGGAATATCCCTTTAGGAGAACCTTTACTATTTCAACCTTGTCTCTGTGTTTTACCTTGCATCAATGTATTGTGAATAGCAATGTAAAAACTTGTGTAAGAACTTACACAAAATATTGCAGAATGGACTTGTGGGGAATTAGTGACTAAAACATCTTAAGCAAATTCAACAGTATTGGGTGATTTAGGCTGACATAGTATCAGACCAAGTAGTTTCTAACTTAGCCTTATCATTTATGTCAGAAYAGTAAGTAGTTTCAAAGTCAATGGAGTTTCAGTTTTGGGTAGTGAGAAATCTTATGAAATTCAACAAGGTCAAGTGCAAGGTCCTACACCTGGGCAGGAATAATCATAGGAACCAGTACAGGCTTGGGACTGGCCTTCTGGAGAGCAGCTCTGTAGAGAAGGGCCTGGGTGTCATGGTGGACGACAAGATGACCATGAGGCAGCAGTGTGCACTGGTGGCCAAGAAGGCCAATGGGATCCTGCGGTGCATTAAGAAGAATGTCTCCAGCAGGTCAAGGGAGGTGATCGTCCCCCTCAACATAGCCCTGATAAGGCCACATCTGGAGTACTGTGTCCAGTTCTGGACTCCCCAGTACAAGAGGGATGTGGAGCTGCTGGAGAGAATCCAGCGCAGGGCTACRAGGATGATCAGGGGCCTGGAACGTCTGCCCTGTGAGGAAAGGCTGAGGGAGCTGGGCCTGTTCAGCCTTGAGAAGAGAAGGCTGAGGGGGGACCTGATCAGTGTGTATAAATACCTCAAGGTAGGCAGTGAGGAGAATGATAGAACTAGAGGAAACAGTCACAAATTGAAGCACCAAAAGTTCYACAGGAACTTAAGGAAAAATTTCTTAACAATGAGGATGACAAAGCACTGGAACAGGCTGCCCAGAGAAGTTGTGGAGTCTCCTTCTCCGGAGATCTTCTTGGATGCTACCCTGTGCTACATGCTCTAGGTGACCCTGCGTGTGCAGGGGAGTTGGACTAGATGATTTCTARAGGTCCCTTCCAACCTTCAGCATTCTATGATTCTATGACTGGGGTGTCACATTCACTAGACTCATATTCACTAGACTAAATTGAGAGTTTTATAATGTACACAGTCATGAAAAGCTCTCTCACCTGTCATCTTTGCACAACAAAGGCTATACACACTTGTCTACATATTGAGACAGCCATCTGGAAAAAGATGAAAACAGCTCCCAACAGAGTCTGGGAAGCAGCCACGTGACCCAGTGACCCATCAGATAATTCATCCTATTTCAACTTTTGACAGAGGAACAAAGCTCACAACTACTAGTTCATTAGGGTTGAAGTGATAACAGGGAGAGTTTATTGACATTTACTTAGCTAATCCTTTCTACTCTTTGTCTTTGGATCCACTGACTTCATTGCATAACACAGACCACAGCATTTCCCCAGTTTCTTCTCTCCTGATCACATGTTTTTGACCCTTCTTGTGACAGGTAAGTTTTGCACAGGCACATTGAACTGCATGTRCACATGCACTGCAGACAGAATGAAAACTTTCAGAAAGCTGCAACCTTACAGTTCCAGATAAATAAATTATGCTGATCCTATGAACATTCAGAGACTAAAGAAAATATTCTGATTTACTATGAGTGTTTGGGTACAGACTAGATGTATGCCTGGAATTCTTTCATCCTTTGAAACCAGACTTTAAGCTATTTTGAGAAGCACTCTGTCGTGAATAAAAAATAATAGATGAAGAGTATAAAACATGGTAGTTAGCTACACACTTATATGAATCCCAGCATCACAGTACCTGGACACTATAGTTTCCTTGATAAAGATCTCAGTTTGTCCAGGGGAAATAAACATCACATCAGTGTGAATATCACCCTGATGAGTAAAAGGTGAGAGTGTGGACAATATGAAGCTCTGTATCCTTAAAAGGCTATTTCATCCACAACACCCAGGAAAGATTCCAATAAACAAAATGAGAAGCTTTGACTCAGTACTGAATATGCAGATGGATCCAAGTGTAGTTGTGTTGGGCTAGAGAAGTGAGGAAGCCTAGAGGATTCCTAGAGGAGTGAAGACAAGATGAGCCAATCTGACTCACAGGCTGATACAGATTTTGGGGCTCAGGAAGCTGGAAATAGCTTTAGTCTCAATTGGCTTCATGTGTACATGGAGCAGATCTGGGTCCTCAGCACCTAATATTCCAAACAGAGCACTTCTGAAAGATGATACATCCAACATACCCTCACCCGAGTTATCATAGCAGGAGAAGATTGATTCTGCAACAAATTCAGTACCAACAGGGATATGACAAGTTCATCTGCTGCTTCTTGGGAAATCTAAAACATTTCTTACCAGAAAAAAATCAGTGTCTCATGGCCAGCTTTCTACTCATAGTCACAATAATGTCATTACTTTAGTCTATTCTTAGAATCCAAACCTTGGAAATGTTTCTATCACATTAAGCAAAAAGATGTTACCTGCTTCTATGGCATTCTGATTTCAGAAAGTTTTGTCTCATTAAGTTACAATGTTTTCTAGTATTCACACATCTTTAGGGATGTAAGAAAAAAACAACATAATAGTCTTGGTAGACTTATCCAAGATATAGTTTTTCCTTTCTCTTCTCCAATTGCCAAAGTTCTTTAATTTTTCAATTTGCTGCCCTTTACTATCATAACTATCTCCTTTACTTCCATTTTACCCCTTACCTTGAAGTTTATTTCTTGTTTTAGAAGACTTTAGTCCCAAGTTAGCAGTTTTTTTATCCCTATTGTCTTGAATTGTTTCTTACTTTACCAGGTTATGTGTTCTGTGTTGTCTCTATAATATTCTTCAGCCCTTCATCTTTAACATTCCAGCATTGCTGGGTTAATCAGCTCCCAAGTTAAGGAAATTGGTTCTTCTGATAATTTTTGTTACTCTGTTTCTGATGTATTAATCTGTTATTCTGTGTTATTTTCCTTCAGAACATAGCTGGACACTACTGTAAGGCTGGCTTAGCAGTTGAAAGAGATGAATAATTTTATTGTAAGAGATAAAAAAATTCAACTTTCTTTCTCTCTGACAAGCAACTAAAAAGCAACCTGTCACTGCACTAGAGATTTGAAGATCAGTTAATTTTCTCCAAGGCTCTATAATCTTCTTAAATTATTGTGTGAAGTCCATTGAGATTTAAAATACTGACTAGGCCAAGGATAGATGYAAATATATTGTCTAATGTATGTGCACAGTATCCCATAAGCATCTGAAGGACTTGCTTCTTTTCCAGTAGTAATAGGAAAGATACTAGAAGATAATTAGAGCCTTTGAATGCAATATACTAGCTTTCTAGTCCATAGCACATGATGACTAATTATGCCCCTGAATCAAATKGTAAATTGAAAGCACTTTTATGGTATCCAAGTACAGACAATAGCCCTAATAAAAGAATGAAAAGGTTTACCTTTAGCTCAGATCTATTAAGATGACCTCCAAACTTACAAATGACACAGAAAGGCAGTATTAACAATACATGATAGAAAGCTTAAAATACAGAATATTTTGCAGAACTATTACTTTGGGCATTTTTATGCATGCATCTATTTTATGACACCAAGAGCACAAAAGGAAGGAATAAGTTAGATAATGGGAAKAGCATAAGCAAAGGGCATATTTTGGGAGGCACATTTGGAGTAGATAGGAATCAGTGTAGAGCACATCTTTTGCAATTTGCCAATAAAACTTCTTATTCTCATAAACGACAGACAGAATTTTTACCCTTCCAAAAAATTACTTCAAATCTTTCCTGTTGCTTCCTCAGAGCTAACAATCAGAAGATCCTGATAATTAAAAATGTTGTTTTGTGGTTAATAAAAAAGAAAGAAAAAAAGAAGTTTCATAATAATAATGTTAAAAAGCGGGTTCCTTATCTATATTTCAATCTATACAAACCCTTCTGGGCCATAGAACCTAGATAGGGGTTGCTGATCATGGTATAGGCTTTCTTGCTATTTTATTCAATAGGTCAGTTAAATTGTTAAAGTTAAATTGTTAAAGTTAAGTAAATAAATCATTCTCCTTTTTCATAGTAAAGATTTATTATGAAATTCTGTAACTACATGTCATTTGTGTAACTACAATGATATCCCTGTTGTATCTAAGCATCTATTAAATTGTGTAAATAGTAAAAGATTGGTAAAAAATGTGTCTTCCATTTTCCTTGAAACTGTAATGCTCAGTAAAGAGGGGAAGAAACCCTACAATCTCCTCTTCAAATTTCAAGAAAGTACATAAGGAAGGGGTTAAAAAAATCAAAGCTGAACAATATCTTCATTAATTTTATTCTTTTTAGTAGAAGAAGAAAGGAAATTATAAGTGAAAGCCTGCCTCATTGTAATGATGCTTAGATCTTTGTAAACCTAATCATAGAAAAGTATGAATAAAACTTCAAAACAGTTGTGTCTTATTACAGTCTTATATCTTCAAAGTGCTGGATAAATTTGAATGAAGGCTCTTCCAAAATGTGTTTTTAGTACACTGATCTTGACAACTTTCTTCCTTTCCAAGAGCACAGTCTTTCTAAATGAGACAAATATCCTTATATTTTTACGCTATATATTATGTTTAGAGACTAAATACCTTTAATAAGTTTTGTAAATTAATTACAGAATGGATAATGTAGTTGGGAAGGGACCAGAAAGAAAGGGTGAATTCAATGAACCAGAAAGAGGTGGAAATTAATGATGCTACATAATAATTTTGCAATCTAATTTTTCTAAATAATAGTAAGACGCTAAATCTGGAAATCTGTTTAAAGGTAATGGAAAAACATTTGGAATGTGTTGCAAAAGTGTGTTGTTGAAGTGTGTTGCCCTTTCACTTCTTCCAATGCTGAGAAACACAAACAACCCCCTTCTATTATTTCACATCTATACTAGAAGAGCAAGCCCTTCCTAGAGCACCAAGTAAGCAGGAAAAGTCTGCCACGCTAGATAACAGGGCAAACTTACACGACAGACAATTGTGTCTGCTGATTAGCTAAGGATTACCAGCATAGTTTGAAAAAGTCCTCAAGATGACTGACAACAGGTATTATGGCAATCACCTGCTCTTTTCTTTGCACCTATTAATTCATCCACTCCTGCAGTTGACTTCCCACTCACTTCTATAATTCATTTACTAAATGAATTTAAAAGAAGAATATTTACAATGTTTAGCATAATTCATTTACAACATTGTTACAATTATTCTACACTACAATTAAAGGTTTTCTCAAACATTTAATCTGCTCTATCCAGATATTAACTTTTCCTTGTAAGGTTCAGTATCTAGCAAAATGTAGTAGTTGCTGGTATTTCTTTTGAGAAGTAAATAATAAAACTATTCTGTTGGAAAGGAAAAAGATGGATATTTAGAAGTGGGATTATTATTTCTTTGATAACATTCAAAATGGCTGTATTTTGTTTTCAGTCTTTTTCATCTACAACAGTACAGTTTAGAAGTAGCATTTTCTTTCTGGCTAAGCAAGCAGAAGCTACAAATGAATATAAAACTAGTTCCACAACAGCAGAAGAGCATGAAGTGGAATGATATCAGGTGAAAAGAAGCTAAATAAAACACTAAAAGATAAAATTGGTAACTAAAACCTTACAGTGATACTATTCATTCACTGAATCTATATCCATATGGGGAATTCACTTAAAAAAAAAAGGTTTTTTTGTTTCTTTTCACTGTTTAGATTTTTAGTGATCAGCATAAACTTAAATGACTGGTAACCTCATGGGTCACTGCTTGAGATTTTCTTTTACTACAGTAGAAATATGACTGTCTGCCATAGATGGCATATTATGCTTTCACCTCATCAACTTTTTTCACAGTTACCTTTTCTCTGTTGTGGAAATATTAAATAAAATTCTAAGGAAAAACCATTCTGGAGTATTACAATCGGAACATTTTTGTTCAACTCCAATTCTAAATCTTAATACTAGAAAAAAAGAGAGGTTCATATCTCTTACAGGTAAGCAAATAACCCTATGTTTTCATACTGCAGTATCCAATTCTCTATCTCATTTTATCTTTTAGCTCTGAAAAGTGCAACTGCTAGTATCATCTTTTTTGCCTCTTGCTTTAATTATGCTCTTCATCTCCTTCAGGTTTCTCCCTTAATTTATTACCTTCACATTTCTTTAAAATCCCTGGAGTTTTGTTCTTCTCTATCTTCTTCCCAGCCTTACTTTCTTTTCTTTTCATGCTAGTCTTGACCAGCCAGTTTGCCAGCAAAACATATGAAGACATTTTGATTTCCTTACATATTATCTTGGCTACAAACTCAGCCACCAGATTTATGCCATCTCTTTGATTAAGTTCTTCCAGAAGGCTCATTTCTGCTGTGCTACCTGGGAGCAATCTCTAGCTAATATTGACAAATACATTTAACTCTAACATTATTCTAAAATGCAGTTGTTCACCCAGCAATTAGGTCCATACCATCTTTCACTGTGAACTCCCCAGCAAATGACAAGGCATGTAAATAGGAAGAATACACATCATAAAACGTATTTCATCCATCATTACATTCCTGAAGACAACTGCTTTTGCCCTGGTTTAATAGAATTGTGAAGTTTTTAAGTGGAAAATGCCCACAGGACAACTTACTCATATATGTGTGAACAGRTGATTCTGCACAGGGTACAACGTTTAGTTTAGTTTTAGTGGTTAGTGTCTAGTTAAAAATATCTAGGGAAGTGCTTTTGCTATTGCTAACTATTTGCATTTTTTCTTAGCCTGGGGATTACTTTTCCCCAGGTTTCCTTTATTCATTACTATTTTATGTATGCTTATAAAGCACATTTTTAATTGTAAATAATGGAATTGCAATCTATTCATTCATAATTGATAGGTTCTGTAGTCTTCTAGCCTGAATACATTTTATGAAGAACCAGTGGTATACAACTCCTTTCAGAATCTAGTCCATGATTTGCACTTTTTTTCATTAGGCACTTCTACAGCTACCTCACCCCTAAAAATAATAATCATAAGAAATGTAAGAGGGTTGTATTGGCTTAAACTAAGCATCCATCTAGCTCTAATCATAGAATGCCCAGGGTTGGAAGGGACCTCAGAGGTCATCAAGTCCAACCCCCCTGCACACGCAGGGTCACCTAGAGCATGTGGCACAGGGCTGCATCCAAGCGGGTTTTAAAGATCTCCAAAGAAGGAGACTCCACAACCTCTCTGGGCAACCTGTTCCAGTGCTTTGTCACCCTCACAGTGAAGAAATGCTTCCTTAAGTTCCTGTGGAACTTCCAATGCTTCAGTTTGAAGCCATTTCCTCTAGTCCTATCGCTGTCCACCACTGAAAAGAGGCCGCCCCCCTCCTCCTCACTGCCTCCCTTGAGGTATTTATACATGCTGATCAGGTCCCCCCTCAGCCTCCTCTTCTCCAGGCTGAACAGACCCAGCTCTCTCAGCCTTTGYTCAYAKGGYAGATRTTCCAGGCYYCTGATCATCCTSGTAGCCCTGCGCTGGACTCTCTCCAGCAGCTCCACATCCCTCTTGTACTGGGGAGCCCAGAACTGGACGCAGTACTCCAGATGTGGCCTCACCAGGGCTGAGAAGAGGGGGATGATCACCTCCCTTGACCCGCTGGAGATGCTCTTCTTAATGCACCGCAGGATCCCGTTGGCCTTCTTGGCSACCAGGGCACACTGCTGCCTCATGGTCAACTTGTCGTCCACCATGACACCCAGGTCCCTCTCTGCGGGACTGCTCTCCAGCAGGTCCACCCCTAATCTGTACTGGTGTCCAGGGTTATTCCTCCCCAAGTGCAGGACCCTGCACTTGCCCCTGTTGAACCTCATGAGGTTTCTCACCGCCCAGTCCTCCAGTCTGTCCAGGTCCCTCTGGATGGCAGCACAGCCCTCAGGGCTATCAGCTACTCCACCCGGTTTGGTATCATCAGCAAACTTGCTGAGGAAGCACTCCAGSCCTTCATCCAGGTCGTTAATGAATAAGTTGAACAGGAGACTGCAGACTTTCTCAAGTGAGTGGCATTACTATAGTACTACTGGACTTTTCTATTTAAGCATGGAATTCAATCAATTTCGGTCACACACAGAGGATTCTTATGCTACTTGTTAATATAGTTAACTTCTTGATTTATGGTAGGTTTTTTTTGTGTTTTAGTACTATTTCCCAATGGACATGCATTCTCCATCATACTAGGTCTGCATTGCATAGTTCACTTCTTCCTCCTATTTTTTTTTTTTTTTTTGTTTTCCTTTAAAAAAACATATATTCCTTTGGTCAAATTCTGGTGGTCTAATTCTAATTGGCTTCAATCAAGCCCTCTTTTCTACACAGGATCTTCCTAATCAAAAAGTCCTCCCTGTTTCTAAGGTAATAAACCTTTCCTCTCTACATCACTTTTGTCACTGGCATTCAGATATCACCTTTCTGTTTACCCTGTGCATAGTTGTAGGAAAATTTCAATGCCATCTTGAAAGCCCTGGTCTTTAGTTTCCTATCTGCTTTCTTTCCTACCTGCCCTACCTGCACTGTCCACTTACATCACTATAAGCAGATCCTCTGCAATATTTCCCATGAGACTACTGATACACTAGCAAGTCATAGTGCACATAAAGTGCCTCCTCTTASCAGATATGGTTTCTGCTTCCAAAAWGATATCTTTTATGCAAACYTGTAATGAGGAAGAGGTCTCATGATGTGTGGGGCCATGTCCTTCTAGGTTGCCAGGCAGAACCTTCCTACATTTGCTTCTCTTCATCAGCACTAACACTGTGGAGCCACAGCAGTGACGGTACCTCTAGAAACCTTCTGGATGAACCTTCCTGCTTGCCCAGGTTCCTCCAGGGAGCTCAGGTAGCTGCTGTGAATTTTGACCACCTTGGCCAAACTGGGTGAGAAACTTACCTGCCAGCCCACAGAACAGCCATCCGTGTGACCTCCTCTGCCATAATTTAATATAATAATAAAATCAATAATTTAATTACAATTTCCACCTCTTCCTTCCCTCCTGTTAGATCCCTGTTTTATTTCCAGTCATTCTTAGGGGCAGGACTGGAAGGAGGGACTCTGCGGTCACTGCCTTCTTTTTGTTGGCTTCCCTTTCATTTTTATTTCACTTTACTATCTTTCACTTTAATTTAATTAATTCACTTGTAATAAGTTTAGCTTCTCTCTTTTTTATGCTTTGTTTCTGGAATAGAGAGCCTGTGTCCCSCTCCATAGTGAAGCTGAAAGCTCTCTGCCCCTTTCCCTGCTGCCTCCTTCCTCCCTTCTGGGATGCTGCTCCCTTGAGATTCCCAGACAAGAAAGGTATCATGCTAAGTGCTGTGCTAGCAGGGATCATGATAGCTACTTTCCCCCCTAGGGAAATTATACATTTCAACACAATTTCAATRTTTTTAGTGGAGTTGGGTGGAACATGCCAGTAACAGAGGGCAGTGCGGAGATGCTGAGTTTGCAGACACTGGAATGAGAAATTATATAATATAATTATATCAGTGCAGAGATCTCCAGAAGTGGAAGCAATATAGCTATGTTGATACTGTGCTACACCCTCTAATGAACTCTTCTGGGAGGCTGTATCTAACTCAGCTACACAAGTATGGGTACCACACTTAGCTCCTTTTCATGGTGTTTTACTGTTGAGCTCAGAAACATCTGTACCTTACTCCATTCAACAGTGCTTATTACATTAGTATATTGTTATGTGAAATGCTAGACATATATATAGGTATGTATATGCATACAGTAAAGTTAGCATATGTTATATTTATATTAATAAATGTTATTAATGTCATTTATTATCAAAGGCTGCTGTCCTGAACCCCACCACATCTCTGATAAAGTATACTAAAAATAGAAGAAAATTAATAATAAAAATAAAATTGGTTTAGGAGACTGACAGCTGAACTCACCCTGCGAGATGGAATCAGAAAGACTTCACTTGTTGGTGAGAAGCTTCACCTGTGATTTTGGGATCACTACTTTAAATGTTAGGGACTGCACAGAGCTTGGTATATAGAACCTTAGAACACAGAGAGCCAGGCTTGAGTCCACTGCTGGGGAAGTCTGAAGCAAACAAGTAGTCTCAAGCAAACAAGTATAATGGCTTGTTTGTACAAATTCCTGGGCTTGCAGCATTTCACCTGAGTTATTTTCATATTCCTTAGTTTATATGACTGCAGAACGTAGCCAGTCCATATTACTTTTTACAGTAAGTACAGACAACACAGATATGATTTTACTATCGTGATTTGTCTATCTGTGTTAAAATGAACAGCTTTAACCTTCAACTGCTTCCTTTCTTCTAAAGAAACTTTTCTCCAGCTGCACTGTGTTTTTATGTGAGATTATACTGGAAGCTAGATATTATCTCTAGGGTTTTTTTTTATTAACAAAATGATACATTTCACAGATTATGACACTGTTCTAGAAATGCCAATTATTGAGAAAAATCACAGAAGGAGGAGGCCGAAAGATTTGATCTGTTCTAGCTTAGCATACTGTTATCTACTGATGTGGAGTGATTATTGAAAATCACTTCTCAACACTCAGCACTAAAGACCAAACTGTGAATGGGAACCAGATCGCCTGATATTTCAAAAATGTGTGAAGCTATGAGAAAGGATAAAGCAGRAACAAATGTTAAAAAGCTGGGGAAAGCTTTTTTGAATAATACATAAGGGTGGAACAGCTTGGCATATTCAGAGGAGGCTTTGGCTCTCTCAAAATCTAAGCATTCTGTCTGGTCCCCAGATGATCTGTCACACTATCATTTATTTTCTAGATAGTCAGCCAGGCTCACTCAGAACATGGTTTGCATTCAGCAACTCTGACATCAGCTCAGGCAGCCTGGTCCACCCACCCACCCTGTTGATCTCTCACAAGTGTTTGCAAGGCTGAGCAGTGAGCACTGATCTATCTGAAAAAAAAAAAAATCTAAAAGAAAATTTTCCACTCGGATCAATTTTTAAGCCAGACTCCATGTGCAGCTGCACAAACCGCTGGGCCAGGTCAAGGACCAGGGCAATAAGGAATGAAGGGGGAGTCCTCAAGCTTAGCAGCAGCTCATTTCAGGCACAGTTCAAGATGATTTAGGTGATGGGGAATGATATGTCCTGCAATTAACTGATCTCAGAGAATAGCCCAGGACTAGTGCTCCCTTCAAAGCCTCTGGATATTTTCAGTATTTCTGGCAGCACATCCAGATGTGGATGTGAGGGTGGAGTGGAGGGTGATATTTTCACTGGTAATGGCTAACTTACTTTACAGAAATTGCTGACACTTTCAATTGCTGCTGCCTGTCTCTCTTGCTGTCTCTTCCCTGCGTCCTCACAGGAATACTAGGTTAACTGTAACTATTTTAGGCTGAGAAAGTGTGATTCCCTATATCCACTCTTTCTGAGCAGAAGTAAAGCAGTGGCATCCCTAACCCAGAATTTCATCACTGATTTTGTTGAAGGCACACAGATGAGAAGAAAGATCAGAGGGGAACACACATCTGCTGTTTAGCGCACACGCTGGCTTTTAATCAAGTCTGTAATGACTGTTATCAGCACCGCTGCCAGCTCTTGACCGAAGATGTAGCAGGAATTCCCTCTGTGTCTGTGAGCAGATCAAGGACAACTGCTTGATGAAATCTGCACAAAACACATCTCTCTGCACRCTGTCAATGGCAAGATTCATTCCAACAAATACTCAGCGGTCAAACCACAGAGGCTTACGAGTGCCTCCAGTCATGTCCTACTGGTCATGGTGGTGCAGGCCATGGAGGCAAGATTGGTGCCCCTGTGCTGCTGGGTAGTTGGACAGTACATGCTGCCAATAGGTCATAAAAATTTTACCTTGAAAAYGGCTGTACACCCAACCCTGCCAAAGGGTGATAAGATCCCTTGGGAGCCTCTGTTCTGCCATACTGCCTACCATCCCTGYAATGCCTTTGTGTCTCCCCCTTCCAAAACCACATGGTTTGTGTCTTACTCTTGGCCCCATGAAGATTTAGATGAGTCTTTGATGAAGACTTTGATGAAGTCTTTAATGACTTGAGCATAGGGGACCTCTTAATAGAAGACAGATCAAAATGAATTTAAAGATAGAACTGGAATTCACAGTAGGAGRTGATATGTCTGAATCTGGTTTTGGATTTTTTATTAATATAAAGGATCCCATTAAAAGATACAGGAGATGTCATCAGTTATCTGACCCTGGGAAAGTAGTACTGTAGCTTGCTGTAGAAATCAGCTCACTTTGTTTTTAGTTCAGAATGTGACWATTCATAAAACATTGGTCTCATTTTTAAAGGCTATTAATATCAGCTCCAGCAAAAAAAAAAAAGCAGCAGGTTTTGTATGCTTTTTCAAGGGCCCAGCTTTTGAGAGATCTGGTTTCATCTTGGCTACAAGATGTGAAATTGATAATATGCCAGAGAAATAAGGAATGCCATAGATAATTTAATCAAAATTAAGTTTAGTGGCAAGGCTAAAGCAGTTAATGCTATAATCGCCCTCTAGAAAMCAATCTCGTGTGTTTGGAGAATCCACTATTTGCTTCGGAAAAGATTTAATCTCTTTTAGAAACGGAAGCATGACACTCRCTAATTTTATTACATGTTGCCAATAGTTTTCAAAATCATTAAGAAAAGGAGCTCAATACTATGAAGTAATGTTGATTTTCAAAGACAGGAGGTCAACAAGGGCATCTTGTTGATTTGCAGGAAGTTGGAATCAAAAGAAATGCAAAGATTGCATTTCAGAAAAAGCAGATATTTTAAAGTAACAGRTTTAAAAGAATGTTAATGAAAATCTTAAACATGTAACAGTAAATTACTAAACTGTAATGCAATTCAAATAACATATATGAAAAATGTATAGATATGCAATAAAATATCTAGGAATCAAGTGGCTACAAACATACCAAGAAGCAGTCCTAATTCTTCTTGTCAGTTTGCTAAGTTATGAGAATCACACATCAGTGTTATGGATGAATCTGACTGAATTTTCAGAAACTTAGCTCAAAAGAGGCCTTCTTGCATCTGCAGATGGAAGACTCGGTGTGAACAAAAGCCTCTGGGCAAAATGCTCTATTATCTTAACATTATTATAGGACCCTTTTAATCTATTTGGAATAGATGAATGTTTCTTCTAACAGTTAACTTAGGTGGATACACTAGTTTAAACATGCTCCCAGGCCTAGTTTAGCTTAAGATATTTTACTAAGAAGAGAAAGTTCTAAAGTATGTTTCACTGCTGCTAACAAAAGAGGCAGAAATTTCTCCCAGGAGAAAGTGCAGGATCAGGCTCTTTTTATTAGCTTATATAATCATTATCTATGTTGACAAGAAGAAAAAAAATAAAAATATTCCAAGAAAAAGCTATCTTTACAATAAAGACAGCACTGAAATATGAAAATCCATATTGAGTGCACCAGTGCCATAGRTTTGCTCTCCCTTATACATTCGATATGTACATTGTCCACATTGTATATATTGACAATATATATGTATATTGTCCATATATTGTATATATTCAATATGTRTAATGTCCACATTACACTCAAGCTGTTGTGCTCACCAGCTTCCTTTCAGATCAACCTACTGGGTATCTTCAAGTTGCCACTATTGATATCTACTTATTGACCTACGAGATCTCATGCATTTCAGATCAGAAAAAGGCAGTTGCAGGTGCACAAGAGCACAGAGCTTTGTAAAAATGCTTACATCTCCCCAAAGTGCTAGATGCTTTTGGCTTGACATCACGACGTGCTCTGTGCCTTCAGTCCTTACCAAAATCAAGAAAAACTAGGACTCTGACAGTGGATGAGAGTGCCTACCCAACAAGATCAGACTATTGATACTTCCTCCACAGATCATATATTTCTAGAACAGGAGCCAACCTGCATTATCTCTCTTTCTGTTCCGAGTTCTCATTTTGCTTAAGGGTCTTAGAAACTTTGGGRAAAAAAAAAAAAMMAAAAARAAAAAMCCCAACACTCCATTCCATRCTACAGACACAAARGAAAATCATAATAGAAAGATGTATCACCTTTGAAACACACCTGCTTATCTGCCTGTGGGTTAAGTAGAAAAGAAAAATGAAGTAAAACAGTTCCTCCCTTTTTGCATAAGTAATGAAATGTCAGGCAAATTTTGTTTCACCTATACAACTTTTCAGGTGATTTCCTCAGCTGCCATGCTGGAAGAGACACTAAAGAACTGCAGCTGTATTATTAACTCTAACTTAATGAGCATGCAATTGAAATTATTCCACTGCACATCTATATCTCCTGCACTGCAAAAGGAGGAGTCCTCTTCTCAGAGACTTCATTGAAGATCACTCATTCCCTATTTCTTTTTTCAAATGCTCCCACAATTAGGACCAGGCTTTCAAAAGTGCTCAACACCCTGCAGGTTTCACTATGCTATATATGTCTGGACAGAGAGCCACACTAGAAAACCTGAAGCTCTTTTTACAGCCCAATAGTGGGTCTTGTGATCTTGTAAATATATGGATCCACATATGCATATTTGCATTCATAAACTATATTTCATATGAAGAGGTCAGTGGTAACAGTCCACTGTTATTTCTTGAGATGGTTCAGATGATAGAGTAGAGTTCTTTATCCTCCATGAGCTTGCTTATTATTTCACAGAATCACAGAATGGTCGAGGTTGGAAAGGACCTCAAGAGATCATCCAGTCCAAACCCTCTGATCAAGCAGGGACACCTAGAGCACAAGGCACAGGGTCTCACCCAGGAAGGTTTGGATGCTCTCCAGTGAAGGAGACTCAGTTCTAGGGCTCACTCACCCTCACAGGAGAGAAGTTCTTCCTCATAGGGAGATGGAACCTCCTGTGTTTCAACTTGCACCCATGAGGTTCCTCTCTGCCCAACTCTCCAGCCTGTCTAGGTCCCTCTCAATGGCAGCGCAGCCTTCTGGAGTGTCAACCGCTCCACCCAGTTTGGTATGATCCATGAACTTTATCAGGGTGCACCCAGTGCCCTCAACCAGGTCATTGATGAACAAGTTGAACAGCACCGGGCCCAGTACTGACCCCTGGGGGACACCACTGGCCACAGGCCTAAAACTGGACTCRGCCCCATTTATCACCACCCTCTGAGCTCTGCCATCCAGCCAGTTCTCAATCCACCTCACTCTCCACTCATCTAATCCACACTTCCTGAGCTTTCCTATGAGGATATTATAGGAGACAGTGACAAAAGCCTTGCTGAAGTCAAGGTAGACAACATCCACGGCTCTCCCCTCATCCAGCCAGCCTGTCACCCCATCATAGAAGGCTATGAGGTTCGTCAGACATGACTTCCCCTTGATGAATCCATGCTGACTACTCTTGATCACTCCCTCATACACCTAGAGATGGTCTCTATGATGAGCTGCTCCATCACCTTTCCAGGGACGGAGGAGAGGCTGACCAGCTTGTAGTTTCTTGGCTCCTCCTTCTTGCCCTTTTTGAAGACTGAAGTGATGTTGGTTTTCTTCCAGTTCTCGGGCACCTCCCCCACTCTCCATAACCTCTCCACGATGATGGAGAGCGACTGAGCAACAACCCATGCCAGATACACTCTTAGATGCATCCCAACCAGATCCTTAGATTTATGGGTATTCAGTTTCCCTAAATAATCCTTAACCCAATCCTCCTCGACCAGCGCTAAGTCCTCCTCTCTCCCTGATCTCTCTCCTGTGTCCAGGCTCTGTAGTCCATGGGGACCAGCCTTAGCAATAAAATCAGAAACAAAGGTGGCACTTAGTAGCTCTGCCTTCTTGGCATCCTCCATCAACACGGCAACCTCCCCATTTAGCAGCAGACCAACCTTCTCCCTAGTCTTCCTCCTGCTGATGATTTATTTGTAGAATTCCTTCCTGTTGTCCCTGACATTTCTCACTAACTCAAAATCCAAATGAGCCTTGGCCTTTCTCGCTGCATCCCTCTTTGAAAATCTTCCTATATTGTTCCYATGTTGTCTGAGCCTTCCTCCACACTGTGTATACTCTCTTTTTCTTGTTAATTTTTTCCTATTTTGATGAAATTTCTTTTACCTAAAGCACACTTTATAGTAAGATTTTTAGTGTTGATTTCAGTGTAATCTTAATGCAACCCAGTGTCTCCAAGACATCTTAAAGCTTGCCAGGCTGTTCAGAATAATGATCTTTTCCAGTGAAGAATGCAGCATTTTGTTTTGTAGATAAAAGGATGCAGCTAAGAAACATTGAGCTTTTTTTTTTTTTCCTATTAGTTCAACTAAAGATTTTTTGAGATATAATAATCTGTCTTATCACTGCAGCAAGATGCTATTTTGATAGAATTAATTTTAAATAAGCTTCCAGCCTTTCATAGTTCAGTGCACTAATTACTTCCACACAACACAAACGCAAGATGACACTTTTTATACATGGGGCTATAGGGACACATATATAGAGAGAAACAGAGAAACACATAGAGTTAAAACACTGTTTTTCCTTCTTTTACACAAAGAGATAAAGAAAATGCACTAAGGAAAAATGGTGAAATGCTAAATAAGGACATAAACCTGCAGAAGAGAGATACACCTCGCTAAGGATTTATTTTTTCTTTTAACCTTAGAACACAGAAGAAATATATAGCTCCTTTATATTGACAGCCAAGAATATCCTTTAAAGCTAGCAATGGACAACATAGCTAGAGTTGTTTAAGGTGTATCAATCTATTCTGTAATTAACAGTAGAAAGAATGAACATGGTATTTCAAAGGTTTTTTAGAAAGATTAATTCAGCATGAAATTTTTTTTTAACAAGAAGCAAATTTTTCTGATTTGTTTTGTTTTAAATGCATACATTTGTTCACTAGAAAAGACAATTATCCAAGATGTCTTAAGGATTTAACTTGCTGCAATTCAGCATAACATTTTATTATTATTATTATTATTATTTAAATCAATTTCCATTCTGTGCAAGCCATAGGTTGGAAGCTACAGAATGAGGACAAATCTTTTCGGAAATACCTTGTCGTCTTTTCAGTGCAACCCTACTGACTTAATTGAATTATACACATCACCATAACTGAAAGCAGAATTAGGCCCTCTATGCATCCATGCTTTTCCTCAACTTTATTTCCTCCCTTAGCCTCAGGGAATGTAACAGCTGAGAAGGAGGGCTGCATTCCAGTCAGAAAGCTCTCAAATCATAGAGCTAAGATTTAAAACCTGCAGTGCTCTGTATGTGAGCTGTGTTGGAAATGCTAGCTGGCAAATCATACCCAACTCATTATTAACTCTTTACGTTAATTGCAACATTTTGCCTTGCTCAGCATCTATAAATCAATTCCTAGCACTCTCCCTGTGTTAATATATATATATAAAGTTATTTAATAGATAACCATATATACAGGGTACATACTGACTAGTCAGAGGGACTATTAAATCAGCTAGATTAATTTTCAGTGTAGATTTAGTGTAATCTGATACTCATTTTTCTGCAATGCCCTTCTCTACAAGGTTGAAGAGTTTTCCCCACTTGAGAAATCTTGGCTTGGGATTGCTTTCTTCTAGATTTAGATGCCTAAAAGTTAGGTCTTTAATTTAAACTAAAGTTCTATGTTCTCTCTATAGTCACTGGAAAGACAGACTCCTTGATGGGTGACTCCCGTTTTATCATTAATCATTCTTTGGAATCTGTTCTTTCTCCACACTAGCTGTTGAGTGAATCTTAATGCCTACCTTGGACTACAGGTGAGTGACTTGTTAAAAGTGAAAACCAGCTCAGATGAATCTGGGTCCTTGGCTCTATAATCGTGTATAAAATCACTGTAATTGTTTAACAGCCTTTAGAAAGGGAACCATTAGGACAAAGATTTATCATGATAGTTAGCCATCAGACAGCTTTGCACCTGGGTGGGAAAGAAGATAAAATACCTTCAGCTGGTAGTGGGAGAGAAGGCAGAGCTTATTTTCAAGTGATATGAATTTTGTGAAGAGAGAAAATGAGACTTAGTTTTTGAAAATTCAAGAGAAAAAAAAAAAAAGATCACCAAAATAATCAGTGAATAGGATACTCCCCTTGAGTGGTGAAGACCAATGTTTATACTGCTCTCATTAATTTCCAACAATTTACGGAGAAAAGACTTTTACCTTAATAACRTATGCTTCTTTCTGTTTGGACTTGGACTTGCAGACCTTTCCTTTTCCAATGGGTAGATTGYATTTCAATCAAAACTTTTCAGAAATTGCCAGAGCCTCTGTGTGTCTTGGTCCAAACCACAACCTCACACTGAGCTCCAGGTGATCTGCATCACAGCAAAAACCTTAGGTGGACAACCAAATAGCAGGATGTTCTCTTCACCCCTTTTATATWAGAAGGCAAGGAATATTCTTGGCATAGTAGCAAATAATCCTACAGATTCCCTAGAAGCTTTCTAGTGCCTAGCATACTCTAAGCTAAATACTATTAACACCATCTCATGCTAAGTAAGTAAAAGCTTTGGCTTTACATACAAGGACATCCTAGCCTGAGACATCTTTCCTTATATAGATATTAGATCCTATACAAGTAAATGTACACCAAGAAATGTGTCATAAACTACTCTCAGAGAGAGCATAGGAATATGTACATGAAAACCAAAGGAATATTTACATGAAAACACGAGAGAAATCCAGTGAATTTATATGAAGCCTAAATCTGCTGCTGTCCCACACATGAAATTTGCCCAGCAATGAACATGTATATCTGATTGGTGGGATTCTTATCACATAAACAATGCCAAGTTTGCAGATGATGGAAATGTTTTTGACATCCCTGAAAAGATATGCATGCTGTTTTTCATATGGTCACATCTAGCTGGCGTATTTCAATAGTTACCTATAGAGAATGTGGGAGGAAAAAAACATTAGGAGCTAAAGAAAGTAACATCACAAATAAGCATTTGAAAGCAAATTGCTGCTTTTAATTTTTTTCTGTTAACCAGCACCTATATCACAGATCCATCTAAGCAGAGCTGAAAAAGATTCAGACCTTAAGCATTTGGTAATTCAAAAATTAAAAATTCTTTACGGAAGTGTCTTGATCTCATCCATACTTTCAATGGATGAGTAACAAATGAAAAAGTTACTCATCAGTGAGAAAGTAACAATGAAAAAGTAACAAATACTTGTTTTTTAAAAGAGTCAAAGATATCAATACAATTTATTTTTATCTTTGGAGTGATACCAGAGGCCTTTTCTAATTATATAAATATAGCTATTTATATTACAAATGACAAAGCAAGGTGCCTGGATAAGAGTGTTTTGTTATTTCCAGAATTTTATACCTTCCACAGAAAAAAAAAAGGAAAAAGGGTGTAAATCCGCAAAATTTCAAATCTTCCTTCAACAAAAATGAAAATGCCTGTTTCCCAGGAGCAGGAATTCTGAATGCTGATAAATTGATCTGGGCAGTTCAACCCCTCTGCCAGAGTAGAACTTTAAAAATTCAAGAAGCCAAGAGTCAACACTCTAGACAGCAGAATGGGTATATACACTGAACCTACTTGAACAACAACCGAAACCAAGATCTCTCATGACTCTAGAATTAATACCTGGCTTCTACTAGCTCTGGGAACCACAGGAAATACTTTCAAATTACTGGTAATGAAAACACAGCTAGTAATTTGTGCTGTGGAATATTGAGGGAAAAAAAATAAGGTTAACTGGTGTTGCTGTCACTGCTTTCCCCTTGCCTTCACAAAGAGAACTGAAAATCATAGTATCAAAATCACCTTTCAAAGCAAGGTAACCTGAATTTCTGAATCCTTTCCAATTTTGCAGCATAAAAACCTGCAGAAGTCTCAATTAAGAATCCTAAAAAGGAACTTCATATATTAAGCAGGACATCCATAAGAAAATAAATAGGTTGTCAGAAGGCCTTAAATGCAGAAAAATCAGTAGCCTGAAAACCCACTGAAATTCTCACTCAGTAAATCTTCAACTAGGTTCAGCCATGGTGAATTGCATTGCCTCCTGGCATTAAGCCCTGCTAATTACCTCAACCCTCACTCAGGGAGTGGTGAGACTTTATATTACCATCAAAGTACATCCAGTTTTCTGCATCAGCCATACAGAAACCACAACTAAATCAGTCCTTGAAACCAGGATCTTTCTTCCCTTTAATGCTACTGGAGTCCTTGTCAACTTAAACTACTTAGGAATCAACACAAAATCTTGAAGACATAGCTGCCAATAAAAGCTTTTCAGCATGAGAAGGATTATTTTTGGACAGTAATCAACATTTTAGGCATTAGATTAAATTATAAAATTATAGAAATGCTAAGAAACAAACTCATTAGTACTTACTTTCCCTTTGTTATAAGCATTAATCAAGATTTCCAAACACTGGAGGTGGTAGGATATTCGCGATTACAACTCTGCTATGTAGTTAATTCATCACAACATTTATTTCAGTTTTCATATAGACATTAAGGACTGTTACATTAAGACCTTCTTAGACTCTTAGAGAAGAATGGGCAATATCATCTAAAGTTTTTGTGTAAAATCAGAGAGTGACTCAAGAGTAAAACTCAGCAAAATCCACACTAGATAAAAGCATTTCAGAGAAACCCTGAATTCTCAGCTATTGCAATGCTTTTGCAAATAACTTGATCTTGTCTGTCTTCTCTTTGAAATAATGCAATCTGCTCTTGATTATGCTTAGGTGTATTATCAGTTCTACAAGGAAAGAAGCACCAATGCAGTTTGAATCCTCTGTTATGACCTGTGAAGTGTGACATGAAAATATCGAAGCTATTTCCAAGTAAGCTAGTTCAATCCTGAACATACACAGGTGGCTTAGGGATGCTGCCACATCAAAATAACTAAACAGCTTCCAGAGCTAACCTAAATATGCTTGTGCAGAACTGACCTGCACCTTCACACCATCTGGACTGCTCACTCAGGTCAACGCTAGCTCAGAGATCTCTGTGCCCAACAGTCAGCAAGGTCACAGACCTTTCTTTTCACCATCACCTCCTCATGACAGGCTGTTTTGTCAACATTTTGCTTGAGCTAGGATTTTGCTTTATCCAGATGAATCGCTTCTGTCAGTTGGGCAGAAGGTGATAGCTCCTTCCATAAATCTTAACTTAGGTTATAAGAGGCATACATTCTCCAAGTGAAATTCACAGTATGCTGTCCACTCTGTAAGATTCCTATTGTGGTCAATGGAGCCCACCAAAATGAAAGGAAGACAACATGAAAGCAGTTCCTGCTTTAGAGAGCTCGCATTGTGGTATCTAGACAAATGACACAGAACTTTCTCTGGGCTGAGGGCTAAATAGCATTTCASATCTTTTTCAGAAACCACATGTAAGGCTTCTGGGCATGAGGCTGCCCTAATGCAGCTGTAGACTGCTGGAGCCAAACACTGACTCACTCATCAGCAGCTCAAACAAGTGTATGGCAGCATATTAATAATGATACAGACATACCATAACACCCATTTTAATGTCCCTTCCCTGCAAACAAGTGATAGAGTGAATGGAAAAAGTAACCAGTGAGGGAGAAAAAAACTGTTTGAATGACAGCGAGACATGGTAAAAAGAAATATATTTTTTCTGATCACTGCAGAGGCTTTCATTCCTCTACTCCCATCGTCCCACCTGGAAACATCACACCTAGCCTAATGACAGGGAAAACAAGAATGTTCCTCATAGAATAGAAGGCAAAAACAGTTTGTCTGGTCCTGAGGGGGCTAGACTCCTCTTGAAACACTGAGCTGTATGTGTCTTGGGTTCCTTTTCCCACACATTGACATTGTTCATCATCAAAGGAGAGAAACAGGAGAACAACACAACATTACAGACACAAAGGCAAGCAGCACGCATGAGTCTACAAAACTGCTTGGTGCTGGCTGCTGTGATGGTAAAAGTTTTCATACTTTCAAAGCTGATTCAGTAACTTTATAGAAAAAAAGTAAGAACATAACTATCCTACTGGGTTCGTCCACCTCTAGCTCAACAGTCTGTCTCCAGGAGTGCAGAAAGGAGCCATTTAGAGCCACATGAGCCTAGTACTTTTCTGTAGCTCTTTCCCAGCATCTATAGAGGGCTTTTAAACAGAAAGATACCATCTGTCACTCAAGACATCCCTGAATTAAAGACCTCTGGAGCTTGAGTGATATTCTGAAGAAGTATAATTATATGCTTTTTCTTTGTTTGTTTGTTTCATTTCTAAACTTTCTAAAGCCACTGCATATACAGAAAAATTAGAAGAACTTGCTCGAAGTAAGATATGGATTGAAAAATCTCTATTTTTATCTTTAAAGTATGTGGGAACCCATCTCTATTTGCTGTCTTGAGCGGACTTGACCCCTTTTTCAATTCTTCCGGGGTCCACTTCCAAAAAAGACAATACCCTTCCAAATTCTCTGTTTACTAATAAGAGCTGCAGGGGGCAGCTGGACAGCAGAAGTGGAGGAAGAAACAACAGAGCAGGAGCATGGCACAAAGCCAGGCACAGACAGCAAACAGTAGCATAGTAATTGGAAAGAGGCGATAGAGAATTGCCTTCTGTTGAAGGGTTTCTCCTGAGACTGTGGCCAAATAAACTGAAATCACCTTCAATGCCATGCACTCCTTTCTAAGGCTTATTTTTTCAAACCGTTTCTCCCTATCCCCTGCCATTTTCCTTGGCACATCATAAGCAAGGAATCTGGCTTTCATAGGTGCCCCGGGCTTTCTGTCCTACTTTTTCCCATGGCAGGAGGATCCCAAATCTAGCCACACTTCACCTTCCACCCCTGAGGCAGCAAAGTTCAGTTTTACAAGACTGCACAGAGTGTAGTAATTTACTTAATTTCATCAAATGGCTACTTGCTGCTGAAAAGGCCAATTGCACAATCCTTTTCTTCACAGTCCCCGCCTGCTCCAGATCCCTGCCCCTGGCCATCAATGCTTTGCTTGCAATATAATGGTTATGCATCTCTAGGCTAAGTCAGCTTAATTCACTGAAATGTAAAAACTAATCTACCAAAACAAATATCAGTAAGCTAATGTGATTTACTATAGAGCTATGAGCTCAGTGTCTAAGATCCCATCATAGCCACTGGTAGTCCAAAGAGCAAAACAAATGACCAGCGCCCTTAGTCTAGGTGCTGAGAATTAGGTCTAGGCACTGAGAAGTACATCTCCAGTGCTTCTGAAGAAGCCTTGGGGAGAGAAACTTGGCTGGCTTCTAGGTGCACAAGTTTCTCACAACACCTATATATGATATTACAGTTTCATGCAGGTAATGAACACGCATGGTGAATCCAGCATGGATTCACCAAGGGGAAATCCTGCTTGACTAACCTGATCACCTTCTACGAAGGAATATCCAGCTGGATAGATGAGGGCAGAGCGGTAGATGTCGTCTATCTGGATTTGAGCAAGGCTTTTGACACTGTCCCTCACAGCATCCTCCTGGACAAGCTCCAAAGGTGTGGGATAGATGAGTGGACAGGGAGGTGGATTAGGAACTGGCTCGATGGCAGGGTGCAGAGAGTGGTTGTCAATGGTGCGGAGTCCAGCTGGAGGTCTGTACTTAGTGGTGTCCCCCAGGGGTCAGTTCTCGGTCCGGTCCTGTTCAACTTACTCAGTAATGACCTGGATGAAGGGCTGGAGTGCTCCCTCAGCAAGTTTGCTGATGATACCAAACCGGGTGGAGTAGCTGATAGCCCTGAGGGCTGTGCTGCCATCCAGAGGGACCTGGACAGACTGGAGGACTGGGCGGYGAGAAACCTCATGAGGTTCAACAGGGGCAAGTGCAGGGTCCTGCACTTGGGGAGGAATAACCCTGGACACCAGTACAGATTAGGGGTGGACCTGCTGGAGAGCAGCCCCGCAGAGAGGGACCTGGGTGTCATGGTGGACGACAAGTTGACCATGAAGCAGCAGTGTGCCCTGGTGGCCAAGAAAGCCAACGGGATCCTGGGGTGCATTAAGAAGAGCGTCTCCAGCAGGTCGAGGGAGGTGATCATCCCCCTCTACTCAGCCCTGGTGAGGCCACATCTGGAGTATTGCGTCCAGTTCTGGGCTCCCCAGTACAAGAGGGATGTGGAGCTGCTGGAGGGAGTCCAGTGCAGGGCTACCAGGATGATCAGAGGCCTGGAACATCTGCCCTATGAGCAAAGGCTGAGAGAGCTGGGTCTGTTCAGTCTGGAGAAGAGGAGGCTGAGGGGGGACCTGATCAGCGTGTATAAATACCTCAAGGGAGGCAGTGAGGAGGAGGGGGGCGGCCTCTTTTCAGTGGTGGACACTGATAGGACTAGAGGAAATGGCTTCAAACTGAAGCATTGGAAGTTCCACAGGAACTTAACGAAGCATTTCTTCACTGTGAGGGTGACAAAGCACTGGAACAGGTTGCCCGCTTGGATGCAGCCCTGTGCCAGGTGCTCTAGGTGACCCTGCGTGAGCAGGGGGGTTGGACTCGATGACCTCTGAGGTCCCTTCCAACCTTCAGCATTCTATGATTCTATGATTCTATGCTAGAGCACCTCAAATGGTGCAACTTGCCATACCAGCTTACCATACATGAGTAACTGAATCAAAACTTTGCTGTTTTCTTCGAAGATGGACTACATTGTCTGTACTTGCAAGTCTTCCAACAGCAATAGCAAGAGTTACACTTGAAAACTTGCCATTGTCTATAAGTCTGTAGACTCCATGTAAGAACTCAGGCATTAATTTGAGCTGAATCACATGCATGATATATTTAAACTGATGCAGACCAGTAAAAAAATCTCAAAAGAGTACAGGCACATATAGAAGAGATGATAAAGTTTCCCAGACTGAATTTCTATATTCAAACACATTAACAAAAACGAAGTTGATCAATTTTATATGACATTGATTGTCTATCTGAGTAAATTTAAAATCTAATACACAGCTTCCAGTGGTTTGTGGTCTCCGGAATCTGTCTCCAAATTTTCATACACACATACTTCCTTACTGCTTCAGCTACATAAATATCTATTGATACTAGAAAGTTTTTTTGTCTGCCTCTGAGAAAAATAGGCCTGAAGGTGTTCTGTCTAAACTCCTTGTTTTAAAATATAGTCTGCATAAACAAGCTCTGCCAGCCCTAGGCATTTCTTGCAGATCCCTAAGTTAAAATAATAATGGACACTGAATGCCTTTTGGAGGTTGATCAATTGGGAGTCTCTACAATAGATTAAAGAAAAAAAAAACATATTCTGTTGCCAAGATGATAAATGAATTAAACAACTGATCTAATCCCCTAAAATACCATCTAGCTCAATATTAATGAAGTAAGGAGTTAATGAACAGGATAAATTTAACCCTTTGCTGTATTCAAATATCTGTTTACCAACACACTAACATTTTGTTGACAGAGTATTTTAACTGAGGATATCATGTTGCTAGTCTTGGAAGACTTTACTTTAGAATTCAAATCACAGAATCATCACAGCCCAATGCCTCTCTGTTAACCAGGATGGAAAAGTAAGCTGTAATTATGTTTAGAGGCTTGTTAAATATATATATATATATATATGTATAAAATAATGGATCCTGGTGTGCAGAAATGTATGTGATGTATTATACCTTTTGATTGGAATGTGTGTCTTGACAACAGAGAGCCAGCAATATTCTTAAAGAAAGTGTGTCTCCTTGGTCAGAGAAAGTGAAGTTTTGTGGGTGCATTTCAGGTAGGAAATAGAACTAAGTGCCTTCAGTTCAGCAAAAATGCTGCCTCCCGGACGAACCTAATGTAGGATTATGTACCTAGCTAGGCAGTTGACTCTTGGCTTAGTTCCTGTACCTAGGTTGAAGACACACTATGGAGCAGGGTACTGAAGGTAGAATGAAGTACAATTTCTGCTACTGTTGTAATACTGAAGCCCTTGAAGCACATTTTACACACATACATTCGCCTACTTTTTTTTTTAAAGACGCAAATAAGCAAGTGCACAGCTAACTCAGTAAATTAAACACAATCTGAAGATCACTCATATTTATTAATATGCAAATTGGAAAGTTGTTCACTATGCACATAGCTTATTAATAACAAACATACATAGTAAATTATGTTTGGAGATTCAAGAATAAGTCTAGATACCAAGGTTCTCTAACAGAACATCCAATTTTTTTTTTCATGTGGATGCTCAAAGCAGCAATGAAGCATGMAAAACATGCATTAATAAGGATCTAAATTATTATTGAAGATCTGAGTACTCCATTTATATGACCTAGTTGGAAAATTGTGCCTCCAGCATACTTCTACCAGTTAAAAGAAGATTTATCTCTAAGCAAACCATACAAAAAAGCTAATATTATAAACTCCAGGGCTCAAGTCACCTTTCTTTAGTCCTACAACAGGGGTACCCAGGTGAGAGAGTGCTTGGTTATCCTGGTAGCTGATGGAAGCTGGCAGGAACTTCCCCAGAAAATACCTTCTTTCCTCTCCAGGAAATACCTTCTTTCCTTTTTCTTACCTAAGCAGAATGTGCTCTTAACGTGGCTACTTCCATTAGGAGACTAAAGTCAATCAGGAAAAATCTAGATCTATGTCTTCTGAGAGTGAGCTGTATTTGGATAAGTATTTATTGCTTCAGGAAGGCTTTTTAATCCTGAGGAATATCAAGTCACTCTCAGTTTGTCATCAGATCTGTTTGATATTCAATTTAAGTATTTTATAGTAGAAATGCCTCAGGCATATACCTGTCTACATAAGTCTGACCAAGTGCAACAGAGATTCTCTGCATTCAGCCAGACATGCAGAATTTTCTATAATATATCTTCAACTCCATTTTGTCTTCATATTGACTCCAGATTTTAGATATAATAATAAGTCATACAAGAAAAAAGGAAGCTAGAACGACATGTTATCAATCTGGTGCCATGCCATTTAGTTCGCTGTTCTCATTTTTTTAATGATGAATGGGTGCAAAAAGATTCTGCATAGAGAATGAGGGATTTGAGCTTCAAAAATGCTGCCCTATATAGGTAGCAAAATGCTGCCCTATATAGGTAGCAAAATAGATAGCTGCATGAGGCTAACACAAGTGTATAAGAGATGTTACCAGGAGGAGGCCCATTATTTACATATTTTTAATTTGTAAGTATTTTTATTATGCCTAACATCATCTATAACAACAAAAAGCACTGGGTTCACCTCAGAATACTATCTTCTGTTTGCTGAACAAAAGAGACAGCATACAGTAAGGAAGGAAGTTTTGAGGGTTTAATTATCGAAAAAAAAAGCAATATAGACCAAAATTAGTATTTCTTCTGTTGTTTTTTTTTCCAGTGCTGCTGACAATGTGTTGATGTGCTTAATAAGAAATCAAAGATAATGTGGATAGCACATTCTCAGAAAGAGGTAGATGTGGGAGAAAGAATGGCAGAAAATATTTGGGATCTTAGTGAAAGAAAAGATAGTTGCACGTGAAAGGATTTCTCCATTTCATAGTCCTAATGGATACCTTTTGCTAAATCTAAAGTACTACTCTCTTTTCATTCACAGCTGTTTTTAATGGGAAATGGGTCTAGGTAACCCTATCTGACAATAATCAATTTTAGTCCAAAAGAAGATGAAAAAGAGAATGAAAAGAGAAAGGAGAGAGAAAAAAATAGATAAATATATATTTCCTAAGAAGGATAAAAAATCCTCACTGTGTTTTTCCAAGAAACCTTCAGTTTTGCAGGATGTCCATAAATGAATAAACTGGGCTGTACTCCTATCTTAAAAAGTCACGTTGCTCAGTGTGGTTTTGGAGTATTTTCCATCCTTGGAGAGCCTGAATTTGATTTAAATTAAATTTTATATATATATATATATATGTATGTATAAAACCCTTAATAAAGGGTTAAAAGAAGCCCCTGTGAGGGCACTGCCAACCTCAAAGCTTGCACTGTAATTCAATACATGAGCCTTCTTCCACTAGAGGTGTAAGTTCTCTGTTTGGTTTTGCATTGGAAAGRAGAAAAAGCATGTAGGAATAGTCAGAAGAATTTGAGAGTTCTAAAGAATTCCTCCTTGTCTCCCCTTATGCTGAGTTTCTTTGTGACTCGCCATCATTTCACACCCTCAATGCAGATGGAAGGAAACTCAAGTTTGTTCAGGAGGACTAGCTGTTCTTTGAGTTTAGACCCCAAATGGTCAGACTTGATAACTGGATTAACATCAACCAGGCCTGTAGCTTGTAAGTGAAAGGTTAATTTAGACAAAAATTCATTTTCAGATACAAACTGAACCAATCACAAAGATTGAAGATAGACGGCCAAGGCAACGCTTGAGCGTTTGACTAACACAGCACCCAAACAAACAAAAAACTGTGCAATATGTACGGAAAAAAATGCCTCAGGTCTGTAATTCTCTCTTCCAAGGGACATTTTGGCTAAATGGTAGAAGGATTTTAGTGAACCAGTTGTAGTACATATAAACTATGAAGATATATATGTACAACACCAAGCCTATATAAGAAAGACAGAAAAAATATGGAATTTAAAAAATAAATAAATTACATTTGACATACCACATTTACTTTTTTAAGTCATGTAGTGTAATTCTATCCTTTGTTATGAGCATTTGGTAGAATGTTCAACAGAGGCCAGAACTTCTTAAACTGCAAGGGGCAGTAAAGCACAGAAAAGGTAAATCCAGATGTGAAACAGTGGTGCAATATAAGTTACATATGGCAGGCATACATGAGATTGCCCTGCATTTGCTTTTTAACTGTGAAGTGTAACTACTTAACCTGGCACAGCTGCAGTACAGATGTGCCATATGCCTTTATTTTTTTCTCTGATAATATAATTGCCACACTATTATAAGTATTGTGTTCATCATCAGTCTGAGTTGTTTCCAGCAAGATAATTGACTGGTTGAAGGAGACAGATATTTCTATTGCCCTGGTGTGTGGAAAAATAAAGACAAATGAAACTGTCTATTTTCTCTAGCACCTTATGATCAGTGCAAACACACAAGCTAGTGGCTGGCCTATGCATACCTCTTGGATACACTGCAGAATAGATGCTCTAGTGCCTGGCCATAGAACTAAAACTATTTCTCTTCTGTCACCTCCCTCCCCTTTTTTTWAAAAAAAGGGGGAAAAAAAAGAAAAGAAAGAAAGAATGGTCTATATTAGATCTGATGCTACTAGCTGAATAGTATGTTGTTTCATACAGTTTACATGGAGAAACTTCACCTTGCAGGTTGTTTACATACTGTTCAATGCAATTGCTTTTGGGGYGCATGCTATTCACAGCATGTTCACATAAGGCACATGGTATTCTTCCCATTTTCTATACAGGATTTAGGAAGCATTTCAGAGAGCTTTTGCRATTCTTAAGGCTAGAAGGAGACTTTATGATCATTTACCATGACCTTTYGCATATCACAGGCCATAAATATTCCCTAGCTGACAGAAAGCCTTGTCCACATGTGGGTATTCATATGAATCCCAAGACAGTGTGAACATCTTTCTTGTTTTATAAATAGGAATGAAATGAATAAGATATCTTTACATCATTTATCATCCATAAGAAGCTGCTTATAGTCTGAATGGACAGTGTTTTCACTGACACTTGCGCCACTCTTCATTGGATAGGACAGTTCAGCATTTAAAATGCTGTATTCCCAGATGTTCAGTTCCTTAAGTCTTAGAAAGTTTCCTGAAATGCAGCCTGAAGCCCCTCAACAACAACCTCAGCAACCTCCTCCTTCCATGTGTGGTGGCATATGATGGGCCTAACTAAGCATCYGGCCGCTCACGGATGCATTGGTAGGCATTCAATAGATGCCTGCATCTTCCTATGCAGCAGAAAATGCTTCGTAGATTAAAGATAATCATCCCATGCACTGGTTTTGGGGCTAATAACCATGACCTTATTCTTCCAGCACAAAACTTGAAACACGTTTAAAATGACCTTTTAAGACAAAACCCAGGATCTAAAGTCTCTTTGAAATTCATTAAGACTTTGGCTTCTACATGTTTGCAGATAGTACTAAAATGCGACTGGTAGATTAGATAATGGTGAAAGGAGGGGATGGATATTCACAAACATGAACTTTAGCCCAGGGTGGTTTATCRCTGAAGAGAGGGATGCTCTTCAGGGCTGACTAAAGGAGCATCCCTTTTTCTGCTGAAAATACAGGGAACGTATTAGACTTCTTTGATACCCATCACAGTCCCCATTGATATATTGGTCTAAATTCACCTTTKCTCTTCAAGCACAATTTATAATCAATCAGTGATAACCTGAATGGGTATGTAACACTCCTGCAAACAAAATGAAACAGATGCACAGGCTCTTCCAGGTGCTTTTTGGACCCTGCTGGAAGGGCTCCAAATAATTAGCTACTCACCAGATGGGCTGCAAAGCACAAACAACAACCTAATGTGTCTTGTGGGTACAGACAACTCTGACTTTCCGTGATGTAATAATATTAACATGTGACAGCATTTAGGTTGTCAGCATTTTGAGAACTTAATTTGGTAGCCTGCAATCTGCAGTGATCTGATCCGCATAACCGAACAACTACAGAAACGAGACTGAGTAAAGCTGGCAGAAGCAGACCGTTGGATTCCCAATGGACAGGATCTAAGACATGGAAAGGCAAGTCAAAAAAAAAGAAGTTATGCAAGAGTTATTTTATGCATTTTTAGTAATTAGAAAGATTTTAAATGTCCATAACATCCAAAAAAAAAAAAAAAAAAAAAAAGTTAAGGTAATGCTATTCTCCATCTCTGAAAATATATGTGAAATATGCAGCACACCAGACAGGGTGATGTGGTTTATAGTGTTTACAAGCAATCATTTGGAATAACCTTCAGAACTTACCTCGGAGCTTCATTGGTACACAAAGCATGGCCTGACAGAGACAAGTGCAGCTTTCCAGAGAAGGACATTATTTCTGGGAGCTTACTTYTCAGCCTTAGGCTTCTCCAGTTTGCAAGAAAGAGGAATTATGAAGGTTTTTGGTCAAGTATAAAGAAAGACATATTTGAGGTGAATAAGAACAAAGTCCATCACTGCTTTTTCCCTTAGCCGCTTTATTTTTTTTCTTAAATAAATAATGTGAAAATTTCTGCCAGCTATCTGTACACCCAAGTGGAAGTGGCATGTCATTGACTTAGAGCAAAAGTTGTTGAGTCTTAAGCCCTATGATTCATCTGAGCAGAGTTGCCAAGTCTTGCAATTTCCTCATAGTATTAGGTGTTTTTCTTAGAGCCTCACACCTCTGAGTCATGGATTATATGATAGTTTCAACTTCCATTTTAGAACTTCCGTTTTAGAAAAAAGCAATTTTCTAGCTTTCCTGGTTATACAGAAATATTTGGAAAACATGAGCATGGCTTCCCCAAAAGCTTCATAGCAGAAAACAAACACAAGGAATGTAATAAGGAGTGTTACRTCTTGCTAGGATTTCTGAGCCGTAATTCTTAGTTTTTGTAGACCTGATGCTGGCAAAGCTGTTTRCATAAAATCCAAACACCTATCCAAAACAAAATCCTACTCCTTTTCCCTCTCCCTGACCCTATCCCCAGTTTTGGAGCTCAGWATTTTGCTGGCCGCAGTGATTGCGCCATTTGCAATGTCCTGTTTAATACTTCGGATAATAGCTATCTTTCCACAAAAGAATGCAATTGAAGATGAAGACTCACCAAATATCCTATTGCATTCTGCTGCACTGAGATTTCCTAATAAACTGATATAACATTTACACAAGCAAGACCAGTATTAAGCAGAACCAGACTTGATCATTATTTGTTAAACTCTGCTCCAAGCCTACCAGTCGTGAGGGAGCCTTCCTATTTCCTTCCATGAATTTTGAGTCATACCCTTTAAAGATTGGCATTCATAAACATCTATTCATTAAAATAGAAAATCTGGAAGAGTTACCAAACAGATTTTTCTAGTTAGCTCTTATTTTAGCCAATGAGCCCATAAAACCTGAATCTCTTTAGAGAGCTATAAAGAAATAGTTCAATTTATTGAAATAAAAAAACTAACAAAAAGTCACAAACAGTAATAATTTTTTAAAAAATATGCCTAAAACTTCAGTTAGTAAAGCAATCAAATCAGTAACAAAACTGATTAGTGAGATAAATGATTTGGGACAGTATATTTGGAGATTTTTTTTCCAGAGAAAATAAATTCCTTTGATAATAGTATTGATGTCAGTGCATCCAAAAATTCACCATTCATCCTAACCCTTGCCATCTTATTAAAGGGTTAATTAATAAGATTAATAATATTAATAAGATGGCAAGGGTTAGGATGAAGTGGGATCATTTATATCACATTTCCAGTGTTGTTCTAAAGTCATTATCCTGGATACTTTTTATTGCCTTATTTCCTGTTCTTGGATAAGTTCTTAAATACTGCTTTCACTTCTGTCATTTATCATATTATCACAGACATATCTATGTATCTTGTAGACATTGGGTATAGATATTAGTATGCAATTGGGTATGTGTGTGCATGCATAAGACATATACTTATTCAAATCATAACAGAGTCTTATTTCTTGGGCCGCAGAAGAATCAGATGCTTTTGTAATTAAAGAAACTACCAAAATGATTTTCAAATGGTGAAAAAATAATTCCAAAGAACATCTGGTAGAACATATGGCACAACAGGATGTGCAGTGTTATGCCATAATAATACACCCCGGGTGCAGTAAGAGGCATAAAGCCAAAAGGCATTTTTAAAGGCAAAAAAAAATCTGAATCAAAACAAACTGTAGATGCAGAACTATGTTTAATATATGTAATGATAGTAATGATAGCTTCTTGTTGTCTTTTTTTTTCCCTTTTTTTTACAAAGAATCAAAGAAAAGAATCTAACTGAGCACTGCAGAACCCAGATTCATCTATTAAACCTCATCAGGTAATTCAAGAAATGAAATTTCTTGCAGAGATGGAGCTTTCTCACTGAAAGCACTTCAATACATTTTTAGTTGTGTCTAGGCAGCTGAGAAACCTAACAAACATTGTCTTTGAATCAACTGAAAATCAAAGAAAATGCTTATTTGTAGGTCAAAGTCAGACCGAAACCACATAAGATTCATGAACACTACAGAGATCTATGGCAAAGTGGAGGAGCTTCTCTCAACCTTGACTTTGTAGTGTTRAGAAGTCATGAAAGAACTATGTGTTTGCGAGGAGGTAGCTAACTGCATATCATATGTCTTAGCAAGAAAAAAGAATTCCCAGGAGAGAGAGAACTCTACAATAAGCTTCTAGTAGGACAGAAAATGTTGTCATCATTACAGCAGATTTCTACCTTTCCTACATTTCTTATACAAGATTTTCTTGCTTTGCTTTCCATCTAGAATGAAATGCTCATCTAAATCASTGATACATCAATATTTTCCTTTGAGAAGTTTCAGGAATCACAGTTGCCTCTTTTCTGCATCCTTCAGAGATGGGGAGACAGTTGGCAATGCTGTCCCAAAATAAGTGATTGCTCCCATATTTTGTAGAAGTAGAAATCTCATGGTTATGCAGAGGGACACAAAAAGCTTCTGAACAATGGAGAACATTTTCCCAAATACCAAATTAGTAGTATTAGTAGTATTAGTAAAACCAGAGCATGTTCCACAGGATTGCATCTAAGCGTGTTTGGAAGATCTCCAGAGAAGGAGACTCCACAACCTCTCTTGGCAGCCTGTTCCAGTGCTCTGTCACCCTCATTGTTAAGAAATTTTTCCTTAAGTTCCTGTGGAACTTTTGGTGTTTCAGTTTCTGGCTATTTTCCCTAGTTCCACAAGTGGCCACCACTAAAGTGGCCCCATYCTCCTCTCTCCCTCCCTTGAGGTATTTATATGCACTGATTAGGTCCCCCCTCAGCCTTCTCTTCTTCAGGCTGAACAGGCCCAGCTCTATCAGCCTTTCCTCACAGGGCAGATGTCCCAGGCTGGGGATCATCCTTGTAGCTCTCYACTGGACTCTCTCCAGGAGCTCCACATCCCTTTTGTACTGGGGAGCCCAGAACTGCACCCAATACTCCAGGGGCAGCCTCACCAGAGCTGAGTAGAGGGGCAGGATCCCCTCCTTGGACCTGCTGGCAACATCCTCCTGATGCASTCAGGATCCTATTCKCATTCTTGGCCACGAGGGCACTGCTGGCTCATGGTTAACTTGTCATTCACCATGATACCCAGGTCCCTCTCTAGAGAGCTTCTCTCCAAGAAGGTCAGTCCCCAGTCTGTACTGGTGTCTGGGGTTATTCTTCCCCAGGTGCTGGACCTTGCACTTGTCCTTGTTTAACTTCATGACGTTTCTCACCATGCAGTTGTCCAGTCTGTCCAGGTCCCTCTCAGTGGTGGCGTGGCCCYCTGGGCTATAAGCTACTCCTCCCAGTTTTTTTTACCCTCAGCAAACTTGTTGAGGGAGCACACTGTCCCTTCATCCAGGTCATTGATGGATAAATTGAACAGGACTGGACTGAGGACTGACTCCTGGGGAACACCACTACCTACAGACCTCCATCTGGACTCTGTGTCACTGATCACCACCCTCCGAGCTCTGCCATGCAGCCAGTTCTTAATCCACCTCACCATCCATTCATCTATCCCACACCTCCAGAGCTTGCCCAAGCAGATGCTATGAGAGATGGTGTCATAAGCCTTGCTGAAGTCCAGATAGATAACATCCACTGCTCTCCCCTCATTTATCCAGCCAGTCAGTCCATCATAGAGGGCTACCAGGTTAGTCRAGCAGGATTTCCCATGGGTGAATCCATGCTGACTGTTCCTGAACACTTTCTTGTCCTCCATGTGCTTGGAGACAGCAGCCAGGACGAGCTCTTCCATCACTTTTCCAGGGATGGAGGTAAGGCTGACCTCACCTTTTTGTTTGGAAAGTAATTTTTTTAATAGTATTTTATGTGCAATGAGGAGGTATGAACTTGATGGGAAAGTGAATGAAATGATGGAGAAGAGCCCAACAAAAAATGCTTACCAAAAGCATAGAAATGTCTATTCAAACAAAGAAATAAARAACAGTACGTAAGTTATACTATGTTGACTCTGGTTTTATGTTCACATTAAATGAAGATGAGAACTGCCCTCCATGTGTGATTTGCTAAGAATGGCTTTCTAATGAGAGTTTGAAGCCAAAAAAATCATTAAAGGCATTCAAAACACAAGCATAGTGGGATAAATAAGCAAACCTTTCCATTAGTTTGAACAAAAACTATTTAAAATAAAAGCCTAAGTAAAATTAACAAAAACACAAATGATTGATCCAACAAAATTCACAATTTCACAATTCATTTGTAATTTTATCYTTGCTTGCCAAAAACAAGAAACTTATGCCATTAGAGATGTTCTTGTTTCCAGCAGCAATAAAAGTGTTTTAGACTATACGCAGTGGATGACACGGCCAAGTCCYGAGAGTCCTCTCCTTATTAGTCAGCAGGAATGTACTAAGAGGAAAAAAAGAAGTGTTTGGAATGTATCATTCTTTACTAATGGCACACTTATTCCATGTCATGTTCAAATCTATCTTCTTGGTCTCAGATACAAGCTGGAAGTCTTGAGCCCATAGCTAGATGGAACACAAGCAGTGTAACACATAGCACATTACACCAGAAAGTAAACACTAAAGTAGAAACAGTGATTAGATCATGTCAAGGCTAAACAACAGAACTGCTTTTATTAATGTGAATGAAATATTTATCTAGGCCTAGGCTTATTTCAGTTTTGCAGAAACAGCTGAAACTTTTATGTGTTTTCTTCTATTTTTAGAGATAAAAGTTGATATCTAAGGTAAAAAGAAATGTTTCTGAAAAAAAGTGAATTATCATTACTGAAAAATTAGAGAACGCATGATATACAAAGGAAAAAGTTTCAAAAAATGTATAAATTTCATATCCTTCTGTCTTTCTTTCAGTGTAGTTGTCTCAGACCCTTGCTTTAAAGGAACATAGGTTCMTAAGTGGTCTGTATTAGGAACTTGGTCAAAAACACACTTGTTTTCAATATTCTATAAAAGAGATAACTAACCAACCACAAGTCTCATTTGCTGGCTTTGTTGGGAGAGTGTTCTCATATATTTACATTTTTTAATGCAAAGGCTAGATATTTCTGACAATCTTCACAGATGTATTTGATAAAGTAGGAGTTTATTTTTCTTCCATTAAACTATAATAAAAACATGCAGCAACTTCAAGATAAATCTGTGATTAGATACTAGAGTTGTGGGTGGCAGCATAAAGCTCCTAGGAAAGAAAGTGGTATAAATGTTTCAAACATCAGCAGATTCCTGGGGAAAAACAAGCTTGAATTTAAAGTTCTAAAACCACTGGTCTTGACTCATCTCACCAATGTTTTCCAGATGCAAACCACTTCGGTTATAACTGCATATGATGTCCTAAAAAAAAAAATAAAGTTGTATACTTCTTCCATTCTAACCAGCAGACTATCTCATGCAAAGAAAGTCCAGCATAGCTCCACTCAGACTCTGCTGTCAACTGAAAATTAGGGAGAAGYTGAGTAACTTCCACTTGTGTAAGAAAACTTTCAGCATATGTTTATCTGCCGATGGGGTCTTCTGGGCTAACAGATCCGACTGTGATTTCTTCTCACCATAACAGGTGAACTTGCAGCAAATTGCATTTTCTGCAACAGTGACCAGAGGAAGTGTAGAAGGTTAAATCAAGTGGAAGATGTAAAAAACAGACAGATTCAAAGTAGAAAGTCAGGTCACATATTAGATTGGTTTAGTTGTMTTAAGAAGTGGAAAGACACAAATAAACATAACTATCGAAAAGTCTGAAATTTAAATTACCTCTCAGTATCTGTCCTGTAGAATATCTAAATGCTTGGGCAAAACAACAGAAACACAGCAAAAACAAAAAACAAGCAAAGAAAATTTAAAAGCTGATCACTGTCCTCAAACAGACATGGAAGTACTGACATTTTTATCCTTCTGTTGAAAGGTTTGCCCTTCAGTTTCAGATATGTTAAATTGTAAATATCCACCAATGTGCCTCTGGGAGCCCAGATTAGAGAGTTTAGTCTGGTTGGGACTTTCTCTTTAATATGAAAAGCAATCTGGTTTTGTTTTTCAGATTTCGTCAGTGCAAAGGACTTAACAAAGAAACACACACACATACAAAACCACCAAGAAATTCCTCTAGCGCAAGTTTAAAATGTTAAGCAAATCCCAAGCAGCATGCTTTAACCAAGCCCAGAAGTAAGTGCCAAATCACTGATCCAGAATTCCTCTCCCTTGGCAGAAGAAAGAAGTGAAATTCCTGTTCTCTGTTTCAGGCTTGACCACCTCTTCCCAGCTTATTTAGACTTGTCTCTTCTTCACTTTTCCTTCAGGCAGACCTTTTTTTTTTTTTTTTTTTTTTTTTTGGGTGTGTTTTCAATAGACTAAACAGATTTCAGCAGATTAAACACTGCATGGTCTCTAACATGTCTTCCAAACTCATCTTTATTTGTCACATGCCTGAAGTGTATTAATTTCATTATCCCACTCCAAAAGGAAAGCTGAATTACTGATGGGCATCAAGCTGTMGTTGATGGGCTCTGATGCTTCTCAGTGAAGGAACTCTAAAAGTCAATAGTCAATAAACCTCTTCATTCAAATGCTCAGTAAAAAATAGTAACTTTTTATCTTCTTGGTAAAATAAGATACTTTCTCCTCAATCAGTATTCTTCTTACATGTTAAGACTCATGCACCCTATGAAAGATTCAATTATTACACGTCAGTAGATCGTGTTTTCTTGTTGTTGTTTTTCTGCATCTCAGTGACATCTCATCACTTTTTTTWAAAAAAACAAAGCATTGTAGAATGATTTTGAAAATTCWTTTGCTAAAGGGAAACTGAGCAGAGTCCTGGGTGTCCTGTGTATCTATCAGATGCTAGCAGATACAGACACTCTTTAGAAAATTTTGTTGGTGTTATAGTATCTTCAGTCTGTTCAGTAAAGAGTAATTTGACAAAACAAATCATGAGAAAGATCAACATAGAACTATTCAATATATGAAAACAATATAATTATGTAATATATAGTTATGTATTACATGTAAAGTATTATGTTATATATTATATTATATGAAAGTTCTGACAAGTAAATCATTTTGAACTGTGACTGAATTGCTGTCATGTTTTTCCATATACGATAAAACTAGATTCACTCCTATATTCAKTGAGAAATTTTCAGCAAGGCAAAACAAATCATATATTAAAAACTGTACTGGGAATCAGTAGGTGCCAGATGCCAAAAATGAAGAGTCTATGGCATTTAAATGAAAGTGGCAGTGAAACACAGTTTGCAAAGTCTTTGTCATAAGTGTTTTTAGGTCATACCAGGTACCTCAAACTGACTTCTAGGATAAGCATATTGCAACCTCACAAGTCACATGACATCAAATATTCTTAACAGAATGCCCACAAACTATAAATTCACACTGTGCACCTAAGATATTGTGAGTCCTACTTCTTTCTGCCTGCCATTTGCCAGAGGAATACTGAACAATGTTTTGCACAGTTTTTTTTTTTTCTTGTTTTTCCTGCTCTTGACAATATTAGTTCTTGAACTACCTTCACTCATCATCAGGAGGCAGACACCAGAAGTCCTACTCTATTTTTCCAGGTTTATCTCTTCAAATGCAGTTTGATAAGCCAAGATATTTCCCAGTCTCAAGGCTCAACATGATTATGAGAATTAGTTCTACCTTTAGAACAAATAATATTAGTCTTTGCTTTCAGACATCCCAAGGCAGCCTTAGTATGCAGCCTTGTTTATTTGAATTGCCTTCAAGAAGATAGAGTGCCCTCTGCCTGACAGATTCAATTCAGTCCATTATAAACAGACAACCTTAAAATAAAAACAGCACATTTTATCTTACGTATAGTCAACTTCCTGATTATAACACTATAAAAAACAGCTTAGATTAGTCTCACGTAACTGGGAGAATTGATCACTGTAAGCCCGACTCAGAGTCAGCAGAAGGAAACAAAATTTCTGGAAAAGATTTCATTTGATCTGCTGTGGAAGTCTGTTTTGGGACAAAAAGTCTGTATTTCCTGATGCAGAATGTAAAGGAATTTAAAATGATAACCTAAAGACAAACGTCTGCATTACTAAAAAAGGCAAACAAAATGAAGCACTCCTGGAGCATACTTATTTTTTATGTTCCTCCTCTCCTCAACGGCTCTGATGTCTAGTTATCTTTACTTCAACCTTGATTTGTCCTAGGGATCTCTTTGTGCATACACATGAGATTCTTTTTTATCTTATTATTATCTCCTATCTGGATTTCAAAATACCTTCCTGATTCATTTATCTGATAGGACTTCAGATCCCAGATTTATACTAGTCATGTATGTGACATCTCAGGTATATCCCTTCCCTGTAACAGAACTTTTAGACACAAAATGRGAGTAAGGCACTCTCTGTAGCCAGAGACTTTCAGTCCTATTTCTAGCCTGTAATTAACACATTTTTTCTGGTTTGAGTGGTTTTCCTGGAAGTTACAATACTTTAGTGAATGCTGCAATACTTGGAAATGATATATCACTGAAATATTAACCATGCATCCCTCTTATTAAATTTGTTAATTCCAATTCACTGTCAAATTTCTCTAAATGTTACATAGAACATATTAATAATATAATTGACAGATTTGACCTTTAGAAAGCTTTTCTCTATCACTCTCCCCAACTCCCACTTTTTATCAGTTTTGCCACCACAGTCTCCTTCCTCATGCAAATTTCCTCCTAATGAAATTAGAAAAACAAAGCAAGAGCTAAGCCTGGTGTTCTCCCTTATTTGATGATTGTTCATAGTACACAACTGCTCTTCAAAAGTCTCTCCCACCTCCCTTATGGCTGAGTTTAATAYTAAGCAGCCTACTAAAACAGGTTGAAATGTTGCAGGCAAACATCACCAGCCTGTTAGGTACACATGGCAGCCAGAGACAAACAAGCATCACTTGGCACCAGGTTAGGGATGCATGGTAAGAAGGATGAAGAAGGAAGCTACCTGGTTAAACCTATCACTCCTCTGTTTACTTGATCCCAAGGTGATGGCCATTCTGAAATGTCACGTCAGTGTACACAGCGCAGATCTTTAGAGTTTTCCTTTGTCCACAGCCTTATTCATATTTACAATATGCTGCCATTATGCATGGTATTGTGCAGCATTCTCAATTTCAAAGCACCTCTCTCCAGGCACCAGGGCTGCCTCTAGCTCATCTACTTCATATTTACCCTCTGATTTCCACCATTATCCATCAGTATCTAAAAGACATAAAAAGTAAATACAACTTATTTTCAAAAGTAGTAAAACTATTCATTTTATATTCAAATAGTAGGTAGGAGACCTGTATTTAAAGCCAGACTTAAATCCAAACTTCTGACTTTTTGGACTTTCCGTTCATCTCCCATAGTTTGTAAGCTGGGAATAGATGTAGCAGGCTTATCTAGAGGACATTCMGTTAAAGTGTGTTATGTATTTTTCCACATTCCTACATATTTTTGTACAACAAAAGGAAAATTTCACATTACAAACTAAAGTTGAATCAGTGATATTGGTGATTCTTTCCATTGCCTTAAATGATTGTGATATGCCTTTAAGTTGTGATTATGCACTTTGTAGCTACTCATGAAATTTAGCAGATCTGTGAAGCACTAATTAAGGAAAGCAAAGTATATTCATCTAATCATATACATTAGAGATCAATATGACAGGCTGTTTTCCCTATCACTAGTAAACACTTCATCGCTACACAAAATAGCTACTTGAAAGAGAAATGCATGCAACRAGATTCAGCAATATCAATAGGCCTTTAAATATAGTTGAAAAAACTGAACAACATTATGATGCATGTTCATGGTACTTTGAGGTGGCAGGTCTGTAATATCATGTGACCCAGAAAAAAGGAGCAAAAAGATTTCCACCCACGTTAAGTGCCTTGCAGAAGCACACTGGAGCTGACATTAGCATATCACAAATGTGAAACTGGGACATGGACTTAATGTGGAATTAGAACAGCAGCTGGTATCCTGTTAGCAAGTAAGTGTATTTGCTTGGAGGAAGAAAGGACAATGCAAAATCAAGCCATGCAAATGAGCAAAGAACAATCAGTCAGCAAAGGATATGTGAACTCTACTGCATATTTCAGGTTGCCTATGCACCATGCTCTATATCATTTTTCAAAAATCAGTATTCAGTGGGATCAAACCATGTTCCCTAAGCTGAATTATCAAGAATACATTTTYCTTTATAGGGCAATCTGAGGATTATTGAAATTTTAGCATCTGACAAGCTTGGGTATACTATCATTTTATTTTCTCTCCTGTATCATGTAGTTCAATGAAGGATGAAACAAAACTTTATATCCTCCTGTAGAATTCATATATTAAGCAGGCAGAATGCACAAGATATTTTAAATTACATTTCACATAAATGTTCACTATTTATTTATTTTAAAAAAGGAAAAAAAAAAACCCTTCTAACAGCAAACCAGCAAGCAGCAAATTTCTAAAGCATTGCTTTCTTATTTGACTTCCCTCGTATCACAAAAATCACACCATCTAGTATGCACACAGGGAAATACATTCATCTACCCCCTTTCCCTTCCTCTCTTCCACTTCCCTTCTTCCATCTCTTCTATCTTGGGGYGAAACTGGATTACACATTTCACTCCACTTCCTATCTAGGAAGGTGCAGGGACAACATTGTGTCAGGGTAGTCCTTGAGTGCTGACCCTACAGATTCTCCAAAATTAATTCCAGAGAATTTGGAATGAGTTTCTTTTGTTCTGTGTTTCCTTCTCTATAAACAATGGTAAGGCCAAGCCAGTGATTGCTGTTTTTATTCATCAAATTATAGGATAAGGCTATTTAGAACCTCACATGTCCCCTACAGTCGCTTMACCAAACCACACTTGAAATATTTCAACAATTCAAATATATTTCCTAATGCTGAATATCACAGAAGAGGCACACATGTAAATGGGCTGGCATTCAAAAGAAAGGAGTGCCACTGCCCTTCCCAGCACTGGGACAACTGTTGACACGTTGACGTGTGGGTGAGTTGGTGACTCTTCCATCATTTCTCCTTCTGCCCCAGCACTAATAATGTTCAATGTTCTTTGAGAAAGTTTCAGTCCTGAGGAGTTACAAGCAGACTCAGAAGGATCTAGGCTAATCCCTGTGGAACACAAAAGCCTGGACCACTGCCTGGCTTTTGAATCTGAACCTAGCTCATCTGCTTGAGGATGCACAGAAGAAGCATTCCCTTCAAGGCTAACGAGAGCTTTGCTCCTGGGCAGGATTAAAAACTCCTGCCTAAGACATCACAAAGACAAGGAGTCCACTCCAAATGACAAGAATAACTGCTAGGGGTGGTAATCAAAGTCATGGCTTTTAAGGTGTCTATTGCCTGATAGTCCCACTTCTCTTAGCTTCTTTAACATATTTATAAAATATTGTGAGCTCAATTATATTAGAATGAATCCAGAAAAATATGAGGACTTCAGATTATATGGGCAGGCATTTAATTCTAAATAGCATCAATAACTTTAAACTTGCACAGGTAAAGCAGCTCCAAAATTACAAGCAAATGGAGGAATGGGCATACAGTCTTCAAATGCAAAGTGAGAATGACCAAAGAACAAAGTGTCAATGTCTCAGTTCACAGATTCCTGGCACCAAATGGAAATGCAGCACAAACCTCTCTTAAAACTTCACTGCAGCATTATTTGCCCTTTTGATAAACATCCGCTTAAAARGCTCTCATGAGATCCAACTGGACTTCATTTTTCAGTTGTTGTATTATCTTACACAGTCTTAATCACCTAGAAATCAGAAACTGAATAAAACAGAGTGCTGACTAAGGTCTCTATAGCTCTGAGTGACTACCCTTCAATGCCAGGTGGATAGAGGAGCAGAAAGTGACAACTTTGCTCTGCTTCTCCTAACATGCCATCAGCAGAACACATCCCCATAATGGAGGGATAAYATTTTTCCATATGAAGGACTGCAATTCACCTCTGCTTCTGAGTAAGAGGAAGTGGGGATGGACTAGACTAGACTATCATCTGTGATGGTCAGATTACATTCTAAAGGTGCTGTAATGAGACTCTCCAACTGTTGTGATATCTAAGATGAAGAGACCTGCCTTTAAGGCCACAAAATGTGGCTTTCTATATACTCAACAAGCAGAAGCAGGGATGACATTGAAGTTATATTTCWACGGAAGACATCCTCAGAGGCAAGTTCATGTCTTCATTAACTCCAGTAACCCTATCTGGCCAATGCACTGATGCACTCCATTATATTGTAATAGTTACACTCCAGACTGCCATCTATGGCTATCTGAATAGAGCCCTGAATGACTTTGCTTCTTTGGGATTGATGTGGAACACTAMAGTGGTGTTGTTGTTGTACTATAAAAACTAAAACTAAACAATTTTAAACTCTTTTGCCTCAGATTGCTGATTTTATAATATGACCTTTTTAATGGTTCTGTTCTATGTTTGTTTAAAACTTTAAGATATCATTAGGTATTGACAGGTTACTGTAGCTTGGCCAAAACACCAACATAAAATCTTTAGTCTCAACTGCCTCATTAATGTTAGAATGATTAAGAAACACCACCAGGCACCACTGCACCACACTGAATACTAGCAGTTTTCAATGTCAATCAATCACAGAATGGCTGAGGTTGGAAGGGACCTCTAGAGATCATCTAGTCCAACCCCACTGCTCCAGCAGGAACTTCTAGAGCATGGAGTACAAACTCGCATTTAGGCGGGTTTGGAAGACTTACACCCATTGCCCTTTGTCCTGTCACTGGACACCAATTAGAAGAGCTTGGCCCCTTCACTACATTCCCCCTTTAGGTATTTACACATATTAATCAGATCTCAATCTTCTCTTCTCCAGGCTAAACAGGCCAAACTCACTCAGTCTCTCCTCATACAAGAGATGTTCCAGTCCCTTAATCATCTTGGTTGCCCTCCGCTGGACCCTCTCCAGAAGCTCCACGTCCCTCTTAYACTGGGGAGCCCAGAACTGCACACAGTACTCCAGGTGAGGCTTCACCAGAGCTGAGGAGAGCGGCAGGATCCCCTCCCTTGACCTGCTGGCAACATCCTCCTGATGCAGGCCAGGATCCCACTGGCCTTCTTGGCCACSAGGGCACACTGCTCACTCMTGGTTAATTTGGTGTCAACCAGGACTCCTAGGTCCCTTTTCGTGGAGCTGTTTTCCAGCAGGTCAASCCCTATTCTGTATTGATGCTTGGGGTTATTCCTCCCCAGGTGCAGGACCCTGCACTTGTCTTTATTGAACCTCTTGAGGTTCCTCTCTGTCCAACTCTGCAGCCTGTCCAATTCCCTCTGAATGSCAGCACAGCCCTCCAGAGTGTTGGCCACTCCATCTAGCTTCCCCCTTTCCCTCTTCCCCCTTTGAGAAAGATGGATCCCATTGGATAGCACCATCTCTGTKTGTTAGTATCAGGTCTAGCAGCACCCCWCCCCTTCTTGGCTCATCAACCACCTGCATCAAGAAGTTAACTGCAATGTTCTGCATCAACCCCTGGACTGACTGTTCCTGGCTGTGTGGTTATCCCAGCAGACATCAGGATGGTTCAAGTCCCCCATAAGGACCAGGGCCTGTGATCATGAGGCTTATTGCAGCTGCCTGTAGAAGGCTTCATGCACTTCCCCTTCCTGATCAGGAGGCCTGGAATAAACTCCCACAACAGTGTCACCCRTGTTGGTCTGCCCTTTAATCCACAGGCTCTTGACTCAAGCTTCATCCTCCCCTATGCTGAGCTCCATACATTCCAGTTGCTCTCACACATAAAGAACAACACTACCACTTTGCCTTCCTGGCCTCTCCTTCCTGAAAAGCCTAAAGCCATCCATGGCCGCATTCCAGTCATGAGAGCTGCCCCACCATGTCTCATAATTACAATGAAATCATAGTCCTTCAGTCGCACACACAAATCCAATTCCCCTTGTTTATTCTCCATGCTGCATRCGTTTTCATAGAGGCATTTGAGTTGGGCTCCCAATGASCCTCTCATTCTAGCTGGGGCAGTTGCAACTTAACTATGTGGGCCTTTAGAAGTTCTCAGATTTTGCCATTTAGCCTCTCCAGGCTTTGCGCACCCATCACAGGCTCTGGAATGTCATAAAATCTAAAGGTATATCACACTTTACACAAGTTGAAAAAATACCAWTTTTTTTGCCATCATCTGCTATTTTTTTGCAGGCAAAGGGACAGTGCCAAGTCTCTTCTGCCAATAATAATTAAAATACATGTGAAAACAACATAATGACTGTAATTCCATCTTTACAATTATTCATGCTTTTTATACACAGTTAACTATTGCTGTCCTGCAATATATTTTAATTCCGTGTAAATCACATGGGAATGGTTGGTTTAACTCTGGCACAGCAGCCAAGCCAGCATATCCTAGTTACATAGCACACTTCTCTCCAAATCAGATGATTTGGCTGATAAGACATTAACATGTCAAACTGGAGGACTGCAGTGTAGTTTGACAGTCAGGAAAGGAGGACTGCAGGCAAAGGCTGAAGGCTAGAGGTGAGAACATTTATAATAACAGTGGGATATCAAATCATATCTCAGGGGACAAGTTGATCTACAAAATAAGAATGAGAAAGACTGGCTTGCATGAACTGCCATATTGTGTTAGCTCAAAAAGAACAAATTAGGAATGTTTACTGATTGATTAAAAATCAATAGCCCTGAAAGTTCTGGACTCAGAAAAGACCAAAATAAAGGCCAAGGATATATAACTTGCAGAGCTAACAGCCAAGCATCCTTAGAATTAATGAGCAGTATCATGGTGGCCTCCTATAATATCTCCACTTTGTTTAGAAGAAACAATTGTGTGATAATCCTCAGAGATACAGGACAGAATATTATTAAACATAACTTGCCTGAACATTTCTATCTTAAAGTCCTTTGAATTGCTACTGCACAATACACAATAAAGTGTATTTTAATTGATATTTAAAAATTTCAAAAGTATGAATTGCTGTTAGGCACCCATTACTGCTTTTGAAAAGCTCGTCTCGGTCCACATTAGCAAGCTGGACCAGCAAAACAGGATTCACGTAAGCATGAACAGGACAATCACAGTTGTAATGCTGAGCCCAGAGCTCCTAACACTGTTCCCATTAGCACTGAGAGACTTCCAAAGACTACCAGTGATATGAGACACGGTTGCAGTAAAACTGCTTAAAGCTTTTGTGCTCCTATACCATGATCTTCATCCACACTAACGCTATAACTGTCCACAATAAGATGTGAGTCAGCAAACAAACTTTTGGAAGACCCTGATGTGGAGGACGAGTGTTAGACAAACAAACCAAAAAAAAAAAAAAAAAGTGCTACCAGAACGGGACACCTCCACATCATACATACTTCCCAAAGACGTAACAGAAAAACAATTTTTGTACTTAATATACTCTACTGCTTTGTGAAGTTTATTTTTGGGACTGAGGTAACAAGGGATTGAAATGAATACTTATGAAGACATTAGCTTGTGCAGCTTACATTATTGAGTCAGATCACAGAGTGAGGAAGAATTGCTGTAAATCGTATGCAGTTTCTAAATCCAGCCCTCTCTTTTTAGGGCACAGTTTTTCCATTTCCAAAGTCTGATATGATGTCTACAGCTATGGGAGAGACACTGGAAACTTTAAGAATTTACTGTTTTTTTGTGGAAGGAGTTGACCCAAAAAAGTGACTTTAGGACATCAAGCTTGCCATGGATTTCATCTTCAGTGTGGCCAAGTGCTGCTGGCATGTTCTTCTACAGCAACAAAAAATGTTGCTGGTATTTGGGCAGCACATACAATGAAACTTTGGCAGTCCAAATGAAAGCTTTTAACATATTTTCAATCTACTTCAGCATTCAGTACTTCTTGACTTAGAAATCATGGGATAGGTTAAGGAATGATTAAGTTATGGCATGATGTCCATGTTTTTTCAATTAATTTAAGTACAAAAAGTATTTCTGCTGCATTTTTATGTCCATTTTTTCAGCATCTTGACATTACTTAGATTCTCTACATAGCCTGAAATGCAAAATAACTTGTCTTCTTACCATTAAGCTTCCTAAGAGCTTTACTATTTTAGGGCCATTTGGATTCATTCCCTCTGGCAATCCTTTCTCAATATAAATGCTCCAAACTGTTCTTGCCCAAGTRTACTGCACTATGAAAATTTTCTGTAGACAGACTTCAGGATATTCAAAAGGATGATTTATCCATAGAATTAAGGTCACTGCAATTAAACAAAAATAAATATCAGGATAACCCTATGACAGTTTTAGAAAAATGTTCTCACTGATAAAAACTGTCAGTGGTCCTTTTTTCCTCCATTTTGTACCCTCTGAAACAAAATACAATTCAGACTTCTTATGCTCTCAATTCTTGTTTTGTATCTTCAAAGATACTTAGTTGGGAACTCATAATGGCAAATGACACTATCATATCAATACTACCTATGCACAATTGCTTTTATGTAACATAGTTGCTTTAAATATATTGCCCTTTACATAACATAAACTCTATGTTTCTGGAAATCTGACAGAAAGCAGAAGTATTAAAAGACAATTGCTTACATATCTATTTCATCTAGAAACAAAACTATATGCAATCATGCAAAAATTTGTCGAAGTGATGGTTGACATATTTTAAAGTGTACAGATGAAAGTGATAAAGCTCCGTAAATGTTTTTGCTTGAAAATCTGAGCAATGGAATTTAAGACTATGTTTGACTTAAGAAAAGTCAGTGAGAAAATGAGTTGATGATGTGACTCGTGAAACTGCCACACTGAAAAACATTAAATTTCCTTTGCTTTCTTTAATGGAAATAAGAACTTACATAGTTTGGCAGTCAGACACAATGGTATTTAGCATCCTGGTATTTTAACCTATTATGGAGCTGATTTTTTACATCATTTTGACATATAATTATATATAGTATATGGGAGAACTCTGGCAAGTGTTCTGACCTGATTGCACATACAATTTCTCACCAGTTCTGGCATAGCAGATCTTAACTTTATTTGGGTTACCATAACTGCATAGCATAACTGCTATTGGAACAGCCATAGCTTTTCATCTTTGATTTCCTAACGTGATGAAGAGAAAAATTCCTGCCTTCTGAATTCCATAACAGAACAGTTGTTAGTTAATGTTAGTTTCTATGCAAACAACTGTTTCCATAGAGTGTATTTATTTGCAAACTACCTTACAGAAAGAGGAACAGATACTCATTGGAGCATCCACAAACATTGAACTTTTTTTTTGAGGCATTCAGCATGGAATGTATCAGAAACATAAACAACTGGAAGCCTGGTCTTGCAACGGGAAAACCCTGCCAATGTTTAAGTCTAGGAACTGTTCCTGCTTACACTTTGGTAATGGGAGCATCAAAAATCACCCAGAGTATTAAATACTAGTGCTTCAACATACATATGACTACTAAGACTGGGATTTGTAAGCAGTTAAGTGTTGAACTTCCCTGTAAATAAGTGTCCTTACTTACACTTAGCATTACTTAGTTATGTTTTTAACATTTTTTTTCCAGTGGAGCCTTTGCAGAACATCAATGACAGTAACTGTGATAGAAGTGTCAATTTGTAGGGATATAACAAGATGACAGTCATTTCTTCCCAAGAGATATCAGATATTTATAGTAGCTCTGTGTTCCCTGCCCTTGTAGCCTTTTTCCACAAGTTTTCTAGTTTCCACCCTTCTGCTGCCTAGTACCTTATTTTATGCCATTTCCATTCCCTTTTTCACCTTTTTTTAATTTTTTAATTTTTTTTTTACAATGCCTTGTACTTTTCTACCAATCTCTCTTTTAATTTTCTTTTCATAATTCTAGCATAGCCTAGGGCAGGAATGATTCATCCCTTCATGCTTAGCCCCTGGACCAACCTGCTATACTTTTATGTTACATCTGTTGTAATAATTAGCTTTTTAATTGTGTTTTAAGTGGGCAACCTCAATCAATAAGTTAACAGTGGCTTCAAAACTGTTCGGGACTAATAAAAGTACTCCAAGAACAAAGTATTATTGCACAATTTCTGTACACTTGAATGTACAGAAAAGAGTATGCCTTAACCTTCAATTCTAGAAACCATTTAAAGTGTAGATTGTAATGATTGGCATGGGTTTACAACCTTGAGAATTTGCTTCCCTATGCCTTTGTCTAATACACACTTTTCTACTTAAATATCTATACAGAAATAAAGGCTGACATTTTGGCTCTGAAAAGATGAAAGAAACCACGGATTTTCAAGGTGAAAAAGAGGATACTGAGTCTTCCGTATTCACCGAAATACACAGTGTGGTAAGGCTCTGTCACCCTACAATACTCTCTTCAAGTCTGAGACAATTTCTAGCACTCTGGCTGGTCACTTAGGTTGCATAAACTTGCACCATGTTGTAATTCATTTCAGTATATCATAGCACAACAAAGTCTATAGTATTATAAATAAGAACCTTCCTTATGRATCCCAGTCAGTCCTTGCAGTAACTGCTGCTCTGCATTACTTAGGGGTGGATTAAAAAAAAGCAGTGCCTGTCAAACAGTGACATTTAATATCATCTGCCTTGGAAATAGATGAAAAATGTAATATGTGGAACAGAAGAGAGCCCAGAGTCAAAGTATAAGTGGTAGGTATTTTTGGCTTTCTAAACTAATGAGTAAATGGCACTTCTCTTCATTAAAATTCAGAAGTGGATAAATAATGTATAGTTTGACTGATATCACAGAACTATTCTGGGTTGCCTCTTTTACTTCTGTTATTTCAGCTTGTAGTGGGAGACAAAACATRCAGATAAAAAAAAAGAAAGGTGGAAGGGTGAGAAGAAAAGGAATTGGGTCTTGTGACAATCAGCACGGCTACCCCTCCTCCTAGGATTGTGAGTTGGACTGTGGATTTCAAAAAAATCAGAATCAGATGCCTAATCTGCAAAATGTGCTCACTCCAGCGTAAGGAAAGCACCAGAGGCAAGGAATCACAGCAACTTGTGCACTGAGCAAGAGAAAACAGCAAGGGCAAAATGCCCTAGAAACTTGAGAAATTAGGAAGTCYAAGCTCTCATATTTCTTCAAATTCAAGCTTCTCCTAGAAGTACAACTCACTTTTGTACATGCGAGRAATCCTGGGTTCTCTTTCCTTCTCCCGGCCCCTTTTTATTTTCCCCCATGACTTCACAGTGAAGACATCTCTGGGAGCTCATAGGGATCTCTRTAGTAAAGGGAAGTCAAGATTTCTTTGGGGCCTGGGAAGGCAACCCAAACTTTACATGGCTGCTTGTGGGCATTGGCACTTCTGTGCTAACCATAGAGCAACAGAGGAAAAAGACTATGTATAACTTAAAACCTTATTTTATAATAACCGCGATCACAAGCACAGAGTGATGCCCAGGTTTCAGTCCCATCTCCCAGCCAGAGCCTGTGTTCTTGAAAAACTTTGTCAATGTTCCTAATATCTTCCTATATAAAAAATAGGGCATGCATGGTTTATTTCCTATTGTCAGAAATAGCTATACCTTTTTACCAAACACTTCATCATCCTCATACATCTAGGAGAATGTACTGGCTAGAATATAACAAGCATGGCAAAACTTTTTCCAGAGAGCAGTGTTGACAATATAGAAAATTCAAATTAATAATCTTATCCACATCCGGTTTATTATTTTTGAAGTCTCTTTTAATAATCTTAGAAAAGGTGAAGTGGGTGAGAAAAGTTTTACTTTGCTTCCAATCCCAAGCACACTCTTGGCTTTTCATTTTCTATTTCCCGGCGAGTGAAAAGTGAGCTCTAGTCTTCCGCTCTCCTACAACTCCCTGCTTTGTTTTCTCTGGCAAAAGTTAAATGTTCYGTAGTATCTAGAGAGGCTCGGAAATCCAGAGTAGCTCTCTAATTTATGGAAGAGTGGGACAGAATGTGTACTTGCCTTGCTTTTTCAAGGGCCATGATACATTAAATGACTAATCTAAAGTTTGGAAAACTTCAGTTAGTTTACTTTCATGAGAATGAGCAGAACTCATAAAACTAGCTACAGAGAGGTTAGGCAAGTTTGGAAAGCACTCATAAAGGTTCAATAGCCTGATAACCTTGTGGAAGAATGTTTTTTAGTATTTAAGAACAGAAATGAGACCCAGGAGAAAATATAAAGTCTTTTAACAGTGTGTTCTGGTTTCCCCTGATAGATCTTTGTCATCTACATGTGTCAAGTTTTTTTATAAGCATTTTATAAATGTCTTTTGTGTGCTCTGCTTGAAAGAGTTAAAAGATAATATTGTCTTCCAAGAAATACTGTTTGAAAGATGTTATTAATAATGAAAGAAATCTTTTTGTCAAATAAGTTTTGTTATAATTACMTATTTCCTAGACTTCCCCTTGCAACTCCTTCAAGCTCTATGGACTAGTGTTGGCTATGTATCCAATCGGCAGGATCTCCTGCAGTCTAAGGAGGCCTGGCATTTCTTAGGACACCGAGTAAACCAGTTAATTTCTGGTACATTTCATAGGTCACTTTTAGCCAAAGAATTATCTTTTTAATGGTTCATCTGTGCTGACTGCACCACCACCAGAGTATCATGTCCTACTCCATAAAATGGATAAAATCCAGCCTTTAAGACTCAATCACGCTGCAATATTTTTCCCTATCAACTCTGTATAAGTAATAGTCTCATCTTTCTTATAGCAAACTTAGCATTCTTTAACAATATAGCCATATATTGTTTAACTATACACTACAAAATGTACTCTGTATATAGTTATATAAGTTTTATATATATAAATATAGTTTAACTATAGTTATATATATATATAGTTAAACTTCACACTTACAACTATATTGCATGTAGCTATAAGTGTGAAGAACTGATGTAAAGTGGATAACACAACTTGGATTGTATCTTCACAACATACCAAAAAGTGATATTATTCTTGACCCAGGCAACAGGTTAGATTCAGGCATCCACCTTTCCAAAAACTCATTATCAGATATACAAGTAAACACAAATGAACCAAGTGTTCAATGTAATTAACCTCTGGAAAAAAATACCACAAGAGATAAATAAGTAAAGAGATAAAAATAGTTTTATTTCTGAAGCACCCTCCTTCATGCAGAAGGTTTAGGTGAACATCAGAAGCCATTCTGTCCCCAGCATTACACCTCCAAGTGAAGTTCATTGCCCATCAAACACACAAAAGAAGTAAAAACAGGCATTCACCTAAGTATATTGGCACAGCTATAGCTACCATTTAAATAAGTATTAAGGGGTAAAATTACCCTTGGCAAATATTTTTAGAAATACATGGCAAGGGAGACAATATAAGTGGAAATTCAGAAGCAGAATGAAGCAAAAGGGAATGCATCTGATTGAGGAGAACTGTCTGGACAACGATGCAAAATTGGAAAAAAAAAAAAAAAAAAAGCTGTCTAAGTTTCTACAATAACATTGATAGAGCATCCTAATAAATGCTGGAATAAAACCACACTTTTCCCCAGTCTTAACATGGAGTATATACATAATTTTATCTGTGTTTCATTCTAGCAAAAGTTTGGGCAACATTTCTATGAATTTTAGTCATGAYCTATATGGCTTTGATCAAGTCCATTTAGAGAAATTTAATGTTCCTATAATGAGTCTTTATGAAAAGAAAAAAAACCCTTTGCCACTAAACCAACAGTTCACATCTGTAAATAGCGATTTCCTRTTGTAGTTCTTTTTTTGAGCCAATCCAAGGTTAAAATACCAGTAACATACAGTCATGATTTATTTCACATTTTCTTGTGCRTCTGTATTATTTGCAGAAAAGATCTTTAATATAAATCTGACTTCAGGGAAGCCAAATCATTTCAGCAAAACAGCTATCCATATAGAAGAAGCTGAGCAGAATGCCTGGCAGTGGGTACATTTAAAGCTAAAAAAAAGTCTGAATGAGAAAAAGGCCATTCCTATTTTTAATGACCTTTCCTAGGAAAAGTTATGAAGCAATACATCCTCAAATGGAAATATCAGTGAGGCTAGCACAATATAAAATATAAAATGTAGTTTTCACATAACCACCAAATTTCCTAATATTTTTTAAGCAGTGCATGCAATCAGCATCAGGTAGTGGCAGCAGGCTTACATATACCATCATGATCTTCCTGCTTGTGTTCTTCTTTCTTCATGATCGTGCTCTCTTTCCTCCTTTCCTATTTCTGCATCTTTTTCATCCTAGGAATCCGGTGACCTCTGAAGTGAAGGATCTTTGAAACAGTGGAGGTCTTTAAACTCTCCACCTCTCAATTAGGACAATCAGAGTGCAGGGTAACAGTGGAGTTCACATCTACTAAAGTTATGGCATGCAATCTCCTACAGAAACAGGAGTAAAATTCTCTTTCAGTTCAAAGCTGCTAAATGGCCTGCAAAAATCATAAAGTCATGAGCTTAAATACTGACGCTGGAGAAGCGCCTTTGCTTTCCGCACAAATCTTGCTCCAAGTCTGCAGGCGTTAGGAGTAATGAGAGCAATGGGTGCTAYGGGGGCTTCAGCCAGTTGCAACTGTAAATGTGCTCAGGAGACACTGAACTGCAGCATTTCAAGACAAACAGGCAGAGCTTCAAATTAATGACTGACAAAATATCTAAGACGAACAAGCCTCTCCTCCCAACAAAACACCAATCAGTGCAGAAGCGCTGGGCTAAAGTCCAGGAAACCATATGTTATCATAAAACCTTCTCCATTGATAGCCTTCTTCTGTTCCTAYGGTCAGAACTACTGTCATGCAACTGGAGACGTCACAGTGGAGGAGCTAAGGGGTATTTTTCAACTGCAAGAATGTAAGCGTATCTCAGAGTATGTAAAGATAATGATCTATACAGGTAGCTCTCACCTTTGCAGATAAGACTTTAAGAAGCTGTTTTTCAGTACAAAGTATAATCATGGTCAAAGGTATTTTGTTGTCTGAAGCTAAACACACTCTACAAGAACAAAATACAGAATTTACTTGCTCTTTCATACTCCACAGGACCTGGATCTGTGTTATTCACCCTGATGAACTTGGATGTGCACATTCACGTYAAATAGGAAAACAGGGCCATTAGCACATATACTAAAAATGTTAYTTTCTGTCATAAATTTAATTTCTATTCTTTGATCCCCTGCAGCCTTTATTTATATGTGTCAACTCTCAGTACTTCTCTTTATTTATGCTTTAATTTGCTATGAAAAATACTTTGACCCCAGCTATGTGACTGGTTAATTTTATTTCAATTTTCATTCTTTTGAATAAAGTGATTAAACCCTATTAAATCTTTTATTACTACAAATATAAACCAATTTTGTAATTTTTGTAATACCATTATCTGTGGAGAAGATCAATGCTTTTTTCCACAACTCTTCAGGCTCATGTAACGAAAGATGCAACATGGGACTGTTCAGAAGAACTATCTTAAATTGAGGCGATAGTGAGGATTTCAGGAAAAATCTGTAAAATGAGAAACAGCAAGACAAGCAGACTAGCATATTCAACAAAGAGTTCTGAACAACTTCAAATATGTTCATAGGCTATTAACTGTGGAGGATCAACTTGAATCATCCTTGGTGGTGAGGTTGGAAAGTACCAGCTTTAGAATAGGTATTAGAAGGGGTATCTCTGAGGAGCCACAGAGTAGACAATCTGAGTTCTATTTCAAAAAAAAAATATATATGTATATACAAAGCACTGAATTAGTAGATGTAGCACAAAGATGCACGTGACATAACTGACAAAAATCAGTTTTGTTCTAGCATATGGAAGATGTGATTCACAGRCCTTGGAAAATCGTTTCTTGAGAGGGGAAAGCAAGGATAAAGATGAAGTTGGTTTATTCAGCTTGGATTTCCAAAAAGAAAATAATATGGTTCTTAACCAAAATCTCTTAAAGAAATGATGCTGTCATCATTTCTTTGGAAATAGGAAATAGGAATAGGAAAGTTCCATCAATGAATAAATAGGTTGCCAAAAGCTTAAAACAAGGAGTAAGACTTAAAGACCTGCTTTCTTTTTAAAATAAAGCTTTCAGTSAAGACTCATAAGAATCCCTACTAGTACCAAGGTAATTCAGAATAGCCATAGATTATCTGGAAAAGGATAACAGAAAAGTGACAAAGTTTGCTGGAGAAGTTGTTACCCACAGCAACAAGAATGAATGTCAACTGCATCAAGCTATAGAAAGATTCTGTTATACTGAGTAATTCTGTATTAAGTGTTAGCACTAAAGGGTGAATTTCATCTGTCCAAATATGTGTGCCTTGTGCCATCTTCCATGATGCTGATTCCCCAGCCTCACCTCCAGCTGCATCTCCAGAAAAGAGATGCACAACATCCTTTTAACATCCATCCTCCTGCATGGATGTCTCAGACACACCATGGCAACTTAAAAGTCTCCAACGTCTTTCCACAGTGAAAGTCAATGTGAATCAATACAAAGTAACAGAAAAGCAGAACTACAGAACTTAACTACTGGCACACAACAATGGACTTTAAATGAACAATGAGTACTCAGGAAATAATTCAATTAAAGATTATTTTGTAATTTGTGAGAAAGCCTGCTTTATGTTCTACTCTTTTACTTTTTTTCCTTTTTTTTTTTTACATATAGACTCACAAATACACACACGGGCATACACAGAATAAAATCTTTATTAATATTTTAATCCTTTCACTTTTCAAACTAATATAATTTTGTTGGATGACCAGATTTATATCTATTGTATTAATGGCTTGCAGCTTATAAACATAGTTTTCACATTTCAGCTGATGATACTGAGGGAGAAGATAAAGTTAATTTGACTCAAATTTTATTTTAAAACTAATCTTTATGTTTTCTCCTTCATAGGCTCTTTAACTTTTCATTGGCCAGAAGCTGGGGAAATAAAATGTACAGCTTAACATCTGAATTTATGGAAGCTCAGCCTTAAAGGTGTTTCAGGGTCCTTTATTTGCCATCAAATCATTTCAATTTGTGGGCTAAACACAAGTATCAAAGTTCTTGTGTTTTCCTTTTTTAATTAGCTTCTAGGTGGCTGCTTTTTCCCTTTGTTATGATCACTGCCTTTCTTTCTTTTAACCCCTAGATGGCTGTCAAGTAGTAAAAGCCACTTCTTCATGTTCATACAACTTTCTCCACTTGTCACCCATTCAGTTGCCATTTGTCTCTTATCCATCATTCAAGTACTTATTTTCTCCATCCCATTCCCTATATTTTCACTGTTACACAATGTTCAATCCCCATTCAATCTTACAGCTCATACATCCTGCTCCATCATAGAAAAGCCCAGAGTTACCTCCTGTTTCTTCTTTTCATATCTTAATTTTGACTGCTGATAGTCTAAGGACATCCCTTTTGAATCAGATTACATTAGCTTCAGCCAAATCTGCTTTTGCCGTTCCCTTTAGCTGCACCAGACTCCCCTTAACATTTCTTTTAAAAATACATGTTATGAATCTATTCTCCAGCAGAACAGTTTCAGTATATACCAGCTTTGGAGAGCTTCCAGTTATACACTGGCAGTCTTTATTTAATTCCAAAGAGTTCTGACAGGTGAAATGAGCTAACTGATTTGCATTTATTGGTCCAATTACTAGCTTCTCTTTAATCTCACAACTAGAAAAGACCTGCTTTAGAAGATCATGTTATTAGGTGTGTCAGTTACCATGTTCTTTCTTTGATTCACCTGCATTAGTGATCCTTGAATTTACATGAATCCAACAGAAACTAGAAAAGTTGATAGAATTTAGAAAAATATTCATCATTATGTTAATCTTTCTTCTCCAGTGGCATCTGCTTCTTGAATTTTTCACCGAGTGTATTTAAGATATCATTCTCTTGAAAAGTCCTGATTCAGGTTTTTGGGGTTTTTTTGTTTGGTTGGTTGGGTTTTTTTTTGTTTGTTTGTTTTGTTTTGTTTGTTTTTTTTCTTTGGAAGGGAGAATTGGCTGGATTTTGGAGGGTATTTTTGTTCCTATAATATCATATTATCTTATTAATGCTCACAGCTTCCTGCATTTTGGCCTTCGCATTTCATTAGCATGCTGCTTTGAACCCAACTGCTCAATCATTACTGAAAGTATCAAGCAAACTTTCATATAATAATGGTTCTGGAAGCAGTGCTGACATTATAACTCAATATATACATATCCACCTGGGTACACTCTCTCTCAAGGGTCTAAAAAGTCAAGTAGCAAGGCTAATCTCCAAGGCAATTAACCTGAACTTTTCTTTAAAACTTCATGAGATAATGCAGTAAGCTCTTAAAATCAGCAGGAGCTGGGAGCCTAAATGCTTTTGATGTCTTTGAAAGTTTATCTCTAAAAAATATGTGCAACCACTAATAATTTAGTAATTCTATCAAAACAAGCAATTAAGTGTGTCTTGCATGATTTGTTCTCCATAAAAATCATGCTGCTTGTTTACTCAGACTTCTATTACCTCTAGATTTTACTGATTTCATCTCTGGTTATTTATTCAATTATATTACATGGAATTGAAAACTAACTCATGAGTTACTCGCAGTGACACCTAAATCTTTTCTCACAGCAAGTCTATCAAGTGAAGAGGTGATCAGTCAGTATAAGACGCATAGTTTTTGCCAGCATATATTACTTTCCTTCTGTCTCAGCTAAATTCCATGTTATGATGTTGCTGAACCTCCAGAATTAAATTATTTGGATTTTATAACTTTTTTGCACTGATTTGATTAAGTAACACAATTTAATGCTACTAAGTAATGCAGTTCTCAATTCTTTCCTTCTAGAAATTAGAATGGAAATGTCCAGCTCCAAAGACAGGCAAAGCTTCTTTAGCTGTTCATTTGACTGCTATAATATTAGACCTAATCACAATACAGTTTTCTCCTGCTCACTCATTTTATGGATATAGGTGGAGTTTGGTCTTTATTTGATATATAACTTCTCTCAAAAGAAAACCCACCAAATGCATTTAGAAAAAAAACAGCAAATTAAGTCCATAGGACTTACCTATTCTTACCATTTAGTACATACTTCCAGAAAAAAAAAATCCCAACAACATTTCTATTTCTATCAGGATAAACTATTAGCTTACAGATGCTGTCATGTGGATGTGATGCACTGTTCTGAACTTAATTAAAAATGTAAATCATTTTCTGCGGAATCAAAGTGCATATCACTGATCTACTTTCCAGCATTTCCCTAAGCTGCTCTGAATAAGCTCACTACATTAGGGGTTTTCCAGCAACCGTACAATGACACTACAGAGTCTCATCAACATTTCTGCCACCTCACACTTTGAGAACAGCACAGTGGAATTAGTTGCAGATCTAAGAGAGCGTGGTGACTCAAAGAGTTGTGCTGTCTGGCTGGTGCTTGATCCTGCAATGGAGTGTGTCAAAATAGCTAATAATAAAATTCATGAGAGGCAAGAGAGAATCCCAGTACGAAGACACAGAAAAGCTTATTTCTGAAATTCCCCGTCTCCAACTGTAGGTGACTGCCTGCTCTATTTACATAGAAGAGATTGCAATTCAGGACCTAAAGCACTCTGCTACTCACATGATTCTTCATCCTTACAAAGATGAGTTAAAGACAAGATGTCTTCATATAATGACATGATTGTAATTAGAAGTTTAGAGTTCAAAGCCACTCCCGCTCTGGAGGTCAAATCCACATCCCACCTACCAGGTAAGTGCTACAATCAGCAGCAATAAATAAGACTCAGACGGAGGAAGTCTCCTTGATAAGTCTCTGTGAAAGATAAGTCTCTGTGAAAGGYGGTCAGTTGTACAACAAAAAATGAAAGAAAAAGACAACAAGCTCAACACCATCCTTTGAGAATGGTATTTCTTGGGCTCCAAATACATTCTCCAGCATATTCACATGTTTTATCCTTTGATGCTTGACTGCCAAATACATGCTAATAGCTGGAATAGGGATGAGAAGCCATGCCTTCGTTCTCAATAAAATGTCTTTTGTAATAGACAGATCACTCAAGCTCTCTCTTCCTCTCTTTTTCCGGCTCTTGTATTCTTGGTTGCACCATATCACAGCTTCAGCAGAAAGGCTGGGGAATTTATTTTAGAAAACTCTGGTGCCTAAAACTTGGAGATATCTGAGCTGTGAGGAAAGGAAGGAAGGACACTAATGGGCATGGGCATTATGAATTACCTGCTTAAACTTGGAAACGTAAATTTAGTCCAAACCATATTTTAGCTGTTAAAGTGCCTAAGCCAATCCAGGCCTTTGCAATATTCTGATGTATCTCTATCTAGTAGATTTACAGTTAGGGAAAGTGTTTCATGGTAGCTCTTCTCATTTAGACAACAGCTGTAAGAACAAATAGCTTCTTGTTGTTAGCTACATTATTATGCTGTTAGCTACATGTTTAGAGCTACATTATTTTAAAATGATGTTTAAATCACCTTGAATATTGATAGATTCAATTTGTATCCATATTATATGAATTTATGAACATAAGACTGGATAATATATTACTATACCGATGTTTTCTTTTGCATGGAAAAACATAACTTCAATAAAGCAAGGTGTTTCTCAGCCTTTTGTCCTGCCCCAAATATTTTGATAAGTTTTTCATTAAAAAAATCTAAACATTGGCCCTGGAAAATTAAAAAGGAATATGAAATGATATCACACTGTTAAGTAATATTTTTCAGATTAACAGATCTCAGAGAAAGTGAGGAAAGTAACAAGTATGTTATGTCTAGTTTGATGAAACCAAGAAACAGACATGATTTTTCTTAGGGTACATTGGAAACAAGATGGAACTCTAAAGCCCTTTTTGCATAGATATTTCATCCCTGTCTAATTCTTCCTCAAAGCAGTCAAGATTTTTTTTTTTGCCTTTACCAGTAGAAAGGAGACAGACTTTAGGTGACAATTCTGTTACCTATCTGCAAACCAGAACATAAAAAAGCTCACTCTCTTCCACTGAGCTATAGCATTTCTGCAGAATATTATTACTAAAAATAGTCAAAATAAAAAATAGCATTTCACTTCCTTGTCCTAAACACCAAATGAAGGTATTAAAATAATTGTATATGACTGAATAAAAATGATAAAGTTGGTTTAATAAAAAGACGATTTAATATACTCACTTTTCTGGGACTTTACTTCTTATCAGCAGTTAAGCACATCTAAGAACCCAGTAAACGTACAAGATGCTGAACTATTACTGTTTCCTGCCACAAATTCACAATGCTAATTCAAATTTGGGGATTTTCAGGGGTGATAAACTAGAGGAGATCCTCCTATTTGCATTTAGAAATAGTTTGCCATTCATTTCACTGAAACATAAGAAGGTCTCATACAAGGACTTACTTTTCAGGAGAAAAGGCGGTGAGTAACCTTGCAAGAAAGGCTCCACAATTTCCTATCAGTCACAATGTAACAAATAATATACAAAAAGACAAGGGATTATAAATAATAGGAAGATCAGATAAAATACTCTATTTATTGTATAAGATGCTTTGCTTCTGAAGAACTTTTGTTCCAAAAAGTTAGTTGCAATTTAAATTTCACAGAAGATAGCATTAAAAAAAAAGAAACAGTGTTTAAATCACCCCTTAAATCTCTGAAAGTGCTATTCATGAACATATCTAAAGAGAGAGAAAATGCATGGCTGATTAGATTACATTCAATAAGAAGCTACTACACTGGAAAACTGATAAGAATATACATGATAAGTAAAAATCTACATCACTAGAGTTAAGAATTGCTAAAGTAAATGCTAAGATGTTATTATCATATCAGTTTTATTAAAAATCCAGGAGAAGATTCAGACATTAAAGGTTTAACTACTTTCACTAACAAGGAAGAGATCGAGCAACCAAACTCTGGCCTTATCTAGTTCATATTTTAATGAGTTCTGGTCTATCAAAAGTAACTGCCCATTTGCAACCTCAAAGTTAATAAGTCTCTAAACTGCTGACTGCTAAAAGAAGGAAAGGTATTCCAAAAGAAATATGACCCACTACTTGATGTGTTATCTCTAGGCATCAGCTATGGGACTCAACTTATACAGAGCTACAAAGATCCATTGGGACTTTTGTTCTGATCTGTTATGGCCGGTCTAAAGTTCTATGAACCACTTACATAGATTCAGTGTGTTAATCTCAAATGTAACACAAATTGTTAGCTGACTTGTTAGCTGACTGGCCTTGATTGACCTTAAAATCAGAGCTTTGCCATGCACACATACAACAAATCAGGATATATAATCTTGTTTTAGAGTAAGAGAATAAATCAGGTAAATTACAAATGCTCGGATGAGTAGTTCACCTGGCTTTTTAACTGAGACTAATCTCTGAAGAAAGAGATTTTGTGCGTACCACTTTGTCTTACCATATTCAATCAGTATCAGTAACCTACATAGTGGAAGGTGCAAGTGTGACAGCAAATCATATTCAAATGCCTAACTAAGGCACTATATGATAGTGTTTCCTGTAACAACAAATGATTGGAATCCATTCCCCAAGGGTTATTCCCTATCTTGTAACCCAATATAGCCATTTTCTTATTATCATGATATTAAATTATACCTATTACAAGTATTAAAAGTTACTGTTCTTCACTCATGATTGCTTTGTCTGATTATCTACCCTATAATGATAAGCATAATAAAATCAGTAAATATTTATCCAAATATTTATTTAAGAACTACAGAAGTAAAGGCTGAGCATGGAAGAAGGAAATACAGGAGTTATTCTCTTAGCTGAAAGAAAACACTGAAATAAGGAAGGATGTTCCCCCTTTCTTCCATCACCCCCCAAAATAATTTTGAGGCCTAGCTTTCACTCAGGAATTCCCAGTGAAGGGAGTACTACCCAGTGATCAGATTAAGATGCAGATGGGACAGTGAAAAAGGATAGGAGTTGAACTCTAGCATATTTAGATTAGGTGGAGATAGGGCCAGAGATTTATTTATGTAGAGGTCCAGTGCAGAGGTAAGTACAGCTGGGGTGAGCTCAGTGCTAGAGACATAAAAAAATAGATATTTAAATGTCTATTTGAAAAATATCTGTATTTAGCGTGCATTTGTGGAAGTAAAGCCTTTAGCCTTTCTATATACTTTTTCCTTGATTATATGTCTTCCTACACCATCTTTATATCTACACATCTTTACACCATACATTAAAAACAAATCAAACAAATATAGAAGGCATTGCCTGTAAACGTAGCTCTCCCTGAAGCTCAGGTCTCACTCAGTACAGACATTTATACAGAGTGGACTGATGACCTGCTGTTCCCACACACTCTGGTTGTCCCACTGCTCTACAGCTAGAGCACAGCTCCCAAACTGAAGTCTAACATCTAAGCAAGGGGATGGATTGTAASGATAACATCTCAAAATCCCTCCTTCAAATTACTCAATAACCAGTGGTGTTAAATATTTGTAAAAATGTCTCTTTGCTTCCCATAAAGTCCTCCTCYGTCATAGATGTCTGCAGGTGGGTCTACCCCAATCATTGTAATGCTTTGCTACAAATCCTGAAGGTTGTTCCAAGATCTCACCAGTAGTGGGGCACAGTAGTTTACAGAGATATGTTACCATCCATGTGCTAATTAACTATCACAGTTTTATTAACCTGGGTGCTGTTCTACCCTGATATGGCAGTGCTGATTCCAGAACTGACATGTTCAGTGTATCTCCTTGCATTGTGCTGGTGCTTTCTGCCTATTTCCCCTTCTCATTTATGAAATGAGAAGTTGTCCTAACTTCTTCACAAGGATCTTGTGAACAGACACAAAGGAAATTTAGTAAAGTACTTCTTGAAGTAAGGGAGAAGAGGTAAGCTTAATGCGGGTTATGTAAAAAATATTGTTAAAGAGTGATTCATAGGATGTACCTGAATACAAAAATATTACGTTAAACACCGAGAAAATATTTATCCTTGAGATTTCATGCCAAATGATGATACTTGGTGATAAAATGACATGTGTACATCCATAAAAAATCAGAGATACCAACCTGCACAGATGCATACACAAGCTTCATTCATTTTCCAAAAGTCATCATCAAATAGGGCAGAGCTAACACATTTGGTTTTTGGCAAGGCTTGGACCCAGGAAGGCATGATGCAGCTCAGACCTGCTTGTATACAGAACTGAAACTCTAATTTTCAATACTGTGAAAATGAAGGGCATTCAGACCTAAAATGCATGGTCTTCTGTGACAAACACAGATTATTAATTATATGGTTTACAGGCACTTTCTCATTTATAATTTCTTGATTCCCTTGATGATCCAAAACAAACAATCAAAGCAAATGAATCCTAATTTGCATGACTATTCCCAATCGCAACAAAGCCCCAAACAACAGAGGTATGAGCATTGTACAGGAAGAATAATTTCCATTTTCAAATGAAGACCTTTTTTATATTCTTTCTGGCAGAAAAAATGTGGGCTTCCTGGTCCCAGGGCAGAATTCCTGTGTTCATTCCTGGTGACACACCAGTGATATCAACGGGGCTGAAGGGAGGTCCCTCAAGCACATCACAGGGCATTCAGAACTTCTCAGGTATAAATTTTTGGAGAACACATTTACTAAAGAGGCCATTCACAGCAACTTATGTGATAGAGACCTTTCCACAGSCCTGTAAGTGTAAATTCAGTACACAGTATGTACTGAAAGAATAACAGGACTTACAATCTAAAGGCACAACTGAAAATGACACTAGACCATATAGCCTATTATGGTTAAATAGATTTTTTTCTAAGGTATTAAGGGAAAAAAAAAAAAAAGGTATTTGTTATGATACATGATTATGTAAGATATAGTAATACATCTGCAGTTTAGGATATGCCCAGTTGTAAACCTGCATTCATCTGCATTTTGCCTGGAAGCCAGGCAGGTCACATACAAGGGCAGATATAATGAACTACTTACATTGGGGTAGCCTAGAAAGAAAGTCTCACAGCACAGTCTCTAGAGTAGGTCACCACTTTGCTGCAAACCTTTGCGATATTGCAAAAATCCTCTGGTGTGGGATACACACTTCACTACAGACACCTACACCAYAGATGGTTGTGTAGGTTTCCTTTATCATTCATTAATCAAGAGAGATATGCCCTTCAACAGCTCAGTTCATCCGACCTACTTTAAAGACCAGCCTTAAGATGAACCGCATCTCAAAGATATTTAAAGCTCTTCACTGACATAAATCTGGACACATTAATTTCATGTGCGGCATTTTTATAAMATAGTGAAAAAACACGCTTAATTCCTACCTTTTGTCTCCCATGATGGCTTCAGCCACAAGTTTCTTTTACAGATTTCTAAAGTACCTAGCATAACGAAGCTCCTTGTCAAGGTGCAGTGCTCGGATATTATTGTGGCATGAATTACTGAACCATGARTCACAATCCTACTGTGCCACATGAGCCACATTTCACTCTTTGGTTACACACAAGTACCCTTTTATAATCTGTATGATGAACATTTTCTATTTATTCAAAAAAATAAATCACTGACTGGATTTACTCTGCAGCAACAACAAAAGAAAATTAGTGAACACAATTTAGGTCACTTAATTAGCCTCTAGAAATATTTCTAAGCAGTCATATTCATATTTCTGCATTAATGCAGGATATAACTTACGGGCTAACTTTTTTCATGTGTATATCTTCATAAACTCAGAACTCCTGAATCCGTTCCAGAATGGATTCTGTCCTGAGCATCAGAATCTTCACATAAATAGAGTGTAGTGTGGGGATAGCAACAGTCCTGGGATATTTAACCCCTAAATTATTCATAATGAGAGAGACTATCATCCAACAGTGCTTTTTATCTGGGAATAATAAGTAACAAATCCCACAGTCTGAATTTTTTAGATTTCTGTGAGTGTGCAAAAACATTGCATGGTTAAAYCAGGACTTAAATCAGAATTTTTAAACAGTGAGTAGAAGAATATTAACTTTGGTTTAAATTGTTTCTCTCATAAACCTCATGAGTTGCAACAATTTTAAGTAGCTAAAACTATTTTCTCCTGTAAAAGTTTACTCATAAGTAAATGCTTCTGTCATACAGAGGAATGTCAACTTTCAAATTAAAGAATATTTCCACAACCAGTTATAAATATCTTGTTCTCAGTTATACAATGCTACAGTTCTGTGACTGGTATTGCTGTAGTAACATCTTGCTGCTTCCCATAAAATAAACAAAATGATAAAGAAAGCAATACTAATGTGTTCTTAATTAGATTGCTCAGTGTAAATAAGTCACGCAAAATGCTTCCTGATGATGATGTCAAGCAGCTATGTGGGTACATGCTCAGATAATGATTTTGTACAGCTTAATCTGTATCAGTCTGATTTTTTAAATGAACTGTCACCTTACCTGAAGGGTTTCTGAGCTTCTTCTGAAATTGCAGAACCCCTTTCCTTGGTTCCACATTAACAGAAATGTAAGGAAGGATCACATGTATCATAAATTAAACACACAGATTTTATTGCCATGGTTTCATTACCATTTTTTTAAATCTTCTCCCCTCTTTCTTCCCTCTCTTTAATGAAATAGGGGAGTACCTGGATTCTTTTGCCCTATTTCTCTCAAAATCTGTTCCTGAGCCAGTCCCTTCTCTTGGCATACTCTACTGCTAGTGTCTGCCTCTGTCTATCCAGGCATGAAGCATTTGCTGCYCTGCTGGGATGTGCTGCGGTCTGCTGCTAATCCAACACTACCTTACTTTGGCTCGAAGTTTCCCCACTAAATCCCTAAGTCCGATTATAGGAGATATGTTATAGTGCTCACAACCTCAAGCTGATGGCAACAACAATAGGAACAACGTGTTTTTTTCTGAAGGAAAACTGGAGGGGATGGGGATGGATACAAATGAGAAGGAAATATCAGCGAGCTTACCCAGGGTAAGAGGGAGAGGGGGAAGAGTGATTTAAGTGGGTATTTCAAAAAGCTGCTTAGCAGCTGGCAATTTGTTACAGACTCGCGGTAGTGCAGGTAGCCTCTTTAACAAGAACGAGCTGCAGAGAAAGTTGCATTGAGGACTGGACAAGAAAGGGTAAAGACAACCTTGGATTGAAGAACTCTAGGAATACGGCAGTCCAGCAAAAAAAAAAAAAAAAAAGCATATTGTTATTTCAATACATCTTTTAAAAATAAAAGTCAGTTTTGGCACTCAAAACTTTCCATTAACATCAACTTGGAGGTGAAAGATACAAGAACAGAGTATTGTATTAGGAGCTCAGTTTTCAAATATTTTACATATTAGTCACAAAAAAAATCTCATTTTTTGTGGATTGCCTGTGGAATTTATTAGCCAACAGGATTTTAACAGACAAAGACTTAAAGCTCAAACAGAGAGAGAGCCCTTGCAAAGGGCACTTTGTGGAGTGCATAGCTATTTATTTATTTTATAGAGCACATCTACACAGGAGAGGAAAGGACATAGTTACAGAACACAGCACAAAGTCCCAGGAGAGGCGAAGGACTAGCCAAACAGAGCCATTTATTTGTTTAAAGAGAGCAAGATTGATTTCAGAAAYGATTCTTCTAGACTTATGGCCTTAAAACAAAAAAGAATATGCATGTTTCAATACATTCAAAAGTTTCTGCTGGCTCCACTGTGCATTATACTGTCAGAGCATTCTTTACATAGAGCACATCCACTAGAACGAACATAGAAGGTGTTCCAAAGGTTTGAATTTCATTAAAACATCTGTTGTGAAGTGAATGTGAATACAAAAAAAAAACATGTTAGTTTTAAACAGAAATGAGCATAGGCTGTGTTAGTTTTAAACAGAAATGAGCATAGGCTGGGCTTCTAGATCAGGGTAGAATCATGTACTGTTCAAATAGTTACCTCTTTGTGCATTCCTGTTCCTCCACTGGGTAAACACAGGACTGGAGTATCTTCTGTGCACTGATCTATCCCAAGTAAGAGCAATAATATGCTGCACACTTATGCAGTGTGGCTGCAAATGACTTTTGCTATCCATGTGTTATGGATAGCAAAGTGAGGAACAAAAAGGCATAAGGTTCAGCTGCCAAGTGGCCAACCCAATTTGCTCTGAAATCCCACCAAGTGCATCGCCTATGTGCCACATCTGCAGCAAAATGCATCTCAGGACTATCACAGGAGACGTAGCTACTCCATATCCTCTGTGAGGACCTTCTTTCAGGTTCTCTCACCCTCCAAACCTCTCACTAGAAGCTCTCTCCTTCAGCTAATAGGGAGAAGTGTTATTGAGCCTCTGCAAAGCAAAGGCTCCAAACAAAACTACTCCCTTTTGTRCCCCAGATGTCCTCTGCTACTTTCTCCTGCCAATTCCTAGTAGTAGATAACTCACAGAAAGGGAGTCTTTTGGTGGAAGGGCTGGTAAGGCGGACTGAAGAGCTCTCTTAGGACTGCAGCAGGGAAAAGCAGAGGGTGAGAGGAGGTCAACATTTATGCCGAAAGCTGAACTCACAAAGTGACATCTACCAAGGTGGACGGAAAAGACAACCCCAAATATTTTTTGCAGCACAGGTGCACCCTGTGATACCTCATTATCCCTCTATAATGAATCTAGCTGGCAAGTAGGCCTTGTGATAGCAAGCTTAATATGCCAAGGAGCTATGCAGTGAACTCCTTTTTGAGTATTTTATAATCAAACACTAGAAATCCTTTGGAAGACAGGACTAAAAGTGCAAGTGCAGACAAAGCCACCTCTAGGTAATTCCCTTGATTAAAACTCTCAGATTTAAAATGAATCTAATTAYGGAGGTTGTGGAGGCACAGAGAGCCAGTGTTCACTTATGCCCTCTTTTGCAGATGGTGAGTTGCCAAACAAAATTGAGAATCTTAATTGCTAGAATCAGCAGCAAATTCAAAAAAAGTAAATTAGAGGCTGCAAAAAAAAAAAATGTCAGCCTGTTACATAACAGCGGAGCTGCCAGATCTCCTGGTTCTTGCATTATGTGGRAAAGGCAGTCCCGAGAGAGGACACAGTGCTTTTTATAAAGTGCTGAAAAAGACTGAGAGAGAAACCTAGCCAATGTAGGCATTAAACTGTCTGAAGGAGGATACTCCTTTTACTATCTTGTTTTCCATTCATTATTTGACATTGTTCCCTACATTGCTTGAGAGGGATCCAAGGACACAGCATGGTCTTCTGCTGGAATAATTGTGGCTGAACAGACCTCTGCTCTTTTTAGAGATTTCTTCATAGCAAGTAATGTACTTTGTTACAGCACAGGAAAAAAAATCAGTCATTTTATTAATCATCTTTCTATCAAGTCAGGATGTTTTACAGGTATGTTTCTCAGATGAAATAAATATAATTAAAAACACCATCCACCTAAGAGAAAATAATTTCCCTTTGTTTTCATATTCCTCAGCTTTCTGTATTGCATTCCCAATAAAAAAGAAATCTATTGCAGTATGTAAAGAATGCTTAGAAATATCTGACATAGATAAAGAAGACGGAAAAATCTGGTTGGCTGCACAGACAATAATTTGATAGCAAGAGAAGCATGAAGTATTTGTGGAGCTACTGTCACTCCCTTCAACTTTTATAAACAGTCAAAATATAGATGAAAGCAACCTCTAAGTAGATGATTGCTTTAAGGACCACATCTTGTACTCTCCATTCAAAAACAATTGCAACCAAGCGAACGGCTGAACTGTAATACTAGGTTTCTTTCTGTAATGTTCTCAAAATAACATGGCTTGTTCAGATCTTAGAATGCATCTAGTGCTAACAAAGCCAAAAGCTTGATCCTCAGTTACCAGTTTTTTCAAGAAAGCAAGTCTATAGGAATTATCTCCGCACACATTCCTGGTGTAACAAGAGACAAGCAAAGAATAATCATTCAAACCCATTTATTTTTGACAGGTTAAGAAGCAAATAGCCTAACAACTATTCAATGAAAATTCTCTTGCATAAGCAACAGTTGAAGCCACTRAAGAGTCAATTCTTTGTGAAAATCACTGAGTGCAAATGCTTCTGACTTCTTTGCCTTTGCTACCAAATGCCCAGCGTACCTCCCTTTCTCAAGGCATCACACACTGCCATACTTGTGTTCATGCAGAAATCCTCTCAATATAAACAAAAGCCCAGTCAGTCAGACTTCTCCCAAAGCACCACTTAACAAAATATGCTTCCTGCCAGAATACAGGGTTACTAATTTTCTAGCCACATCAATCCAAAGTCTCTGAACATGGAAACAAATAACTAAGAACCGTCACAATTTAGTCACTGGGCTAGATCCTTCCTAGTAAAATCTGATTAGCTCAACTTCCCCCAGTCAATAATTTAAAGTACGTCAACTTTAAAATAGTTGATCAACTATGATATAATTAATTTTAGCATCCTGGAAGGAGAGCCAAAGACATAGGGTTTATTAGCGCTTACTGAGATAGTGAGACACCAAGAGAAAGCAGAATGTTGAATTTGTTTCTCATTCTTTTACTCATAAAAGTCGACACACTRATAACTGTGGACCAACACCATGCAGTGATTCAGAGCCAAAAAAAAATGTCAACTAAATCTTTCAACTTCTCAGCCGAGAATCATCTTGGCTCTATTTATTTAGTCAGCCCAGAGATTTGGATCTATCTACACCACATTTTCAGACAAGATATAAAACAATACAGTRTCAACTTGACCCTGTTTTCTTTTTTTCTCTTTAAATATTACTGTGTTCTTGATACTTAGAACCAATTTTCACTGAAATTATCTAATTGCCAGGAGAATAAATGTCTTTACAAAGGTCATTTCCTATAAATCCAGAAGACCAATGTTCACTCACTGCCCACCACACTGAGCAAATTATTCCACATATTAGTTCATAAAACACTTGTAAACACAAATCTCTCTTTCTTCTACAGGAATGCAAGATGCCAGATGCATCTTCCCTTACTTGTGTCAGCACCAAGTCTAGGGATAGCTGGGCAGTTTCTGGTGACCCTGTGGGAACTTATAAATGAATTCCCATAAACTATGTTTGTGATCAGACAAAGCTAACAGACTCCCGGTCATGAGCACAGAGTGAATTGCAACAATTAACAGTAACTCTCTACTCCATCTGAGCTGGGCACCACCATCAAAGACACCATGCTTGTCACTAATCCTTATTGTTCCAAATGGAATGAACTAAATTCACAAAGAATCAGGGTTTTTCAAGGACCCCTCACTAAGCCAGCACGCCAACATTTCAACAGCTCTGGCTTCCCAAGGAGTTTGCTGTGGCCTTAGGATTCATTTCTACTCTTTCTGTCTCAAATGCACTGAGCGTTCATATTTTACGCGACGGGGCTGCTCCAAACACAGAGACTTACCCTCCAGTCTCTCAAATCTTTGTATTAAAAGGCTCAAACTTACGGTAGCATGCTGAATTGGTATCCAGGCAGGTGTTTCGACTGAGCATTTGTGGGATGGGCATCTGCCATGGCTTTGCTGCAAATAAGTGAAAACGGCATTATACACAACACAATATGTGCTGCAGTCCTTCAGCGCAACGGGCCCCATTCCAAATGGAGCATCTAGGCATTTGCTAGTACACTTCAAACCTTGCAAAGTCATTTTTCCATTGTCATGTAAGGGAAATTAGCTCTGCAGTTCACAGGATCAAAACGGCCTACAGAATTATCCATTATTTTTCCTTTGAAGTCCTCAATTATGCAGGTGAGCACTACCTTCATCCACTCAGCACCCCAAGCAATTGCCCTCAAGCCTTCCTCCGCACTGGAACATTTCAGAGAGCATCAGCAGAGCTCAAGGCAGTAAGGAGGGGTTGACTTTTCCTCCCCCATTTCATGACAGGCTGTGTTCATCCTGTATGCCTGTATATCCTCTTTGCACTAGCAATAGCTGCAGCTTGAGCCGCCCTGAGGGCTATTTTCCAGGAGAAGCACATTTATTCCTATTTCTCAGGGTGTGTTTCAGAGCTGAGCAGAATGCACTACTTGTTCCCCCAAATTGGGCACCAGAGGACACAGAGTAGGACAACAGAGCAATCACCAAAACCTCACACGGTTCCCTGAAACTTTGCAGAGCTGAAAGAGTGAGGAGTTAATTTAAAGCCTAGCGTTCCACATGGCAGCRCAAGATGCTACCATCAGGCCTTCAGGCTGCTCTCCCTGTAATTTCCCTTGCATTTGCAGTGATTCAATTACATTTTCCTGAAGATTTGGAGCCAATCAGAACTAATCGCATAGCAGCTGGGTCAGAGTCCCTGAAGAAAAGTTCAGAATAAATTTTGGTGTCTGCTACTATTACTCTCAGCACTTCACATAAGACTATAAGACTAGTATTACTTAGCTGCTTGAAATGGAGGACTTTTGTAATTATGTGTGTTCCTGAAACTGRATACAGTGTAAAAAGAAGCTTTTGCATTTAAACCAGGTATATTGCCAGCAACTACAATACACCTTTCTTTTCCCCATGTCAAGAGCAAAGGAGAGCGATCTCTATGGAAAGTATGGATCAGGTTTCACATTATTTTCAGTTCTGAGTCTGATGTGAGACTATCTAACATAGCCTACTAGTTCTTTGTTCTTCACCATTATAAAGTAAAAATTCATAAAGCTTTGTAATACTAAACACTTTTATAAGGAAAACATGGGTATGCTAGTTATGGCTTTATAGTTCCCCAAATTTCTCCACCTTAAAGATTCATAGTTACTGACTATCATCATTATTATTATATTTTCATACAGATATATCTTAGGTTTATTTCAAAAGATATAGCTAGCATCTTTGGTAAAAGTATTGTTTAAAGGAGTTTGGAAAAGTCACTGGTGTCATAGCAGCAATATGCTGTGGATAAGTACATCTCCTGTAAGGAGGGCATGAATGCAACAGCAACAGCAAACTACCAAAATAATGCAATTAGAAATGAATTTTGAAGAGAAATATGTGTGAATTATTGTCTTTATTATTCTTATTATTTCTATAATTCCTGTAGATTTTCAATCTTTAGTCCAGGCCAAGATAAAAGCAAGAAAAATCACGATTTGCTTTGAGCAAGAAACATTTTTAAGAAATATTTTTGTTTGGAAAGCCTGATCTTGCAAAGTCAGGTATCCATGTTTGTGAGGAGACTCCTCATAAGGACAAAAATTCTTAAAGCAGAAAAATGTTCTGCTAATATTCTTAACTCTGAAATTCGTAACAAAAATTGTCCTGAGGCCAAGAATGATGAGACACAAGCTGTTTATTCAAAGACTAGARAGACTTGGGTAACTCTGGGAATTACTGGAAGGCAGCAGCTGTCCAGAGATCCCGCTGCTCCAATACAAGGGCTGGGCTGAAGGTACAGCTGGGCTATGGAGTGGCCTAAAGAGTTTGGCCTTTCACAGCTGGAGATCCAAATTGCTGCACTGATATCATGACGTGGCACTGGAATTTTCAGAGAAATGCATGCAGCTCAAGGGCTAGGGCTAAACACTCTTCCTCTACAGATTCTCTCCAAAAATTACATGTGATTTAACAAACAGTCACTATTTTTAGTGCTTTTGCTTAAAAAGCAATGCTTTTAAAGCTTTCATATCTTACATCTTCTCCCAGCTGAAACAGTTCAAAGATGTGAAGTTGTATATCAACTGCTAAGCTTCTGCATTAAAGTGGTCTTTTTTTCCCTTAAAAAACAGCCAACAGCTTTGTGTCACACCTACAGAAATCAACGAAGAAGCAATTCATCCTAAAAGGTCAACATTGCATGAAGTATTCTGAAAGCGCAGGAAATATAATAAAGCATAGGAATAAATTTGGGAAAAAGGAGGGAATTATTTGGAGGCTGCAGAAGAAATCACCTCCATTTTATTATCACTGCTAATACTTTCACTGACTCAATAGTTTGGTGAACACAAAGACTACAGACCCTAGCCCTCCACAGCACTAAAACGTTGAAGTCTGAAAACTGGTGAAAATCCATTATGTTTAAAGACAGGGAGCATAGAATAATGTGATTTGCTTTCTGCATTTATTGCTAACTGTATGCAAAAAGAATACCTCTTGATATGGGGGAGAATGTACCCAAATAAACCAATTGTTCATCTGAAATGGAAAAAGAGAGAATGCTTCTCCTCAGTTTATGAATGAGCTATTTCCATAATCTTTGCTTTGCTTCCCTTCCTAAAGGTATTCAGAGTCCCGCACTACTCAGCTTCACCCAAGATAGCTCCACTGTAGTAACACCCAGTGCTAACCATGCATAGGCTTTCTCACAGCTTCATGCAATCAGCACCTTCAAATATGTAATAAGATCTTCAGCTTTGTGATTTATATATAAAGAAACTTTGGGACACACACACCAAAARAAAACATCCGTTATCATTATGAAATTCTACCTCAGCCATAGCTTTTCTTCTAGGTTGATAATTTAAAACTCTAACAGAGTGAGTAGCAAAAATACCATCAGGAAGCATTGAAGGGAAAGTCAGAAGGAGATGCTACCCCCACATTCAGCTTGGGACAGTGGCCTTCATTCTCTGGAGGCACTGCTATGTCCACTTCTCAAACCAATGAACATATATSAAGAACCCAGAAATTCAAGTCACAGAGGTAACCAGCAAATACAAAGCACCAGCCTCAGAAGATAAAACCAAAGCTGCAAGACCTTTGGAGCCTCTGTGTGTAACACCAACCTTCCTAGCATGCAACTTGAAGCAGACTGCTTTTCACCTGCTTCAGTTAGATGTTGAAATAACTGACTGCTATTAGCACTACTCAGAAACAGCAGTGCAATGTATCACGCCTGGGGTGGGAGCATCAGCACCTAGGGTGTTTCTCTGATTTTATTGCATGAAACTATTGAACCAGAAGGCATAAAGATAAGAGTTTTGTGACACAGCTCAACAGAGGTTTCTGGTGAAGAGATGCATCAGTAAATTCTGGGTAAGATTTCAAGGAATAATTCCTCTTTTGCGAGGCTATGATCAATCATCGTGATCGCCAGAGGCAATTGGTGGGGTTGTGACAGCAAGCACATAGATTTTTGCCATCTATTCACAGGCAGGGAGCGATTCCAGCATTACCAGTAACATCAAATTTTGAATGTCACATGTTGCCTAACATGACTGGCGACACATGGAGGCAGATCTAACTCAGCTCTTTTTTCTCATAGTAGATATGGGTGATCATAGTAAAAAGCAACCAGAAGTAAGATTTCCTTTGTATCCAAGAGAGTGGCCAAGAATATGATTTGCAAATTATATGCAAATTCCCAATCCAGGTCTCCAGTAGCAAGAGTTGGTGAATTCAAATCCAGTGGAATATATTTATCTACTTTTACACATCCTGACAAACAATCTTCTTTGATGATTCTCTGGGGAAATTAAAATTGTAGATCTCAACAGGAGGTCTCAGACTGGGTAAAATATAATCATATACTAGTCAGTACCACTGACCTAATGTTTCAGTTCATAAATATCCAATGCCTTCCCCTTGACTGCACACATCTCATTTTTTTCAGAAGCCTTGGATTAGGTGAAGGAGGACAGAAGGAAATTTGCATGGTAGTAGCAAACAAATTAAATTAAAACACAAAAGAAGCTCATGTGTATGTTGAGGGTGCATGCTAAAAGACTCTTTTTTACTTTGGTGGTAGGATATTTTCTCACAGCATCTGCCCCATACTGATCCTCAGATCATTAGAGAAGAGACTGGGTAAGGATGCCTATCACTAAGGAGCACTATCATTTTCTAATGCAAGATCAGGCTGTCCTGCTCAGTATCTTCCAGCTTTCCTTATATCTCCTCTACCATACAGTAGTATTTAGCTCTAACTGTATCTGACTGAACAGTTAATTGAACATTTTATTTTCTCAGTTTGTAGAACTGTTCATAGATTTATGAAACAAATCATCCTTCTTTCATAGTTACAACCAATATCAATAAAGACATCTCTCTGAGATCAGCAAATTATAATCTAATAAAATCTATTGAAAATCTCAGTTGCACTAAACAAGGTCAATGCTTGGAAGAAACAAAGTGTCACTCAGAAACGGAGATCAAAGTAATTCCCTTCTATTTCTGCTGCTACCATAGAGACCAAGGGAGGGGAAAAAGGGGGAAGAAGAGATTTAACAGACTTAATTCTTCCTCAAATTTATAATTAACTACACGGGAAAAGGGACAATTACCATATTTCTAAGGAATAAAGGAGAAAAAAGTTGAGCTTTTGACAAGATATAATTACAAGACATTACATATGCATTGCACATTGGTTTGTTCTGTGTAATTTTCTTGAGAATCACCCCCCCTCCATTTTTTTTTCAGAAAAGACAAGGCGTGTTTCATCAGTTTACATTCATAATGTTTGAAATCCAAAAGGCAGAGGCTTACAATAATTGTTTCAGAATTTAACATTGGTAAATAAAGATTTGAAATTCAGTTATACTTCCCATCTGTCTGTCATCTATGACAATATTCTCTAGCTAAGATAAATAGTAATCAATAAAAAGGATCTTCCTGCTCTTCCAAGACTGTAGTTTAGCCAGCAGCCAACCCAGAGTCATCAAAGCTGTCCTCAAGTGCCACTTTTGAATAGCATTAAATAAATTACATGTAAATTGCATGGATTCAGCACTGTGGCACTTTTAGGATCTGGCAGRAAAACACCAGAGTTTGAAGTGCTCATCAGGACCTAATAATGACAATAGAAAAAAAAAAAGATTTTGATTTTAGCTAAATATGAATCTCGGAGGGAAAATCATTATGTTTCTTTTGTCTGAGGTTTGTTTTAGCCTGAAAATTCAGAAAAAAAAAAGAAAAAAAAAGACTTAGCTACCCAATTTATTATTTTAAACTGTCATGATTCAAACCCTGAAGTACTGCAAATAAAAAACAACAAATGTTGCCCAGATCCATTTAGCACTATTAACAACATGCAGGCACATAGAAATGTGGTTATTTTTTGTTTCCTATCCAGCGAAATTTGTGTCAGATCTTCATCTGGTGTAGCTGTCTAAGGCTAGCTACTGATTGTGGTGCAATCTACAACACTTGAAACACTGGCTCTACTGGCTCAGTATTTATACTTTGCTTTACCATCTCCTAATTTTGTGATTAACTACACAAGTAGCCTCTCAAACATAGATAGCTCCTCCTGTAGGAAGTCTTATAAAATAAGCCAAATCTCACCCTCTAGGTATATCCTGTTTTTCACACTCCATATTGATTTTCTGATACTAACATAATTGGAAAGAAAAAAAWATATAAATAAAAAGACAGTCCTATTTTCTTCAGTGAGACTTACTACAGAAGTATTTGGGYATAAATAAATACTGTAAAGATTGGCTATTTGCATTGGTATTAGGTCACAGAAAGAAATAATCCAACTTAGCCTCATAGCAGATTCACCTCTATAAAGTGAGACMCATAAATGAGAGGCAGTGAGTGGATCTGCTCTCCATGTCTTGCAGATGACTTGAGGAGATCATCTGATTTACCAGTCTGTTCTGTGCATATGTTGAGATGAGTTTCAGTACTGCACTAGATCAGGCAGGCTGAAACAGCCAGGTCACTCTTGGAGGGTCCAACCTCCTGGTTTTTCCATTCTTCATCCACACTCTAAGTCCTTGCATTTATTGAGATGGTACTCTGTTGACCAAATACTAAATGAGGGATTGCCTCAGGCTTGGGGAATCCTCAGTGCCCTACAGGGACACAAAACTTGGTCCTACCTTTCCTGTGCACAGCTTTCTTTTGACGTGACTTAACAATGGTCAAGACAGACCAGTCAGTAGTTTCAAAATTAACTAATCCAGCCACGGAATTTACTCAGTCAGACTTACACTGATGCTGCTGAAAAGGGTGAGCTCTGAAATTTGCCCTGCCTTCCATGCTGGGATTATGGGGAAAGGAAAAGCTAATGCTGACAAAATACCAGCCTAGGTTGTACATATTTTATATCTCTGCATGACTCTGCTTCAGGATGGTGCAGCTCTGCTTGACTTCTCTCTTCAGGCTGCAAAGTGGGATGGTGTGTGTGTGCAGTGGAAAAGGCCAACTCAGGTTAACTAAACAGTTATACCATACCCAAGGTATAAGCCAGATAGTGGCCCAGTACTGGACAGCAGTGGTTTATTATTTTCCACGGTCATTGCCCATATTGAGACTTCTCCTAGCATATCTGTGAGAGTTTTGCCTTGAGTTTATATATTGGCCTCTCCTGTTCTAAATATATTGCCAGAACCAGCATAAGAATATATATGATAGACAGATGTTACTGGCTGCTAGCAAATTGGACAGTCAGAGCTGAACATGATCAACTCTGGGTATGTTGCAGCAAAAATAAACATGTATATGACCCTACTTTCCAGAACCATCCAAAAAGAAAGATTTTTTTCCTTTTATTCCTCCTTTTTTTTTTTTTATCATATTTGAAATAAATCCTTACGGCGACAGCCATGAAGAAAGAGTTATTACTAGTTTTCCAAACTAGTACAGGTTTAAGAAGAACAAAACAAAACAAAAAATAAAATCTCAACTTTTTCACGACTCCTGCTAAAAAAGCTTGCAGTTCCAGACAAATTAGGGCTCACCACTGAGTATAACAGAAAGTTCTTGTAATAGCTATATGTCAAGTATAGAAACCTAATGGACCGAGTTTTTCATTAACTATAAAAAAATTAAATAAATGTGCTAATTTCTCCACTTATATTAATAATAACTTCTTCATTTAATTTTCTGGTTCCACAGTTCATTCACGCCTGAATTAAACATGGAACCTCTGCAGTGCATAATCAGGCTTAAAACACTATAAAGAGTTAAATTGAAGCTGACAATAAGAAATTATTCTACAGAGTAATTTTTGCAGGATTTTCAGCTTTTGGACCACCAAAGTTTATTTTTGTAGCTAAACCAACAATGTCAAATTGGGCATTCTGCCCAAGGTCTGAAGGCAGCCAGTTCTCTGGTTTACCAGCTGGGAGGATGCAGGTTCACATGGAAGTTAGCGTTGTCACTTCTCAGTGACACAAAATCAGGAGTCAGGCAACAAACAAGTCTTCTCAGTTTGACAAATCTATATATATTTTAATGGCTATCTATTTTCTGAGTCTTTAGTGCACATTTGTTTCATCTTTGCAAGCTCCTCTCAAAACACAGAAACTTTTGGATGATCATTTGTCTCTAATAACTGGGATTTTAAGCAAAGCCACAAATTTGATCTTCTAAACAAAACAAAAAGTGACACCACCACTGACAAATCTTAATCACTTTACTAATATGGACTATAATAAAACATTAATCTAGATTGCCAAGGGAGTTTTGAAAATAATATCAAGAAATAAGATTTTATCCTTGCCTGTGAAAAAGAACAAGGTGGCCAGTGGCATTTAAACTCAATTATTATTTTTATGGTGCTGTGATTGTCAGTTGCAATTATCAAGAAATCTGAATATGACACCTTGTAATCATGAGATTTAAAAAAAAAATTATATTGTGGCTCATCTTCGTCTTCTGGATTTTACGTCTTTTGAGACTGTACCTCTGAATTAACATTTGCAACCTCAAGGGATAGAAAGTTGTGGGGGATTTTTTTGTTTGTTTGATTTGTTGTTGTTTTTTTTTTTTCTTAAGTAAAAAGCCATTTGACACCAAGAGTGAGAATGTCTGTAAAGCAGCCCCTATTATTGTGAAATTTGTTTTGTAACAAAGAGGTATCTATTTTCATTTCTAACTGTAGCTACTGCTACATTGGTAATCCTCCAAAGGGCACAAGGAAGGAAGGAGATCCAGTTGCCAGGCGAGAGGACAGCATGTTGCCTCTAACTATTGGGAGGCACAGTGGGAATGTTCTTCCTTTTCAAAACCTCCTGATACACCTGCTGAGATGAGGTCTTGGCCTGAACTTTTATTTATACTAAATTCTTCCTTAGAATAAGATAAAATAATAAGATTTTTAAGATAAAAAAATAAGATAAAATAATGCCACAAAATAATGTGCTTTACGGAATTAGGCAAGAAAGAAACTACTACAATTCAAATCATRAAGTCATTTCAGACTGATTCAGCACTTGTTATGTTCTGGGTTCAGAACCACATGAAAATATGAAGGAAATAAAAACAGAGAGGAAGAATCTACACAAATGAACCTCTTAAATCTATCTTAACTATATCTTACATTTTGACTGAAAACATAATGTCAATAGGAATTAAGATTTCAGGAGGTACATATGAAATGAATTTTATTAGATGATTTCTTCCACAATATAAAATAGAGAAAAAAATAGGATTGTTGGATCCATTGTAATAATCTGCATATAATCAGCACATAATCTGCAAGGGCATATTCACTCTAGCAGAGTATTTATGTCATTTTCTATAGATTTTAAAGAGAACAAGTCCCAGAGTAAATTTACTGGCCATGTGTTCCAAATGTCAACTTTTTAAGCAGTGTTCATCTTTTGCAGTCTAAATAGCATTCACTTTTTACTCCTTTTGTTTTATTTACAAGATCCRAGAAATAAAACTGATATATTTACTCTCTCTTGACATTAAGATCCATTTTTTCCAGGAATGGGAGTGGCAATTATTTGCACAAATCAGCCAAATGGGTATTTAAATAAAGATAACTACCAGATCTGAGGTGAAAAGATGACCATATTGTTGTTCTGCTGAATTCATATTTATCAAGTAAATTTTAAAATAAATCTCAAATATACTCAAAATCTGCTCTCATTATACTGGTGAAAATTGTTAGTAAGCTGATGTGATAGAAATGTTGTAGTTCTGAAGGAAATTGAGTTACTCCAACACACACTGAATCAAGTAAGAGCATGTTATGGGTCAATATATCRCAAAGTCAGTGGGGCAGCTCTTTCCATACGACACCAAAAGAAGACAGGGAAATCCCCTGTGATTTATATGGCTTCCATCCTTTGTGGAAGTATGATAGTGTCCTGAAACTCATTTTTTTGCTGTTATGCAATTCATCCACATACGCTCATGTGGTGTTCTCACATACATCCAAGTGTTAGGTCCCCCATAGCCCACCACCCTGCCTCTCTGCAGCTTCAGAGCTGGCAGCAAGGACTGTGAACACTTGAGGTTCACATGAGGTTGAACACTTTGAGGACAGTCCAGCCATTTAGCAGCAGATTGAGGACACAGCAGAGCTGGGAGGAAAAACGCTRCAGATAGAGCTGGAAGCCCGGTTCATGGTGGCAGCAGCAAGAAGATAACAGGGARAACATACACACCTAATTCTCTGGAAGAATGTTCAGTAGACATGTCAATCACTAATTTCTCCTGCTTTAAAGCAAAGCTGAGCTTTTCTCCCAGTTAAACTAGTTTGGAAGTAGGCTCATTCCTCTGACCCAAATTTGATCACTATCAGCATCCTYGCCACACTGAGGCTAAAGATGGTCGTGTCTGCAGGTCCCCACCGCAGCGCTGGAGATCGAGAAGTGAAGGAGCTCATCGCAGCTCTATTTTCAGCTTTCATTTACTATTAATCAGCAACCTCGGGGAGGGACAAATCAGACCCCTAGCATGAACTTGAACAAGACTCTACTGCTCAGCGCCATGTTGCTCAGTGGCAAGATCCGGAAAGATCCTGAAGGAACAAGGTGGGGGAAGAAGGCCACAGCCGGCACTCCCGTCTGTGGCCTCCTTTTGCCTCCTGTTCCTCGCCAGTCTCGCTTCCCCCGCTAGCGAGATGGCAGTGACAGCTCCCAGCTGTCTCCACCGTACCCCTGCTGATGGCTGTGGGGCCATCACATGGCTGCTCTCCACCTTCCTCCTCATCCCAGAACCTTTGCGTGGCCGCAGCTCCATGGCTCCTTGGTGTCACCATTGGCACCACGCTCAGCTGTCCTGACCAACCACCTGCACTGGGCAAAATCCCCAACAACACTAAAATTCACCAAATGGGAATGGGGAGCTGCTGCAGCCAACCTAAGTGTCCTGACTTACCCCCACAACAGCTCCTTACAAATTCCGACACCATGTGCAAATCCCGTCACGAACATGAGGCAATCCGCCTCTCCCGTAGCAACGCAGAGAGGGACTTCCCCACTTATCAGCCTCCACTTCTTAGTTTTAAGGGGGTTGCTCAGTTTGAGGACATCCCCAGGAATCCTGTGGCTTATCCTCACCTCAGAGCTTAACCTCTGAGTCCTTAACCTGATAGGGTTGTGGCGGATAATGAACCTTCTGCATGCATGGCTGGAAGGGAAGATTTGGAGGGACCCTTCCTAACAGCACCATTGGACCCAGTGCTGAACTGGGGCCAAAACATTTTAATTTTTCAGGCCTAAATATGGAAAGCAGACTATGTTTCCCTCCCTCTCCCCCACCCCCCCCACCCCTAAAATAAAAGCCCCCAAAAGCCACAGAAACTTGCATCTCTCCAATCAGGACCATCATAAGTATCTAAACTATATCTGATTGGCCTATTTAAAATGATAGGAGTCACATAATGCCCCCATATTTTTTGTATTCTATAGCTTATAGAATAAACTGGCATGATATGCTGAGAAAAATATGTGCACTAACCATGTATTCTGAAAGTGCTCCAGTAGCTGGAGATATTAATAGACACAAGCACAGACTAAGATAATGCATGAAATCATTTTGCCTTTGCTAGTAAAAATAAGTAAATTACATATCATTTAGGAAGTGCTATAGAAGCAAACTGCATGATCTTCAGGAAAAAAAAAAAAGAGAGAGAACAAAACGCTCATTGAAGCGGAGCTTATTTATCACTTTATCTTGCAACCTGACACAGTACATGCTCAATCTATTTAATTACAGGAACGGAAAAACAGCAGAAAGATATGTACACATAACAGCAACGTTTCCAGTCCTACCTTGGTCGTGACAATGCACAGACAATCCATTCTGTAAATCTCCACGGGAGTATATGTAAATCATAAAAACAAATCAGCAAGGGTGAGGAAAGGCTTTGGAACAGCATGAACAGAACCGGAGGCTTGAATCTGCACAGCCTGCTTTTCCAAGTGGGGCCCTCATAAGAAACTCGAGTCCTCCTCCACAGTGCTAAAGGCAGTCATGATGCTCAGAGGGATCAAAAAACCCACTAGAAATCGTCTCAAGCAAAACTTCCAGGTGGCTTATCAGGCTTGATTGCTGCATTGTTCAATCTGTGATCAAAATATTCTGTTGAATAGTGTGCAGCGCTCTAAATGGGAAGATGAGAACCACAACAAGCACAAAAGAGCAAAAGCATCACATTTCAGCTCTGGCTCTGGTTTCACTATTCTGATCTGCTGTTTCAGTATACCCATAAGATTTCCTTTGCCAAGTCTCTCTCTCCCCTCTCTCTCTCTCTCTCTCTCTCTCCTCTCGTCTCTCTCTCCGCTTCCCTGTCTTTTTTTTCTCCCCCCCCTCTCTCTCCCTCTCCCTCCTCTTTTCTACTAACTCCGAGCATGCACAACATACACAACTATCAGGTCCATCTATCAAAGCCCTGTCACATCTCTGCCAAAACAATTGCTTTTGGTTGTAAGGGTTTTTATGAAGAGGCATGATTCCTACAAGCGCGTATTACTTGAAGTGCATGATTGAAACATTAAGGTGTGTGCGATAGCTCATGCGTCACATCTACAATCGCTCAGAATTACTAGGTCAGACTCTGATTCAGGAAGTGAATATAAATAACAGCTGGATAAGGAGAACTTTCAGAAAGTATAAAAAAATGTATCAGTCAGGGGAAAAGCAGGAATTGCAAATTTATACACACACGCGACTGTGAAGCATAACAATGATGTAATTACAGCTTACAATCCATAGAGAAAACACACTACATATATTATTCAAAAGTGGAGAGGTGCATCTTTTTTTTCTATCTATGAAAAATATATTAAAGTTTTAATTAAAAGAACTCACTCTAAATAGAGGAGCTTAAAAACTCCTTAAGGTCTGTCGCAAACTTTTTTCTGCCTCTCTGACAGATCCACAGACCTGATTTTTTTATTATATCCTTTACTAAGTGTTTCTTAAGCCCTTAAGAAAACAGTTTAACCCTCCAAATCCCTACCTTTCTGGCAGTGATGCTGKTGCAGAACTTGCCTTTCAGGTGTCTTACGTGAATCATTCTAAGTTACAAAGCTCACTGTCAGCTCTTAAAGTTGTCCTTCTCTTACAGATATGAAAAGAGAGAGAGCAAATAAAGAGGGAGGGAGAGAAAAAGAGACACAGGAGGAGAAAGATATGTAAAAGGAAAGCTCTAAGCTCCAGCCAAAGAGAGAGGAAAATCAATGCTCCTATTCACTGGAAAAAAAATACAGCCAACTGGACTGTTGACAGCAACAAGAGGAAACGTCTAGACACCCATACATTACAATTCACCTTTTCAACATACTGGACAGCACAATTCCCCCTGGGTGCTTTGCTGAGGATCTCTCTTTCTCACTCAGAGTTAAAATATGTTTTCAATAAAATAAGCCATTTCAAGAAAATAAAAAGATATTTAAGAAGCATCCCTCTTCCATAAATTTCTCAGGTTATAACCCTAATATTCTCATGATTGCTAAAGCAGCAAGAGGTTCAGTAAATGACACACATTATTTTGCCAAAATGAGGTCACTGCTACCAAAGTTACAAAATCCATAGTGAATCAGATATGTGGTAAGAGAGCAACCAACCCTCCCCCAGCTATTAAAGTCTTGGAGGATATAACATCTTAAGGACAAACTCTCCAGAGCACTTATGATTTTGTCCAAAGTTTTAACTCAGTCTGGGCAACCTCATGTGTGCAAAGCAAGCTTGATTTGTATTTGCACACTGCAGAGGAACTCAGGCTTTCTCCCTATGGTGCCTTCCTACAGTAGCCAAACGATCAAACAATTTTATTAAGCTACACATTATATGAATCATGGAACTTTTCAAATATCCTTCAAGTCACCACCTATTAACTGTTCACTAAAGAACCAATTAACTCATTCAGATGATTTAACCTAAGCCATGCTCGTGTTCTGAGCATAACGACATAAAAGGGAGTTCAGTCAAATCTATAATCAGGAGAAATTTTAACACTTAAATGTAAAACTTCCAACAGTTATTTCCTTTGTTCTTTTCTAATTGGTAGATTTAAGCTGACCTCGTAAGGTGTGAAATTTTTCTATGCGTATAATTACTTAATGACTTGGTTGTAAAATTTCGTGTCATACTAAAAACTGGCAGATGTGGTTATATTCTCAAATAGTTCTCTAAGGGCATGATCTGTGAATGTTTTTATTTGCAAGTAACTTTACTCCTGTAAGCTGGTCACAGTGGATTCATGATCCTATTTGCAGTTTATATGAAAAATAACGGGTTTGAACTCTTTGAGGTTGCTTATGTGAGCCAAATGACATCTATGTGTGTTTTGGAAAGCAAGGCTCTATAAGTGTACCCCAAAGCCTCCTCCTGCAGCTTTTGGGTGTAATTCCTGCAGTTTTTGGGTGTAATTCCTGCACTGAATTCTGTACCATCACCTCCTAGTGTAAAATGCTGCAGTCAGCATTTAGAATGATGGATTTGCCCATGTACTACCCAAGCTTAGTAGATCATTATGTGGTTGGACCTCCAGAAATACAGCCACTTACTTCTTATCCCCAGGCTCTTCCCCAGCCTAGAACAGAGAATATCTATGATTTGAGAGACAGAGACCACACCTCCATCTTTCCACAGGCTTTTTGTGGTTGTCAGGAACCCTCATCACAGTTTCTAAATTGCATCTGTCAATGACTGCTACTTACTACAGCATCATGGTAGTAGATGACTGAGTCAATGGACAAGGAAACAATCCCTCATTTTCTGTAGCTCTACATCCCTAATCCAAAACAGCTTCCAGCACAGCATCTTTCATTACATCAGATATAACATATGTGTTAGAGAGCAACAGAAAAACAATGAAAACTTTAGGCTTTAATTCAAAAGTTTCAGCTACTCCATTTTCTTTTTCCAAATGGACAGTTTTTGCATTCAGATTGTCTCCACAAACATACGATTTTTGAATTCTTGGAGGTGTTTCCCCCTTTATTATCAATAGCTTCTTATTCTCTAACTTCTGCAGGTTATTTTAATCATTACATTTTTTAAATTTACTCTTCCAATCTTGATGTTATCTGTGAATATGATCATGTGCTCTAGGTGACCCTGTGTGAGCAGGGGGGTTGGACTCGATGACCTCTGAGGTCCCTTCCAACCTTCGGCATTCTATGATTCTATGATTCTATGATTGAAATATACTCTACAAAGACTTGACTCAAAATACAAACAAATTAAGCAGCAGCCATCTAGGGTGAAAAGAGATGATTTATAGTTGCTTGTGTAGTTGATTTAGATGGTCAAAAATATCCTTTGGGATGAGTCTGGACTCTTGGGAAGCACCCTTATACAGGAAGAACAGCAACTGCTTCCCATTTTGATATCTGTGATACCATGTGGATTTGCAGACCACCATGTCAGAACCTCTTAGCTAGGTGTCTGTGTTCTTCTACTCCAGTCCTACAAAGGTATCTACTTTTAAAACGCACAAAACACAAAAGTGACTGAAACGTGATATATAATAGAGTAGTGTAGACTGAACAATGTAATGCTCCTTTCTGTGCTTAAAATCCTTAGTTTACTATATGCAATTAGTTCTTCCGCTTGTATAACCAAGGATTTAATTAAGCAGCTATATTTATAACCAGAGCTTGTAATGTCCAGCTTAAATAATACTTTTTTTGTAAAAGTGAGTTTCTGTAAACCTAAAAAAGAATAGGAAGGATTTAATGATTTTTTTTTAAATCTTTCCTGATGCAGCTTTTCAAAAATCTCACAGAATCACAGAATGGTTGTGGTTGGAAGGGACCTCTAGACATCACCTAGTCCAATCCCCTGTTCAAGCAGGGACACCTACAGCATGGGGCACTCAGTCACATCCAGGCAAGTTGGGGAGATCTCCAGCGAAGGAGACTCCACAACCTCTCTGGACACAGCCTCTTCAGGGGCACTGTCATCTATACAGAGTTTCTCAGAATTTTTTTTTTTTGAAAGAAAGATATAATAGTATAAAAAAAACTCTTAACAGAAATTGATTGTTTACAAAAGAAAAACTAATTTCATTATTATTTCTAATTCAAAACATGGAAATTAAGGGAAAAAGAATACCATAGACATTATATAATAGACATTTAAGAAAGGAGACATTCACCAGACTGTTAAAATAGCCTCATTAATGTCAGCATTTTGCAAATTTATCCAATGACTATTTAGGGCTCTAAGCACCTACACAGAGAACAAGTAAAGTAACACATCCACTCTACAAATGTGGAGAAATATTTATTTTCTCCTAATGGTTCCTAAATTGTRTATGGTAGAGTACTTGTCGATGGTATCAAATTGCCAGTCATTCACATGAAGTTAGTTTCTTCTCCTTGTTTTCAGGTCCTATATTGCACCCAAACAAACCTCAAATATCTTAAATACTTTCCCGATTACTTCTCTTTCAAGGGGACAATTGAGGTAGTTATGAAGTTATGTCTCCTACGGTCAGAGTCTATTTATATCACTCGAAACCAATTGCAGCTAGGTTACTATGCATCAAAACTGGTTAGTTGGTAGGCCACCACTGGGAAAAGAAAGCTATCTGAGTAATTATAAGCTAGAAGGGAGAAACTCATGAGATAGACTCTCTATCAGGATTGTTTTGTGCTAGGCAAAAAAAAAGAACAAAACAAAACAAAACAAAATAAAATAAAGAGAATATACTAATTTAGCATATCCTTGTGCTTTATATATTGAAAGTCTTAAGACCTAATAAGATACAGAGTCAGGAACTGTACTACAAATTAAATGTTAGAATAAATCCCGCTTCAGCCACAAAGAGAAGTTAATACAAATACCAGAAGGCTTCAAGTTCTGCATACTTTAGTTGCTGAGAATTTTAATGCAGTTCCCAGATTGAACCAGTGGCCCATGAGTGCTGGTGTTAATTTAAAGATCAACAGATTAGCTATTCCGCCTGTTCTGACTGCAGCAGTCCTGACAGCAGTAGCACTGCAACCAGACTAARGTTCATGAGAGTCTCAGACAGAAGCTAAAGCAAGAACAATTCACTTCTCCAATACAAAACAAAGCTCATTGCCATTTAGTACAATCATTATTGGCCAAGAGCCCTGAACAATTTTTCCATCTAGCAGCTTTATCCATGAAAAGAAAAAGATAATTTTATTTTCCATAGGGGATCATAACTCTGTCTAGTAGTATGTGAAGTCTTTTGCCTCAGAAGGTGCTCAAGGTTGAATGACTAGGGAGTCACTCCTCTCTCCTGGAGTCACTCTCCAGGAATCAGTGTAATCATAAGACCACAGAATAATTCAGGGTGGCAAGAASCTCAGGGAGCTTCTAGTCCTGTTCAAAAGCAGGAACAAAACCTTTGTTCTACTCCTGCTCAAAGCAGCCTTGACAACGAGGTCAGATCAGCTTATTCTGGACTTGTCTTGAAAATCTCCAGGGATGAAGAGTGCACAATATCTCCAATCATCCCTTTCCCACCCTTATCTATGTAAAAGTACTGTAAGAAGAGGGTGGAGTGGGCTGGAAGCGGGTTGTGTTGGGCTGAAGGAAGCACACATGTATGGTGCAGAGTGAGTATGTGGATGTAGAGCTGAGGTTGTGAAAAGGTCCTTGAGCAATCCTATGGATCTGAAAGGCCTTAGATAAACTAGCCCTCTGAAAGCTCTGCAGCCTGGATTCTGCCCAACAGATGGAAATTTCTGTTCAACAATTCATGTATCTATTATTTTCCATAAAAAGCCATAAGTGTTTTCTTTTGTTTCCCCCAATGCCTTTTTCAGAATGAAACAAAAATTTCAGTTAAATGAAAGTGCTTCAGTTAAATAAGTTACACTAGCTTTATGTGGACTAGGATGCTCAGCAGTAAAAACACATGGTACTTAAGGGCAATACTTTCTGAAGTGGCTCTCAACTCTCAAGATCCATGGTGAATGAAGAGTTCATTTTAATTCTTGAGCATTCTGCCTGGGGAAGTAAATCTAAAACCCAATTGATCATAACCAACTGCAAAGCTCTGATGCATATGTTTAAACATGTAGCTAGTCCTAAACGCTATGTGTCACTGTCATAGCAGTGTGCTACTGACACTCAAGCTCAGGCACTTGAAAAAGAAATCAGACAAAATGACTTTTTCGAAGGAACAGGCACACAAAAGAGTAAAGTCAGGAAATGAAAACAAAGCTATCTGCTATCTGCTATCCAGTAGTGTTGGGAACTGAAGATAATAAAACTGAAGAAAATCTCTGAATTTCTTAGTGTTTGCCAATGAAGTGGCAATTTTTTTTTTTGAGTGTACTTTCATGTACACATTGTGCTAGAAAGTGCAACTACAGAAAAATATTAGCATGTAGAATTGTTGAGGAACATGCATTTTCAACATTCACAGTACCATGATTCTAAGTAGGGAAATTATTCCATGAAATTGGTCAGAGATCCAGCACACCTCATAATTTCTACTACACAACAACAGTGTCAGTAGTATATCAAGCCTTTGATAATCCCTTGCTCTGGGTAGATAATTTCATCCATAAATACAGAAGACTGATTTCAATGAGAGCAAGAGTTCCTACAATACACCTTTGATCTTCAGGTTTGTCACATACTAACCACCTTTTGCAACTGGGCCATCTACTTAGGCTTTATACTACGAAGAGAACACACCGGTCTCATACCTGAGTTGCTGAATGCTTTCATCTGCCTTTCCATACAAAGGAGATCAAGGACATTCAAAGACTCACAGAGTGAGGTAATAAGCAGATTTTGACCAAAGGTGCCAGTTCCACTGATCTCACACTTCAACTCAAATACTGCCAGAGTCCTACACAGTACCAAAACTTTCTGATCAACTGTGAACACAGTCATTACAGGAACACCAGAAAGACACAAGTGGCAATTACTCCTTTAATCCTGAAAAACTATAGAAACACCAATCTAGAAATGCACATATAGTCCATGACCCAGTCCCAGACCGGGAAGGTCTTGGACAAGAGGTAATAATCTGTAAKTTTTCAGAGTTTAAAAAAAAAGAAATGTTGTTGAAGTCTACAAGATATCAGATAAGCATGCCAATTCAGTTCATGTYGATTTTCATATTTCCATCATGCTACCATTAAAAGAAATAACATTAAAAAATAAGTTAAAGTTATGAAAATAATTGTCTTAACTTAGAAAATAAAAAATACACAAATACTTCGAGGCTGAAACTTTGCATAATAATAYGTAAGCCCAAGATAATTGCTCCAGCCAAGTTGTGAACCTATGAAAATAATGGAGGTGGTTTTATGAAACACTTTAATGCATATAACTTAACTGCAGCAGCAAGACTGTTACAAAGAGAACTGTTAAATATTTCCTTCACCACAGCCACAAAGTCATATTGCTTCATGTATTATTCAGCATACATTTAAAATAGGTATCATTAAACTGCCCATATACAAATCATCCCTTTCCTGGCATTCCTATTCCTCCATAACGACTCCACACCAAAAAGAACATGCACTAAGAGCCAGAAAACACCTGAATAAAAATAGCTGACTAACACCTTGGACTTTGAATCTACTCTGAAGTGAAAACATCTTGAGATCAGCATAAAATTCATCAGACCTCTAGAACTGTCACCAATATTAACAACATTTCTACAAATGGAATAAAATATCCTAAGACAGCAAAAAAATGCAGTACCAGTGATACACAGCTAAAAATTCTGACCATGAACCTCATTCAAATGTGCTAACATACATGAAGTCATTAAGCAGCAAAAAATGAGTGTAGAAGCTCAAAGTTAATATTGTCTACACATTCACCTCCAGAAAAAAAAAATAAATAAAAATTGTATTATCTGTCATAAAATAGTGTATCATACCTTTGCCTTCACATCTACCGCATTATTTTCAAGAGCCTGGTTCTCCTTACTGGGTACACCATATTGTCTAGATTCTTCTGATCCATTGGAAGCTGCAGACTTAAGGAGAAAAATCAATAAATTAGTTGGTATATTCGCTGTAATTCTGTTATTCCTAAATATTAAGATTAGCATGGACATACAGAAGGGTAACTTTAAATAYGGCAAAAAATAAGATTTTCACCTCAGTGTTTTGTCATAGAAAAAAAAAATCTGTATTTAGTCTTTTAGCCACTCTCACGGAAGTCTGTAAAAGTCTTTATAGGCTAAATCTATAGGATGATATTTATCATAATTTCTAATTAACTTCAGAAGGAGTTCAGGGTGCTCTGCAGATCTCAGCATCAGAAAATAAAGATAAGGAAGGAAATCAGTGCCTTACTGAAAAGTACAGCTGAKGGGTTCTCATCTAGAGAAATTGCAGGAATAGTTCTGGTAATGGCATAAACTGAATTATGTGGTTTGCTCTCTCATTTTTAATTCATGGCATTCTTTTAAATGATGTATTTCTGAAAGTTCAATGCTTGTGTATTGACCATATTTGAAAATCTTTTAAATTAAAATGCTGTACATTGGGGATTACTTTTTAGCTTTCTTTTGTCTACATAGAATTAAGTCTTATATTGTTCACATAAATCTTATATTGTTCACATAAAGCTATCATACACAACATTTTTTTCAAAAAATATTCTCAGTAGAAGGTATAGTAAAGGGTTACAGTTGTCTTTTTAAACAAAAAAAAAATCTGAACTTCTGAAAATCTGGTATTATAGATTTTGCATTGATGAAGCAGATTGATAGAAAATATCTCTGTCTGTTACAATGCTTTGACCTGCAAGAATGTGTTTGAAGCGTTAGCCTTTGAATGAAACATGACAACTGCCACTATCTCAGATCTCAGAAAATTTCTGGGTACTTTGCAAGATCACAGATAGGAAAGCAAAGTGAATTCAGAGAAGGATGCCTTGTATCTATCAGCATCAAGCATCACAGACACTCTAGGCCCATTCTTTTTCAGACTATAAACCATAAGCGCAGTCAATTTTAATACAACAGACAAGAAATGGTTAGCATTTTAAATAGACCAACCTTTGCCAGCATAATTTAGAAAACAGCAAACTGATGCCACAGAAACAGCCAAATCATATCCACATGTGCAAATGTTTTCTCCTCTGATACTAGCTTGTTTATTTAGGGCTGAGTCCAGTAAAGACTGAATGCTGGCCATGATCCAGCAAACTACTTAGACACGTGCTTAACTTCATTGGAACCAATAGCACTAGTCATGTGCTCCAGTCAGGAATTTGTTTAAATGTTCTGTTGGATCAGACCCAGACAACTCAGCACTATTTGGAGTTGAGTGCATTGGACTCCATGCATGTCCTCTCTAAATATGTGGCTCTTCTAAAACAACCACATCCATGGAGAACCATGTATTCCTTTCTGGGTTTTGCTTCTTGCCACAGAAGATTGTTGCATTGTCCCCTAATTGCAATCTGGAAGGGAAAAAGGTAGAGCAAACCAATCTGCCTAAACTCTTATAGAAAAGCAAGGAAGTGGGCCCAAGTCTCACAGTGCTGAACATTGTATTTTCCCTTAGAGCACATAAAAAATCTCAGCAGCTCCTTAAATGTGTTCTTTCAAAGGGAGAAAATGGATTTTACAAGAAGGGAGGGAGTATGCATAAAAATTTTCATTTCATCTTTGCTTTCTCTGAGTACCTCATGTAAGTATTTTCCATTTTTATTATTTACAGGCCACAGTATAWGCTACACAAATCAAAATAGTATCAATTTGCTCTAATCATCAAGACCATACTCTGCCTGATCCTAAAATGAGCTTAGCTTCTACAGTTCCTTACAGARGGACTTGGCAGTTTTCAGCAGAAACTGCAGACTAAAGAGCAGCATTTATCAAAGGAGTGCAGCTGCAAAATTGGATAAGGTACAACTTGAGTTTGTTTATATTTTACCATTCTTCCTCAAATTTGTCACCATTAGTCGATTCCAGTATTTTGAAAGAATATAAAACAATGTCTCATGAAATGATATGAAATATTTCAATTGTTTCCCTTAGGGAAATGGGTCACAGATTAATTGTGAAGAGCAGTAAACCAAGGACATTAGGAGGATACAAACAGCTGAAGTAAGAGCAATAATAATAAATCTGGAACATCTTTCTGTTTCAGTGTATTAAGGTTCAATATGCATTAGCAAAATAATATATGGCTCCCAAACTTGAACAAAGTACACATTAGCAAATCTTCTGAAAWGCAATAGTCATTTAGCTTTGTGTTTTTGAAACAAACTAGACAGCACAATGCAGGAGACAAAAAGGATACTTGCTGCGTCTTGCAAAATGTTTGTTAAAACATAGCACGCCTGGGGTTAGTCTCTTCACCTTACTCCTAATTCTAACCAAAAGCATATGCTGCCTAAAATTATTTGTACGCAGTGTATGTAAAAGTTACCTACTTAGAAAAAAAAAGATAGCAGCAGTATCTCAATATTCCTAAACTCTGCAGATAGGACTGGAACCCTGAGAGGAGCACAATTTATGCACCATGATTTTACCCAGTTTTATGAGAATCTAAAAATAATGTCTGTAAATTTCAATTGGAAATACAAACAAAGGTCTATACTTCTTATCTGTTGTCTGTATCTAAAAGGCTGGTATTTGGAATAACTCTATCTTCATCTTTGCAAAAGAAAATATTATCTTATTCCCCTCCAGCTGGTCAACAAAAAGAGATGATATTTTAACAAGCGAATGTTACAAAAGCAGATTAAAATATCATTCAGTAACTTTGTTCACATGGCTAGCAACCATGAGAATCACAGCTCATACCAGCAATCTTCCAATTTTATGTATAATTAATGCTAATCTATTTAGATTATAATTAACACGGACTATTTAGACTGTGATCTCTTCAGGGCAATGTCTCTTTCATTGTGCAAACTTACAGCATAATTTAAATGTTTATTAATAAAATAGTAATCACATTAGCTACCTTGTTAACTTTATCTAATTTTAACAGTGCTCAGCTACTGCTTTTCTGTGCTTATAACACATCTTTCCTTCAGCTTATTAGGACACGCACAGTTGTCACAGTCAACTGTCAACAAAATGCTTGCTGATATTTTTTTGCCAAAGTACATAGCTATGAATTATGAAAGATTTGTCACTGGTTCCACTTTCAGCAGGCAGCCTGTTCTAGTTCATGTTTCAGTCAGGAACCAGCCAGAAGGAGCATCTGCCCTCACAGGCAATTATGGCATATGAGGTTTCCAAGGCTTCCTTTAGGAGGCCTTCCTGTAGCAGCCAAACTCTGCAGTCTATTTATATGGCTTCAGAATTTATCCCTAATATAACAATGTGAGGTACTTGCAACTATTCAGAGCAATTGCCATTTCTACCTCTAGGAATAAGATCCAACTTTGGAAATACTTTGATTAATAAAATACCATAAGGAACACACATGCAAACTGTATTATGCTCTTCCATGCTCTTGGATGTTCCTGCCACGACCTTGAGTTTATTTGCACACACACCAATATGGAATATTTTCTAGGGCACATAAACTACTTTATGTCTAGAAAAGGCTGATCAGCTTTGCAAAGTRACCCAAGAGCCTTGGTGGGAGGACAGGGGAGTTACAGTCCACTCGCCTAAAAAAATCTGCAGCAGCCACAGGATCCCATAGCAGGCAGCATATGGAGCACTCTCCTGTGAGTTTTAAGAGAGGAGTTCAAATCACAGAACGATCTGAGACCTCTTTGGGGCCTTTATATCAAGAAAAGGTGCTCTGCTCCAGCCCCTTGAAGAATGATAGATAAATGCCAGTTTGTCCCAGATGATTTATTTTTGGTAGAATTATTTATTTTAGGTAGAATATGGGTAGATTTATTAGAAAGGTATTAAAAAAAAAAAGAAAAAAAAAAAGAAAGAGAGAGATCTGTTAACTTGTGAATGCCAATATCTGTCAAAAAATCTATCATCTCAGTAATCAAATTCTCACAGGAATATACAGTGCTGAGAGATACTGCTTTTATTTAATTAACTTTTTAGAAAGTAGGCATTTAACAGATCATGAGAACATTTTAAAAGCTACAGGGGGAAAGTAAAATACAATGTAACATATGCCGGAATTATCCATTTCACAGTACATTGATGTAAATTAATTCATTTAGCAGCTATGCTAGAGTAGGGAAGCAACCTGAGATGAACTGTGATGCACAGCATGATACAAGCAAACAACACGGCACACTTACACACCAGGTTACAGCCAACTCCACTAGCAACCTACCAAAGCCATATGTGAGCTAAAACTGGATGCAAGTCAAGTTCATCTTTTGCAACATGCCAGCAACAGTAAGATTGTCTTCTCTGTCCATGACCTGTCCATCAAAGACCACATTTTCATTGTACCTAGGCAGAGCTGACAAGTTCTCACACAAGGATTGCGAGCATTTCAGCTTGGGTTTCTTGCTGCCAGCAATYGTGAATCCTCCCAAAAAGTTGCAGATGTTGGACAGTTTGTGGAAAACAAAGGGACTTGAGTTTTTCCTGCAACATCATGCAGATAAAAAGTCCTAGATACTATAAAGTGTGCTTTCCTCTTTCCACAGACTTTCCATTCCTATCTCTTTGTCTCTTACTGTCGCTATCACAGAAAGAAATCTCATTCGGCTTTCTTTTTTTTTTGGTCAAGAATTAATTTTGGTCATATCACAGAAGACTGAAAACTCACACAACTCTAGATCAGAAATCAGAAATATGATCCTGCTGAAGTCAGGCAGAATTTTGCGTTTGCTGGGCCAAAATTTCATTCCAGAAATAATATAACAGAGCTTAATACTGTGGGCTTCTTGCCCATAAAATCCTTTAAAAATGATGCATAATTGTTTCTGAAACCCCTTACAAAAGCATGGTTCCTTACCCCTAGTCTAATGTTTTAGTAATCAAAAAGGATTTTGTTTCTATTTCCACGCCAGAGTCTCTAGATCATTGTTTGAAGATTTTGCTCCAATTTACAGTGCAGCAGTGCAGCCCTTACAACCATCCTAAGTCAGGGTAATGTTGCAGATTGCTGCAAGGTTTCTAAGCTAACCTTGCAAGAATTTCACTGCAGTCTCTAATAAATTGCCAATAAAGTGAATTGAGATGACCRATAACTTTGAACTGAGGAAAAGGAACTTTGAAAAGGAAAATATGTATGTGAGCTTGAGTTCTACTGTACAGATCTCACTAAAAATGTATTTTTTTAATAAAAAATCTTGTATTAACAAGTAAACATAACTACCACAATAACTTTCATTTTTATGGCTGGGATTTTTATGACTGCACTTTAGCTAATAGGGACTCAGCCTTTTGGAAAATGATACGACAGGCTTAGTGCTAGAGCTCAAGAACAATTGTGTGGCTGCAGGCTTAAGTTTCAGAAAAGTCAGGATCTGATTTACTACTGCCCCCATCCTCCTGGTAGTGAGTCTTGATCTTGGCATTTTTCCAGATATCAGAGTATCAGCAGTGAAGTTTTCATTTGCTTGTCCCCAGTACAGATTTGTCCAGCTGTCTGAAAGATGGATGGTAATCCCTTTGGGTAGGCTAACACCATGCCTGCACTCAAGYCCCATCTCCCTTTTTGTCCATGTCACATAAATATTCAGGAGCACTCTGACTAAAGCAAGAAAACTGATTTTCCAGGCAGGAAATTCAGACAGGGAGAAGTGACTGGATCACTAGGACTTTTTCTCCTCCCTCTGCAGGGAGTTCAGATGAAGCTGGCTAGGGTTAGCTGGCTCCTCAGACTCAAGCCCTGTGCTCAGGAGTCACACCCAGCAGCTTCATTTTGCAGATCCGGGTTCCATCTCCCTCTGTCAATCCTGCATGTCTTTATTTTCAGCCGGACTAAAAACCAAACCACTCATATTTCTCCTTTTCCAGGGAGCAGATCATCCTAAGGTCACACACTGGTGGAGGATGCCAAGTGTGGTGGTTCAGGCAAGGGGAGAGATTATAACATTGCTCAGCTGTGAAAGTACTTGCAAACACAAGCCTCACGTGTCACGTTTACAGTAAGAAATCTAAGAAATCTTAGACAAACACAAGAGCAATTGCTCAGGTAAGGTCCCTCCCCTGCTGTAATCCAGCACACCAAATACAGGCAGAAAATCAAAGGTTCTGCTGTCCTGCAGCATGTGACAGAAAGGAAAACCAGGCAAACAGCATTGCTAAGATAAGCCCTGCTGCAAGGATGAAGGAAGCGTGATGCACAGTCCAGCAGCATGAGAATGAGATTCCAAGCATGAAAGTGGACAGGTATATTTTTGAGGGAAAGATCCTCTCTTACTCTAGCTCCATTTCCACGCAAGAAATTGAGCCAACTAACATATATCTATACATGGCTGAGTTCTAATTCTGATAGATTGCTTTTCAAAACATTCTCAGCATCAGCATAAGCAGGCTCTGTAAGGACATGACGATGAATGAGATGAAAACTTTAAACAAATACATGTATTTCTCTCAGCTCTGTGGAGTTCAGGGAGATCTGGTGTCTCGCTCTTTTGATTCTGTACCTTTCAGGCATCAGTCTGCACTTTGCTGGGCATAAAAAATGAGATGAAACATGAAGACTAATTTGGGATATTAAAGATCTATTTCTTTCAAATAAAACTGAACCCATTACTGATGTCTCCTAGAGGCTGGAAGAAAAGGACTAGAAAAATTAAAAGGCTGAACATAATTAATGAATGCTCATTTAGAATTGGCTATTATACAACATCTTGGAAGCTAAATTTACAGCTGTAGAGGGCAGGCTGCATGCAGAAATGGGCTCTGGAATGAACTCCATGTGCACTGTGTCAAGCTTGAGGGAAAATACAGGGAACGGAGCTTACAGGGAGGTCCCTTCAAGCATRGAGTGATCACATCTGCCAGAAGCGAGCTGGAAGGTCAGCTGCCTGCACAAAGAATAGCATGTTAGGGCACATGGTTTGCTTCCAGTTGTGCCCATTTATGTGCCCACAAATGCATACATTTATTCATCAGCTGCAGTGGAATCTCTGCACATTTAAGCCCCTATTACTGAAATCACAGTCTTGCCCTGAAAATATAAGTAGACCACAGCTGGAAGCAAATGCAAATACTAGGAAACAGAAAACAGAAAATAAGCGATTGATTAAGAGAGAAAACATGACTAATGATTTTAAATTAAATAATATTTGCATATTTTAATTAGCAATGATAATGTTTATTTTACTTACATAGAAGTAAAGTTCTGGATACATAAATTCCAACCTACATATTTCAGTTGCCATAACAACTTGATACATTTATTCTCATGTTATTTTTTATTACATCAGTGCTGGTTTTTATAACAACCAMAAAAAACCCTCAACTGCTTTTGTTGCTACAATTCAATTTTTTTTTAATTATTCTTTTCTTTTTTAGCTCTTCAGGAAAGATGCATACTGTCCTTTTGCTGCAAAAATGCCCACAGCACAGCATGAGAATCTCACTGCAAGCTGAAGGGCTGGATTTGCCGTAAGCCTCAAGAATATACATAGCCATTCTGCTCAGGCTGTGATCCTGCTAGTCTGCTGGTCCCCCTTAGGATATTAGTCAGGAATCAGTATATTAAAGGAAGAGCTAAATAATGAATCCCTYTCCCCACCTCATGCCAACAGGGGCATTTTCTGCTGAAAAGCAGTCTCAAATTAAAAGAGCACCAGGCTTTTTGGAAAGGRACATAGCTATAGTTGGATTTTAGGTAACAGGGACAGAAAAGCTAACAGCAGAGATAAAAGACCTGTAAGTAAATCACTGCAGTGCTCTCATACACACCTGTRTCATTAGTAGTGAGCTAGGCTACATTTTTAACCAACAACTGATTTCTAAACTCTTGGGACTCCAAGGATTCAGCTGAAATACTTTTTTTTTCATATCGTACAACCAAACTCTGTCTTCTCTCAAGACAGTAGCATGGCATGACCGAGGCGTGCAGAACACCAGAGCCTGCTGCTGCCCATTCACCTTTGCCAGCTCTGCACTCCACAAATAGACCCATTTCAATTAAACTGCCATTACCCAACTGCTGAGGTTGCATTTCTAGCTRGTTGCCTGTAACAACCACAGTGAGAGAGACTGTGCTAATTAATAACAATTATATTATGATGCAAGATGCGAAACTGCTTGGCAACCATTGTCCCATACAGCTGCTATGGAATGACCTCAGGTTAGAGATAACAGGGCACTTACGAGTTTTGATGGAAGACAACTATTGCAATAGCTCTTGTGTCAAGTCCCACAGCTCATTCTGTGATCTGCCTTGGCCTTTGGGGGCAGCACTTCAATTAGCTTTAACTGCAATGGCCTCTACTTCAGTCAGGAGAGCTCTGACAACTGCTTTTAGAGGACTGCCTTCCTCCTAGCACTCAGGAAGGGCAAGAGAGTGCATGTGTGTTACCACACTCAGGATCCAGCACAATATTTGCATTAGATCATACTATTCCTCATTTTAAAAGTAAATACATTATGTTAAAGAAAACATATTTAAGTAAATTTTATATATATACAGATATATGGAAAAAATACATTTATATCTACCCCAAATAAAAGGGATAGTGCTATGTATTGTAGCTACATATTGCTACGTATTGCATGATAACTTTGTAGAAAGTATACACAAATAAAAACATCATCCAAATGATGTGATTAAATTCAGATTTATCTCAAGATGCACTGCAGGTCTATGTCAAATGCAGTAAGAGAATCCAGATATCCATGTCCCGTCTTCACCATTAGCCCATACAATCTCTTCCTATTTACAAACACCTCCACAGAAAATTACAGAGCAGGAAAATACCCCCATTTCACATGAGCTTATCTGAAACTCATTCTGGGCCTGATTTTGTCAGAAATRGTGAATTTTTCAGTCTACTCAATAGCAGTAATAAAACCAGTCCAATTTTTAGAATAGGACGGATGTGCCATAAAGCGATACTTAGGAAGACAAAAGGATTTTTACACTGATGGAAGGACATAAAGCCAATATTAAAGGCAAGGAAAAACACAAAAATCAAAACCCTGAAGAATATTGTAATGACTTTTACTTCTCAAGATAGTTTTGCTTGCAGCATTCTAAACCTTAGTATAAAGGAATATTTGTTGAGRCCAGAGCCACAGGGAGGAGATGTAAGTGGCAGGCTGCTTTGCCAAGTCACGGATCTTGAGCTACCCAATCACATATACTTCTGCTGACACGCAAAAATACTTCAGCTAAACAAAACCTTCGGCAAAATACAGTGCCATTTCTCTTCATTCAGCATCCCTCCTACRGAGCATTACAAATTGCTTTGCATTCAGATATATAAAAAGAAAAGGACTCAAAAGGTAAGTTAAGTGGAATGACTCAGGTTATTAAACTGCAGAATATGTCATCATTCTCCCTAAATGTTGATAAACAGATGAGGACGTAAAGTGAAAKGGAAAACAAACATTCCCTAAATACTTCCCAGAAGGTTGGTGGTCCTTGAAGCTGCCAGACAACTGCTTTGTGGTAGCTAAAATGAGCTAAAGGTTGGGTAAGAATTTTTCACTGCCTAATGGCRAGATGCCATAAACCTGTGCTTGCACAGGAAGACTCAAAATATCTTTAACACTAGCCACTAATCAAGGTTATTACAAAATTATGGACCATACAGAGATTTTAGCTTCTGTGATCATGGGGTTATAAAAGCATAAGAGTGTAAAGGACAGTAAATAAACATCCCTGGAAACTGCATTATGAGAAAAGGGGCAAATGTACCAAGCAATGCCAATTGGCAGGTCATGGGAGGAGGTCTCCCAGTCCATGTAAGGCTCTTGCCATGCACACTACCATATGCATACTATACATGCCCTCTGCGGTTCCTATAGGGAACAGTAATTTACCATGTCTGCCAGATAAAGCTATTATCCTTTTATTCAAGAAATAGTTTCCCTGACTCAGCATGCTGACACCAAGGTAATCAGAATGGTAGACTTGATCGTGCAATAAATGCAGCCTCATTAAAACAGTTCTCTAGCTTTGCAATATCTTACACTAAAACTGTCTGCTAGCTTATGCAGAGAAGTAAAAAAACAGAAATCATGTAGGGAAGTGGTTTGAGGCCTTTCTGGAGGAACAAACTGATTACAGCAAGAAACTTCACCTCCATGAACTCCCATAAGCAGGGATCTAAAAATCAGCACTTCAAATTACAAATCTGGTTATATTGAGAAGTTTCACAAAAAGAAAAAAACCACTGTTGATATCCACAACATAGAGCTCTGTCTATTCTTTACATCCTGCTACATTATTACTGCCGGGAGAGCTTTGTATTTCACTATTTTATAACCAAAGCTGAAGTTAAAGCAAGTTTGCTATTTTTCAGCAAAGTAATAGAAAAATTGGGTTCATGACAGGTGCCCCATAAAAGTAATGRTGAATTCTATTACTACTCATTAGAAGACTATTTACAAGATTAGTAGCAAAAATGTAGTTTCTACTGTTAAGAAAATAKCTGCAATTAGTGGTATTATACATATAATATGTATATAAGTATATAAGCAAATAAATATATAAATAAATATATAGATATATAAATATTTATATATTTATATTTATATTTATAAATATATAAATTTATAAATTTATAAATATATAAATGTATAAATATATAAATATATAAATATATAAATATATAAATATATAAATATATATGGACTGGATGATCTCTAGAGGTCCCTCCCAACCTCAACCATTCTGTGGTTCTGTGATATAAATACATAAAAATATATATAGTGGGATAGGACAATGGGCAATTGCTGTAAGTTGAAACACTGGAAGCTCCATCTCCAGGTGAGGAAGAATTGCTTCACTGTTAGGGTAACAGAGCCCTGGAACAGGCTGCCCAGGGAGGTTGTGGAGTCTCCTTCTCTGGAGGTCTTCAAAACCAACTTGGCTGCCACCCTGTGCCACATGCTCTGGGTGCCCCTGCTGGAGCAGGGGGTTGGACTAGATGATCTCTAGAGGTCCCTTCCAACCTTAACCATTCTGTGACTCTGTGTTATTTCATAATTTGCAATGCTACCCCCTGCATGTTTTCTTAAGTATGGTTAACTAGGAATCTTCCTCCACGTGTTTGTGATCAATAATCTGGTCTCAAGGACTATTCAAATCTTTGCCATCTTTTGTTTGCAATAAAGCATTGCAGTCAAAAATGGAGTCAAACCAGTTAAATGAGCCAAACTCAAACAAAGTTTCAGTTTTTGAAGTCCACTGCAATGCCGTTCCCCCACTACTCAAAATAGGCAAGGATGCCCATGCACCAGTTGTCCCCGTGCTCTGATAGCTCTCCAAGGAACAGTGAAACAAAACAAAACAAAGGAACAAAGGTGGTTTTTTTTTGCTTTTTGGTTCTTGTCCAGGGTACCAGAAAGATCTCCACAAATTTCAAGTGAAGGTCAATATATGACAATTCTCATTCTCAAAACAGAATCACCCACTATAAGCATAAAGCTGTGCATTAGCAAAGCATATTTTCTGGGCAAAAAAAGCAAAAAACAAAGAAGCCAACCAAGAAATGACACAATCTGAATTAATAAACAGCATTAAAAAATACACCCATGAGTGCAGAAGATGAACTGTGTGAGGTAACCATATACTCAGCATCTTGAATACAGAAAACACTGCTTATAGATTTGCTGCTGACCTAGCAAAGATACATTTGGGTACCCCGGGAGCATTTAATGTCAAAAAGCACAAGATATCTCAAAAAAAGAATTACAATTACATAAGTTGAGGCATATATCTTTCAAGAATCTTCCTACTCCTTAGGAAGATGCAAAGTTTTGAGCAAGAAATTATTTTGCTATCCTAGAAAATAAAACAGATGTTATTTTTCAGGCTGAAAATTTGGAAATATTTTCCAAGATATATTCAAGATAATTTAAATTCATTGGTTTTGTTCTAACAATCAAAAATAACTCTATCACTTTCAAAATGAAAACTTTAGATTCCCTATTTCAAAAAATTTCACTTTGAAAGGGAAATATTTTAATTTTTTTCATTAAAAATGGAAATGTAGTTGAGGTTTAAGAACTTCCTAAAAGCAATTCAATAGAATTTCATTTTCAGTTTGGTGCCTTTCAGTCCTTTCAGTCCTAACTGTATTTAGCAAATACTAAAAGACACAGATCAAAATGTTACTGTAGTTCATATTTTAGTACTTCATTAAAACAATAATAGCCTAGTAGTTATCAGTACTGTTTCCATCAGACTACCAGGTTCAACAGCCCTTTCCCAAGACAGTGGATTTCAGATCCATTACCTATTTTTACTCTTGAATTATTATTTTTTTTTTAACCTTGGTGCTCCAGCTGTTTGTCTCTTCTCAGAAAGCCTTTAAGGCAGACACCTGCACTACATGAAAGTGCTGGGCTATTAAAATACTGAAATAACAAGGCACAGCACTTCAGAAAATCAGGTAGGCTTCCCAGAACTGGAGAACCTCAGAAACTTTGTCCTTTCATCAAAGAAACTCCATTTATCTGTGAGAAYGGACCAAACAACATCAAGAGGTTTATAACTGTGTACTAACAGGGCTGACATCTTGATAGAAAAGCAGAAAGGAGAATATTTTATAAGCCGAGTAGGGACTGGCATGCAGAAATCATTCGCATGCACAGAAAGTCATTAGTGGGTACAGCATTTTCCCCCCATCAGCACTGTGCAGGTCTATGTGGGCTGATGAAAGCAGGAGTTTCAGCTAACCTGAAATTCCTATCTCATGTTTTAAAAAAGTAAAAACTTGAGTTGCAGAACTCATATGCCCTGTTTTCTCAGTTCTAGGGGAATAAGCAGTAASACTTGTTTATACATAGATGAGGTTGAAGAGTCCCAGGTACAGATAAGGTCTCATTTATATTGGCATGTAGATATTCTGTTCCACCAAAATTACAATTTCAGTGCAAGGCAATAGAAGCTGGGTAAACATGAGCAAAAGGTGAGACAATATTGCTCAGCAACAGAAGAATAATCATATAAGGAATGACTGTGGTTGCCATGGTTGCCGTGGTTGCAAGCTCTTTTCTTTTGGGGCAGAGGAGAATTACAAAGATGAAGTAAGATAGTCTTTGTGAAGAGCTCCTATGCACCRGAGATGGTAATACCAGGAATGTTCTTCATGAAAATACAATGACAAGTTGATGAAGCAGAAGTTGGAAGCCAATAGTTTCAGAAGTACAAGAGAAGACATGTATAGMAGAGAAATACTACAACAGACTTTAAGAGTAAGGATGAATGTGTTAAATAAATCCATAAAGTGATCCAGAAGACTGTATGGATAAATGGATTCAGACTATATGGAAGAAAGAAATTTGTTGCAAGGGCTCTTCTCAGCAAGGAGGAGAACAGTTAGGAGAGAAATCTACACCCTCACAGAACATGGAAGACCAGTCTTCCATGATCCACCTTTATTCACGATCCACCTAAATCATAAAATCGAAAGGAAGCAATAGTTGGTCTCATCTTTGTCCTCTAAACTGGGGTGAATTTCACTATAAACTGTTAAAAGATGTAATACAAAGCATGGGTAAAACAGAATCGAATGTATATAATGCACAAGCTGAAAATGCATAAAATCCAGAGGTTCAAGTCATGTCACTTGTAACTGTATCCTAGTTCTGAAGTGAGGAGAAAAATGAGATTCTTAAGTTGACAGTTTTTCTTAATTTTCTAGGTTGTTGCCTTTGGGATTGTGGCTACCATTTGTTAAAACCTGCAAGCACCTGTCTCAGTTTGTGAAAAAAAAATAATCAAAGCTGGAAAGATATTTTCCCTTACATATRTATTTCCCTACTGAGCAGAGATGTATGCACCTATCCAAGAAATCACTCCCAGGGTGATCTTTATATCATCTAGAAGTCTTGAGGTGATAGCTTTATTCTTCGGAACTATTTAAACAGTATTTTAATAAAGAAACATTGATAGACTGCAACACACAATAGGCACTTAAACCTCTCTATGTAGACCTATGCCTGTCCTTTGCACATGAAGGGCAGTGAATTCTCTTGCCTAGTTGCTCAGCTTAGTGGATGATCAGAGTTAATAAATCTATAAGTAAGACAAATAGCTCTGAAATATTTTTAAAGGTAAATTTAGCTAGATTCATCCCGAAATAACAATTTTACAGAATTCTTATAGTTTTACAGGGCATATTTTATAGGAGCTGATGCATTTGATTTTGCAGTTGGCTAAAATACAATTTCTCAGAATCTTATTAGAAACAATGAATTAAATCCCACATGAGTTGGAGGAACTGCTAACTTGTGTTTGAAGCCTGTTGAGACATTCTAATATTTTAGGTATGTGATTTTTTTTTCAGGAAGATTACTCTGCTGGAAAAAGAGTAACTGCCCTTGTTAAAACATATTATGTTTAAAAAAAAATAATAATAAAAAAGAATACTATGTTCAAATTGCAAGAGTCTTTTTTTTCAGTGATTTTTGCATACTATATTCTATTGCTTAATCTACTACTCTCTTATTTTTGACCTTGGTACATAGGAGTGGAATTTACTCAGGAGTCTGACCATAAAGCTTATCACAATGGAGATCCATTGCTTAATTAAAAGTGTGGCTAATTCTGTATGCTTGATAATATTCAGGCATATTTTCATTGGGGAGAATTATTGTTTCTGGTCCCTAGCAGCTGTTCTGATCTCTTCCCAATCCTCTGCAAATGTAAAAACAAATCCCAGATCATAAAACTGCCGGGAGGTTGTTTGACAGGCATATTATGTAAGTGTGAAAAAAAAATAAAACCAAACAAACATGCTGTGGCAGATGTGACTCCTTCACAACTGCTGATTTGGTTTAGTATCTTTAATACAGAAATCCCAGTTGCACTCTCCACCCCACTAATGTAAACAGACAATAATTTTAAAATTACACTAAATAAAATTTCCCAACAACAGGTGAGTCCTGTAAACTCTTATAGAAGGCACATCAGCATAAGTGGTGATGATAAAATGGAAGTGAGAAGCAACAAATGAAAACACTTTGAATGTGATCACCTCAGAGATTGCACAAAGACAAGTAGAGGGTAGAAGTAGAATGATGTCTGTCTACAAGACTTGGTGGTGATGGATGGTGATGGAGATGGAGAAATGTCTGTTTTGAGTGACATGATATGCACATCACCCTGCTCTCAATATTATGCCCTCACTAGAAAATTCTTCTGCTGTCAGAATTTGGGAATATGGAGAATGCTGCATTCTGAAGCATTCCTGTTCAGCAGACGACATGTTTTACATACCTGGAACTTCTTGCTTTAAAATGAAAACATTGGCTTGACCACACTGAAACACATTCAGAAGCAACTCTAATGTGACATTTAACAGACATGCTGGCACTCAACTTATTGACAAGATACAGAACAAATAACAAATTTATAAATAGACACCAAGCATGGGTACCCACTATGGGTAAGATTTAACTGAAAATAGTCATAAATAAGGCTTTAATAACACAATACCCTAACCCATTTCTAAACAGATGTATAAAATAATGTTTGGAAGTAAAGCATGCYTTTTTATTCATGCATGGAAAATAAAGTTACCAAAGTAAAGAAAATGCCATGAAGCCAGACTTCATCATTTTAAAACAATATTTGGCTAACATTGCTACACACTCTTGGGTGCAAAAGGCACACAATTGCAACAAAATCAGAAACATCACCTATCATATAGGTGACTCTACCCCTTAAAAAATATGCTGCCTTCCCAGAAAAGAACTTAGTGCCAAATAGAATTACAAGTGACTTGGCTCTGATACAAAGTCAACCCACAGACACAAACTGCATTTGATCTGAAAAATGTAGGAGCTGAATCTAGTCAAGGAACAGACAGATGTAACTGAATATTTTGAACTCTTCTAATGAAACATTATGATTGTTCATAACTAATGACTGTTGCACATTAAGTATAATCACTTCAACAGAATCAGACCAGCTCAAAGTAAAAYGGGACTTACAAATTAAAGCTGTGCCTTGATAGAAACAAGGAAAACAAACAAAAATCCAAGTAAGCACCTGAATTTTTATGTGTACATATAGCAGTGTCTTGCAAGTCCAAGTTGTTTAGACAAGCTGCTAGAGTGAAACAGATTAATAGCTTGATAATTGCTCCAAGGTCAAAGAATTTTTAAGTAAGGGTTTTACTGCAAGAACTTTTAACAAGTAAGCACTTAAACTAAGAACAGAGAAGTAATTTCAGTATTTATAATAGCTGGGTACAAGGATAGCAGGCATTCCTGAAGCAGACAGGAAAAGGAGGATTCATTTTGTATGCTTCAATGGCTGTTTTCGCAAAATGAGTCTTTAAACATAAGAAATGCATGGAACAACAATTAAATGAACTCCAAGAACCAGAATCTTTGTGGGTCATCTCAGACTGAAAATGATATCCCATTGTGCYTGTGTGTGTGAGATTGCTGTGTGTTGACCAAGCCTGCGCAGTGAYTGCAAATGATTGCAGCTCAATATGCTAGACACACCTGCACTAGATGTCCTATATGATAATAGTCTTGTCATGCTACGATACAGGGACAAGCAAGCCTCCATCTACAAGATTTATATGTAAGACTGATAGAACAGTGTGCTTTTTCTTCACCTCAATTTTCTATCTGAATAAAGGTCAAAACACTGCTAACCAGAAATAAGTAGCGCTAGAGACCAAACTAAAGAAAACAGAGGTTAAAACAAGGGCAAATTTATGTCTTTTAATGAGCATCTGGACCCGAGCACAAATCTGTACCTTCAAGCAGTATTACAACAGTCATAGCTAAAGAGCAATTCAGTTTCTGTTTTATCAGATAGATAGTTCTGTCTAGGTACTTTTATGTTTTCCCTTATTGTATTTTCTAAGCACCTCACAATTTTAATTGTATTTATCCACACAACATTTAAGTGTGAGGCATCCTTCATCTAGTGACTTTAGTGCAATGCAGAGAGCCCTGGGAGGAAAGAGCCTTTTCTCCCAAGCAGTGACCCATTTGTTAACCCCAAGAGCTAGGCTCAGACCCACACTCCTCTCTCTGACTCTAGTTAACTGCTAGTTGCAGCTACACAGTCGCAAAACTTTGGCAGAAGAGATGGAGACTTTCCCTTCTCCAGCAAACGGGTATCTTTAACTGGGTATCTTTAACTGAGCAGCAGAAGACCTGAATTTAAACCACCCAAGCTGAATCCATATCTTTCATTTCTTAGGAGTGAGAAATAAAAAACGTCTCTTTTCTCCAACAGGAACAATTTAGGAGCCCTAATTTCAAGAAAGCACTTCAAGCTCTGAATGCTGCTTTTACATTGCTTGGTCCAAGAAAGTAATGAAGCTCTTTGGCAGAAGCCAGGCAATAAACAAATCCTTTCTTCATGATTTTCCATCAGCAGATTGGGCACATCCCCAGTCAGCATGGGAGCTGTGGTGAATGCTTTGCTGAGTGTTTATAAAATAAGGTAATGCTGAGTTTCCTAGTACTGAATTCTTTCTCTGCTTCTCATCCAAAGAAATTATGATTAGTCTTGCAAAACATCTAAAATGCCCATTATACATACTTGTCCTTTTCCCTGGGCATCTGCTCTTGGTCTCTGTTGGAGACTAGGTAACAGGCTACATGGGCAAGATAATAATTGCTTGCTTTAAGCCAGCGTGGGTGTTTTATTACTGCAGCTTGAAATCACTCATTTAAAAGTGCTGAGATCCTCAGACCTCTGAAGGCACGTTATCTTTGCAGTGTCAACTTTCCACTGACATGTTCTCAAGGTAGCTATCCAGAAAAGGATCTTGTTTGGATCACATCAGCTACAAACCTAAGCACTGTCAGGATCCACAGACTAACTGTCCCTGATATATCCTCACAAACTGCTTAATTGTTGTACTCAGGACACACTTCCCCTCACACACCACTAACCCTCCCCTTCCTTGACCTTCTCCTCCTGATTCTGGCTTTCCCATAAACAGAGTTTCATAAGGATTAACTCGTATCTCCTGTGTTAGAGCCTACACACTAAACATTTGGAGTGGGACTCTACCACTTTTCTTTGTTGGTCTCTCCCATTTCCACATTCAAAGATACACAGTGGTGACCAATAGGAGACTGAAGGGGCTTAAGGAAAAACTAGGTAGAGGGGCTTTGCACCCAGGACTCTTTAACCTTTATATTTTGGCACTTATGAAGAATAGAGTTTTCCATTCTGAAGTATACCAAAGCAAGCTTAATGTACTGCACATAAACACTARTCAGAACAGGACCAAGAAAGACTTCTTCCTAGGTAATCTAACCACTAGATTATGGAGTCACATATCAGCACTCTGTCCCAATAAATATTTAATTATTCCATATAAACTGGAACCACCCCAACAAGTAAGAGCAGAAGAATATCTGCTAGCAGAATGCATAGTGCACTCTCGTGGGTAAGAGAAGCACTGTCAGCCGCTATCATGCCCAGTAGGGAACTGGATATGCATTTCCTACATCCTTGGAAAAATCCCTAACCAAATAGTCTCTTCAAAAGGAAAATTCTATCAATTATTAGTGCCTTCGCAGGAGAGATTCTCCTTTGGAGAATCCTCCTTTGGAGGAGAGATTCTGCTTTGCCCCTACTTACAGAAAGGGCACATGTGTTTGTGTATATGTATACACAATCACAGAATCACATATACATATGTGTATATATAAAAATCTACCTAAAGATATATAGATTATATATAAACACATACATAGAGAGACAGATATAGAATCACAGAAACACATAATGGTTGAGGTTGGAAGGGACCTCTAGAGATCATCTAGTCCAACTTTCCTGTTCAAGCAGGCACACACAGAGCACGGGGCATATGGTGGCAGCCAGGTGGGTTTTGAAGACCTCCAGAGAAGGAGACTCCACAGCCTCCCTGGGCAGCCTGTTCCAGGGCTCTGTCACCCTCAGAGTGAAGAAGTTCTTCCTCCAGAAGGAACTTCCTGTGTTTCAACTTACACCCATTTCCCCTTGTCCTATCACTGGCCACCACTGAGAAGAGCTTGGCCCCTTCCTCCCTACATTACCGCTTCATGAACTTATACATGTTAATCATATCCCCTCTCAGCGTTCTCTTCTCCAAGGTAAACACGCCCAACGCGCTCAGTTTCATCTTGTTTGAGAGATGTTCCAGTTCCTTAATCATCTTTATTGCCCTCTGCTGGACCCTCTCTGGAAGCTCCAAATCCCTCTTGTACTGGGAGCACAGAACTGCACACAATACTCCAGGAGTGGCCTCACCAGAGCTGAGGAGAGGGGCAGAATCACCTCCCTTGACCTGCTGGCAACACTCCTCCCGATGCAGGCCAGGATCCCATTGGCCTTCTTGGCCATGAGGGCACACTGCTCACTCATAGTTATCTTGGTGTGAACCAGGACTCCAAGATTCCTCTCTGTGGAGCTGTTTTCCAGCAGGTCAAGCCCTATTCTGTATTGATGCTTGGGGTTATTCCTCCCCAGGTGCAGGACCCTGCACTTGTCCTTATTGAACCTCATGAGGTTCCTCTCTGTCCAACTTTCCAGCCTCTCCAGGTCCCTCTGAATGGCAGACCAGCCCTCCTGGAGTGTTGGCCACTCCACCTAGCTTGGTATCATCCACAAACTTGCTCAGGGTGCACTCTGTGCACTCATACAGGTCATTGATGAAGAGCAACCCTTTCCCTGGGGAACACCACTGGCCTCCAACTGGACTTGACTCCATTCATTACATGACTCTCTGAGCTCTGCCATCCAGCCAGTTCTCGATCCACCTCACTGTGCACTCGTCAGACCACTCTCCCAGAGTTTTCCTATGAGGATATTATGGGAAATGGTGTTGAAAGCCTTGCTAGACTTTCTGTACTTTCAAGTGAAAGTGCCTGTACTTTCAAGATGAACTACCTTCCTTAGTGCTACAAGGCTTTTTTCTTTGGTAATTAGAATATTCCAAGTCTCTAACATTTCTTTTCAGAAGCATCTAAGCCAATGATACTGTTTCTCCCCAGAAAGACTAGATTTTTCATTAGGACTCAGGATTTGTTGTTAGTTACGCATATTAGCTCAAACAATAATTGTACTGAGGAAGAGCATTTCGCAAAGGTCATTTGAAAAGAGTGAGAGGAAGAAAGTCAGAGAAACTGGAAAATCACGTTATTATATATGATAAGTTAAACACATATCTAAGTGCTCTATAGAACAGGGATGAATAAATTGTTTTCCATGTCCATTGGAGATTAGACAAGAAGCAATGAGTTCTAATTACAATGAGGAATATCCCAGTTTGTCATTAGGAAAGATTTTATAGCAGTGAGGGAATAAATTACCTGGAGAAGTTGTGGACTCTCCATCACGGGAGGTTTTTTAAAGACTAGATTAGGCAAATGTATCAGGAAGATTTCAAATACAACTGATATGCTTTAAGGCAGGAGTACGGATGTCTCTTTCAGAGATCTCTTTCAGAGCTATATTCCAGATTTCCTGCAACATGACTAACACATAGGAATGTTTCATTTATTACCTGATATGTCACATTCCCTGCCGACTGTGGGAATATATAAAACAAATAAGAGCATTCACAAGTAGAGCTCAGTAGAGCTTTTTTAGTGAATAGTAAATTTGCCTCAAAACATAGGTTCACTGATTCTGACAATAATTACCAATTTTAGTTGGTTTTGTCAAGCAGAATTTACTGGAGGGAATAAAAAAGAGGACAAATTCACACATGCACACAAAAAGCCCATATATGTTCTTCTTTCTTCTTTTTTCACTAACACCCACCCACTGAAATTATTTTTGTCTATGGCATTTACAGCTCTGCCAGATACATTCCCACATATATTTAGTCTCTGTGCTAGGTGAAATACAAAAATAATATGATGGTCAGAAATATTTCATTTTATGTCTGGAAACATCGACACCATCTATCGTGCTACTGAACAACAATTTTTTTAATGGTGAAGTGAAAATTACAAACATGATTTTTAAATATATAGATAAAAGGACATATATCAGGCCACGCTAAAATGTCCATGGATTTCATCAGGGCTAGGAGCTCATTAAAAGCCAACACCTAAACAGCACAGCGTGCCATTTTTTGTAGACATGCTAATAATTTAGATACAAATGGCTGTGGTATCCATAGTGAGCTAATGTATTACGTTACTTTTCACTTGCCTTCACAAATGCCATTCAGAATTACAGCCTCTCAGTTTGGGAGATGAGGCACAAGCTTCCCTGAGAATAACAGGAAGTTACAGGATGGATTACGATCCTTTCTTCTCTATTAAATGATGAAGAACCTGCCCAGTAGGCAGCAAGATCTAACATCAGTTTATTACAAACTGCTATGGTGACCAGAGAGGCCTGGTGAGAAGGTTTAGAAGCCTGTTATCCCTGTGAAAAAAGGCACTGCACTTTTAGAAAAGCAAATATATCAGTTTCAATGGGTGGTCATAGAGTACTTAATCTGGACTTTCAAGGTTTCGTTGATTCTGCAATAAACAGTTAAGATCTCAAGATAAACAAATAAAGAGAACCATTTTATACAGAAAAAAAATAATATAGAGACAGCCAAGGAAGATTTCATTCAGAAGTAAGTGTCAAAAGAGAGACAGCCTCTGGACTAAATGATCATCCATGGACTTTATTACAGAAATATTGTATTAAAAAAGTAGTTTGCTTTATTTATTTTTTTTTCTTTCCACATTTGGGACATGTGATTGAGGACAGAGAAAAAGAAAGTACAATTCCATCACACCACATATGGGATAGGCCATGAATAAGAACATGCATGATAGATTAGATTATTCAGTTATGTTTTCATAGAGCAATTTCTCATAGAAAGTAACGTACTGTATAGGATTTTTGCAGCAGCTGGTACTTTCAGCATGTGCTAATCAGTTCTGATTCTAAACTGCCAATAGTATGACGTGCTGTCAAAAGAAGAAAACAAAAACCTACACTTTTAGTCTGGTACTGCTGAAGTAGGACCCWTAAAAGTATGCCCAAGTCTACACCAAAAATTCTGTGCTCCCATTATACTGATGGAGCATCTTTGAAAATGACAGCACCCTGGACTGACTGTCAGCATCCAGGCTTGAGCGGGTTATTCCAATTTCTAAACATGACTTTTCTGTTGTTTTGCCTTGAATCACAGTGTCATCTTCATAAGACCAGCAAAAATTGGAGTTAGGCCTATATTTCTATTAATAGCAATGTGAAATTTTGAGGTTAAATTCCCTTGGATAAGAGTAGCAGCATATACCTTAGAGACAAGGACATTGAGAAAGATGAGGTTGAGGGTCAAATACTTTGATGAGGCTGGAAAGAAAAGACTGTGTGATCCACTGTCCTCTTCAGATGCTTCAAAAGATTACACTCTGGAAGGCACTTTCACTTTTATAAAAGATCCAAGTTTGTGCAAAAAAAGGACAAATAAAGGTTAGCTATCTGTATCTTCAGTTTAGGACTCAATTTTTAAATCATTCATGAGATATACCCTGCATTAAAGTTTAGTCTCATTTGTCCTTATTTTGTTCAAAATCTGAATGCTTGGTCTCATTAGTTCTGAATGCTTCTTTTGTTAATTAAGTTTTACAATAATCTTTTCCATGCCTTCAGAGACATTTGTTCTAGATACCTGTAGCTCTGATTTATCTTTTGAAAGAGATATAACGTATAAAATATTATGGACAACTATAATTACTTTACAGTTTTTTTACATTTTTAAGAGGAAAGTCCTTATTAATAAATTGTCATGTCTACGAAAAGGTCTTTGGAGCAACCTTTAAGGCTTAAAGTTCTTATTCATCCATACTGTCACCAAGTTTTTTATGCATTTTGTTCATATTTCATTTTGGTCTGGAGATTTGCAGTTTCTAGTCTGTGTACAATCTATTTCTGTCTTGCTACTTAAGAACAGAACATTTGCTTAGTTTTTCAGAAATGCAATCATGTGGTTGCCAGACAGTTAGTTCAGACTACCAATTTAGTTAATAGTTAATAATCTGGAAGCGCAGAATCACAGAATGGTTAAGGTTGGAAGGGACCTCAAGAGATCATCTAGTCCAACCCCCCTGCTCCAGCACGGACACCCCGAGCATGTGGCACAGGGTGGCATCCAGGTGGGTTTTGAAGGCCTCCAGGGAAAGAAACTCCACAACCTCCCTGGGCAGCCTGTTCCAGGGCTCTGGCACCCTCACAGTAAAGAAGTTCTTCCTCATGTGGAGATGGAACTTCCTGCATTTCAGCTTGTAGGCATTACCCCTTGTCCTATCACTGGCCACCACTGAGAAGAGTTGGGCCTCCTCCTCCCTATATTCAGACAGAAGCAGAGAGAGGTAAACTGGAAACTGTAGTATGAAAGAAAAGTTTCAGATCCATACACTGGCTGCAGAAAAAAGGCAAGGTGTGTAACCATTTTCTACTTATCTCTTCCTTATTCAAAGACTATTTGTGTTGGTGACTCTGAGTACTTGGTCTAAATAAAAGCTCTGGCCTAATGTCATTCCCACACATGTAAAATGTATGATTACAATTTTTAGACAAGATATTATCACAGGAGTACTAGTAATCTCTGCTTTTATGAGCAAGTGAAGGGCATTTATTCTCTTTTGGGATTAATCACAGACACCGAGGATAAGGTAAAATATATGAAGGATAAAGAAAAAGAAATTTTTTATTCTCCCTTTGACAGATGGCAATTGGAAGGAGGAAGAATTTAGAGATATATTCAAGGTCAGAGAGATTGCAATATATGTCTTGCATATCCTAATCTAATTCCTTAATTAAGGCCTTTCGTTCAATCTTATAAATCATGGTATGACATTTTTTAGGCTTGAGTCATCTGACTTATTACGTGTATTTTAACTCTTCATCTGTTAAAGTACCTCTTGTTTTTCCTGCAGATTTTCATGGCCTGTAGCAGGAGATGTTGTCTTCTCCCATTTCTCTGCAACTTCATTTACTTCTTCTATTTTTTGCTCATAGCTTTTCTGGGAATTTAGCAGTGTCACTTCATAAAACTCTTGAATATCTGTTTGTAAAGAGGAAGAATTGCAAGACATTACTTGATATATTTTCTTTAGAATCCCCAGTATTTATCTTCAACAGATACATATTTACACATTTTCAGAAGACACATGATAATGATAAATACATATTACATTTCTGTCAGAAAACACCAATACACTTTTTTTTCTAAAATGGCATTGAGATTCCTGAGAAATAATCTAAACAGTTCCTTATGAATCATTTCAAAGAAATAAAGGAATATGTATGAGAAGAGACTCAAAGAACATTAAACTCACACCTAAATAATAACTGTAAAACAGATCTTTACAGAGAAATAAGTAATTCAAATAATTATGATAGGTAAACTAGATAAAACAGGTTAAGAGAAGCTGCTTATCAGACACCTCCTCCAGCCCTCTCAGAGCCCCTCAGACCCAGCTGCAGATGCACTAAGGAAAAAATTGGAGAGGAACAGAGGATTTCAAGAAAGTGTTTGTGGACTTCACTGTCCACAGTGTCCAATTTACTTCAAATCTGTAGTCATTCAAAAGTCATTAATCAATGCTTGGCTTCAATCAAGAGTCAGGAGTAAACTGTATCTTTTTCTTTTATTTATATTTTAATTGCATTGTTATTCATATAGATTTCTTAGCTTGCAGATAGACAAGATACAGCACTAACAATACTTTCATTGAAACCTGCATGTAACCATCAAAAGAGGATCAGAGAGAAGTATTTTCCCTCCTTGGGGCAAGATTTCAGTCATAGGGGTGCCATGTGGTCCAACAGGTGTACTTGATTCACTAAAGGAAAACAAAGAAACAAAGAAAAGAATATTATTTTCATTAGGAAGGATGGACAGGCCTTCTCTTAGGGAAAAAAAAAAAAGCTCCAGGAAAAAGACTACATCTCTCTAGACACTCTCTGGGATTTCAGATGAGGGACTGGTTATAAAAATTACTATTTTTTCAAGAGCAGCTCTCTCTATTGAGCCCTACATGGGGCACAAAGAGTGAAGGAAGGCAAAACCCTACACTAGTAGCAGTCAGGAAAGCTACAGCAAGTCAAGCAGAGAAGTGGAGAGAGAAACCTTTCCAATCTTAGGGGAAAGGGAAAGCTCAAACTCATCGTGCTCACACAGTGTAATTCATAAACACTTGTGATTTTTTCTTTACTTTCTGTTTTGTGAAGAATTTGTGTGTTACCTTAAATTAGGTTGAGTTAAAAGTTACCCCTTGGTTACCCTGACAAAATCACTTCTTTACAGAGACTGTCATGAGTCTGTATCTCATGTGCTGAGGTATAGGAGTCCTAGCGTCCTGGGATAGTCCAGCATGTCTAAAAGGAAAGAATATCTGCCCAGGCAAAACTTCATGAGCCAGAAGAGAAAAAGCTTCCAACATTAAACATAGATTTTGTCTGGCAAACAGGAAAACATTGGGATTGTGTCTGCACTTCAAAAACAACGAGAGATTTTTTTCCTACAGGGTTATATCATATGTCTGGACCAGGACTGTTTCTATCTGTAATAAATAAGATATTTATTATGTACATGGGAAGTACATTTCTATTTTCTCTTATATGTTGTCTCCTATGATAGGAGGCTGAAATGGACTGCATGTGGGTAAGCAGAAKTGAAAGTGCAGAAGGCACAGAGGTACTCGGAGGTTCTGCCTCTTTCAAAGAGGCACTGCATGCAAAAGCAGTTAGCGAGGTCTGCGCTGCTCCTCACATCAGGTCTCTTGCAAATCTCTGCAAAATAATTTTGTTATGTACTTTATTTCTAATGGGGAAAATATCATCAGAAATTTATATTTTACCTTTAATAACGGCAGTCCGTTGAAAGTGCCCGTTTAGCTTTATTTCACAGTTCTGAAAAGAAGCTTGCTGAACAACACAAATAGAAATACTTGCAGGAATTCAGATTTCATAATACTAAGAGCCACCTGGCACCTCTGCCAGTAAAACTAAGAGCCACTTTTAAAGTGAAATGCTATATGATATCTGTGATAAGAATGCAGGTGCAGGAGGACTTTTTTGCGTCATTTGAATATTCACAGTAGAGCAGCAAACATTTGTAATATATAGTTTTGATGGCAGGTCAATTTATATTGTAGCTGCAAATAAAACATACTGGACTGGTATGTGATTATCTCTAGATAAATATTTGACATAAATAAATTGTCAATTGGCAGAAATTGCCCCCTGGCACTGGAGCTGGCATAACTATAGTGATCAGAGTACTAATTGAGCTGATGGTAGTCGGTCAAGGAAGTGCAAAACAGAGCTTTCAGTCTGACGTTTAAGACTGTTTTGCCCTAGTGGGTTCATTAAAAATAAAGTGAGCCATGTATGCATGTGTATGCATGTGCACAAAAGAAATCTAAAAAAACTCTGTCTCTTTTCAAAGGTCCTTGTCTTTATTGAGTAGATTGTATATTTTTTTCAGTAGAATAATGATCACTGGTGCACAAAGTGCTTTTCAGCATACTTATGTAGTTGTACAATCCCAGAAAGCACAGAGGATTCACTTAGTTGGCTGCTTTGTTATTCCATAAGCCAAAACTGCAATTTCTATGAAAAAGCAGTAACTTGCAGTCAATCAAGGTTACCATAAAATAGGGGCTATAATTTGTTCTGAATAAAAACTGCTGTATCGTGAGATCTCCATTATGTTACAGGTACAATCAATTGCTATGAGGAAGAAAGCAGCTGAATACTTCTGAGGATGGGAGAAGAGGTGCAAGGGCTGTGATGGGATCAAGCAGTTATGAAATTGAGTTTGGAGCTGAGGCYATAAAGAGGTATTTGTGAGAATATGGCAATTGCCCTGTAAAATGATCAAAATACAGTCTGACTTCCATTGAAGGCTTACAGGAATGACAGAATCACAGAATGAAGGTTGGAAGGGACTTTTGGAGATAACCTAGTCCAAGCCCCCTGCACACGCAGGGTCACCTAGAGCACACTGGACATGATCATGTCCTGCACATGATCCTTTCCCTAGTTTTCAGTATCTCCAGAGAAGGACATAATGCATCAAAAGGCGAGCATCTTACATGAATGAGATTGCATTTGTTGGTACTATCCTCTCTCTGTTCCRTGCAAACAAGTTCAGATTTCATTCAGAAATAGCAGTATTATTATTGATGAACTTAGTAAGCACAAAGCTTCTCTCTTGTTTTGGTACCAGAGGAACTGTTCTAATCTCTGTATCACTCCAAACTTTTTGTCAAGCAATGAATTTATACTTGTTTAAAGTGTTGAGGTATCCCASTGGATATCCCACAGTCCAATTGAATTTGTTCACTTGTATGTTGGCAGATGATTTATGTTATTTAATAAACTCCAGTTGATGTTACCCTAGCCTAGCCCAAATGATTTGTCAATTTTACCATAGAAACTGCATTACGATAAATTATACATATTCTAATATGAAGCAAACCTAAAGATACCATAGTATATTTTATTTTGGATAATTCCAACAGCTGGGAAATAAATTGTCATTACCTCAGCATTGTATACAAGACATCAGTATTGATTTACAAATGTCTGTGGACAAACATAACATTCTGGGATTGATACTGTATTGAGTAGACAAATTCCAACCCCTCTCTTGTTTTACACATCTGGTCAAGAACAARGAGCAACCAACCTTCATGGATATCCCAGATAGTAATTTATATTGCTAGAATTGTTTCCACTTCTCAGTGTAAAATACCACATTTAAAAAAAAATCATTCAGGCTGAAATTTGAATTGTGTTTACTCTTCATCTCACTAAAAGCAAAAGGAAACAGAAAAGGAAAGAAAAGGAAAAGAAGGCAAAATTATCAGGAAAAATAAGAATAGAAGAAGACACAAAGTCTTACACAGAAAAGAGACCTTTCTTTCAGGCAGCAATTACGCAGAAAAAATAATGCATGATCAGACAAAGCTGAATAGGCAGTCTAAACTGTGTSATTTCCCTACTTTTGAATGATTGATTCTGCAATCCTACAGCCATTATTTCAGTACAGGTTTTGTTCCATTTTTTATGTATCACAATATGCATTCATTATAGGAAAACATTACAACTCTCATAGCAAAGGGGTTAAATAATATGAAAGGAAAAAAAAAAAAAAAAAGACTAGCCTAAACTACTTTGTCTTCTGTGACCATGAGCTTTCACTCGCATTCTAATGAGGAAAACTAAGATAAAGCAATATAATTCTTCATTCATCTCTCAGCACTTCAGCACCAGAAAGACAGAGGTAAATTGAAGGGAATTCAGACAAAGACTGATGATTAAAGGTCTGAGAGGACTAACTTTTGAGGAAAGATTAAAGGACAATCATAATAACATACACTTTCATATCTTCTTCCATTTCAAAGCAACACAAGCATTAAGAGCCCTGTAATGCTGGATAAGAAAATTGCACGAGGCCTCAAAGACAGGCAAAACTAACAGTGTTGAACTGCTCAGGCCTCAAGTGATGACACCAGGTGTGTCAACTCCTCTGTTATCAGTTACKTATCTATAGCAGCTTCAGAATCACCACTGGATTCAATAAAATAAAAAAATAGTCTCCACTAAATAAAAAATATTCTCTGAAGAAGCAGGCAAGGGGAGATGTGGCTGTACYGGCAAACCTGGAATAGATCCCTGGTATATTAGGAATCAAACAGGAACCTGTCAYGCCTAGAAGCTTTCTCGTTATTTCACTGTTGTGATAGCTGAAAGAGGTGGTCAGTTTTTGCTCCTATTTATGCATTTTGGTGCTTTCTTCAGTACTGCACTCAGTACTGAGATCCTGAAGGTTGGATCAGGGATCAAGCACATAACTTTGTTATGTCCATGATCTTCACATACACAGGGAAGCATTGGTAGGAGTCAAATGTACCATGCCAAATACCCAATGCATTTCATATTCTGGCAATTAACCATTAGGGCACATATATAGCTATGCCATGAGCAGGTGGGATCACCCCAATAAAACATCCTCACACCAGCTGACCTGTAACTGCACTTTATACGTGCCTAATTGAAACAAAAATTAGGAAGGAATATTGTAAGATGGGTTTTCCAGTGTGATATAGTGTGACACGTAGAAAGGTTTAACTTCAGCTTGTGCAGTTCTACAAGACTGCTGCACAGTTGGGACAGACTTGCAAAGTGTCAAAAGTGGCCTGGACTATAAAAAATAGGAAGGCCTAGCAAAAGGTGAAAGAGAAACAGAAATATCTCATGCATCKCTTCTGCACTTCTAAAGAAGGGAGAGGAAGAGGAAAAGCTGCATTCCAGTATCAAACCAGCTGATATTGTTCTTCCTGATGCCCTCTATATTTTATAGAACACAAACAAATTTAAAAAGGATAATCTTGTGCATCCTTTGGCTTTAAGATATTTTATGTGTGTCAGTAAATGCTAGTTCCCTGGTGATGTGACTATCCAGGAGATCACTTAGAACAGGGTGAACTTATACGTGTGAAATCCAAAGTCCACCAAATTTATAGACACCTATCCATCAAGCATGTTTTGACCACCATGAAGAGAATGCACCATGATAACAACTGTTCCAAAAGCTCTCACCTTCTTCAGTCCTTAGCAGGGAGAGAGGATTTCTTCTTGACGTAGATCTTGCTATCACCCTTGTTCACTGAATGTAGACAACATCTTGAGACCATCTAGAAATGGCACCAATATCTGCAGTATCTGCAGGTATTGCCTGTTGTTTTGTCAAGAAAGCTGTATATTTTTGCAATTAATTTTGCAATAACAGTGTTGACTCTAATTACCCAAGAAGCAAATTCTCTTTTCCGTAGACCCAAACTTCTGCTTCTACAGACTCAGGTCAGGGAACTGGGACTAATATTCTATAGGATAAAAAGATTTTTTTTCCTTTATCCTCTTTTTCTAGAGGTCCTCAGCTCTGGAAAGCATTTTTCCTGTGTTGTGCCAGTGCCCAGACTTGCTCTGCAGTATAACTCCCATCTGTTTTTCCAGGGCATTCAGGGACAAGGTGGAATGGCGGTCTAAGGCAACATGCAAACACAAGCTGTTTCCTTTCCAGGCAATTTGGGGCAGCTTTTTTGTCTGTATGTAGGATAGAGCCTGATATGTACCTTCCAGTGTTGTGTAATCCAGCACAAATGAGTACTGTCTGGCAGAACTCCGCAAATCAAAATAAAGTCACTTGTCGTAGGCCCTTGCTGCAAGTTTTCTTTCCCCTTTTTTTTTTTTTTCAACCAAGAGAGCATTACAGCAAACATCTAAATGGCATCATTTATATCCTGGGGAGCAGACTATGCTGGGTCAGCTTCAGCCATCTGGTCTGAAATATTAGGTGGGAGTAATGAGGATAGTGTAGGATGTTGTCCAAGATGCAAAAGTGATGTACAAGTAGCAGGGAAGTGATCAGGGATTGAACCAGTCTGTCAGTAGCAATGAAAATATTYGAAAGAGAAGTTAGATAACACAATTGAGCACTACTATGTTTTGTGGCTTTTTTGAACAAAATATTTCCAAGATGAGTTAAGTAGCCATCAYAGCATTGTTAAGAATAGATAAAATACAAAGCAATGAAAGAAAATGGCTTAACTTGAAATAGGATGAATTTTCAGCTAAACTAAACATGGTGCAAAGCCTTTGTGAGGGATGGCAGACTTTCAGTTATCAAGCTGGTACAAAGCTTTATGCACGGGGGGAGCCCAAACCYGCCCCCATGAGCCTCCGTTGGTGCATCAACAACCGAAAATGTCTTTCCCATCTTCAGCTGTACCTCATCCCCAGGGCTCTACTTTTATTTGCCTTGGATCTGYACTAATAAAAGTAGTGTAAGAACCAAAAATAAATAAAAACCTGAAGGCTTGATATTTTCAAATGGCAGAGGTAACATCAAGATACCTCAAATCAAAAGGAAATTCAGGTGCCTTGTAGCAAGGTTTTGGTGCAAGAGAAACCATAAGCTTCTGGTGAAAGAAATCAGAAACATGGATGACATACATGGATGACAACCCAACAGCAAACATTACTACTAAAGGAGAGAAAAGGTCTTTTATCACATGAAGGCAGTGATACAGTGACRGAGTCTTCTGTCAAATGTCTACAAATGACAAACGCTTCTAAATCTATTAAAAGCAGCATACTCCAGTGGAACAAGCACCAAACTGAACAGTAAGAAATACAATCTTTATTATTAACTTGTCTTGGTTTTCACATTTGGAAAAATCTCCTCCAGTTGGAGTAGTTGACCTTCAGATGATCCCTCCAAACAGAATTATCCAATGAAGCTATGATCCTTTGCATATCTAAACTATAATTCCTTTGGGCAGGAACTCTTATTTTTCTACAGGAACAGAGCTCAGCGATATGAGATCATTTAACAAAGAAGCTCTGAAATATCCCACGTTACAATAAATCACTGAAAGACTATTTAGTAATAACCTTTGTGATAGTTATTTAGATACATGAAAAAGGCTTCTGCACTTTTGAATGCATTGTACAATACTATCATTATTATTTTTGTAATACACCCAAAATACAATCAGAGCTCTCCCAAACTGCTTGGCAATGAATCTCTACCTCAAAAACAATTGCTCAAAACTGAATAAGGATAAATAAAGTATTTAACACAGATTGCTGGACAAAGATCAGACAAAATAATTACTGCGGTCCTTTCTATGTGACATTTATGTCAGCAAGTAAAAGCTAGAAAATAACACCTCATAAAATAAAGTGAGTGTTTAAGGTTGTTTGGTGACGATATTGATTGCATTGCTACAGTTCTGCCTATATATTCTAACTTCTAACTCATAAATAAGCCTCTCAGGCTGCATTTGCACATTTGCCATTGACAATATGTTCTACTTAACCTCCACGGCTGCTAATTATGTTTTCTATAGAACAAGAACTGAAAGTGCTTGGAAAGGTTCAATACAAGCATAGAAGCACAATGTAAAATAGGCACAGCAGATTAAATTGGTAAACACAGCACTCAGTCCTGCTCATTTTGTTTTTGAAGCTTAAGCTGCAGAAAAGCCGAGTCACAGACCCCAAATCCTGCAGTGAAGTTTCATTTCAGCCATGCTAAGTGAGTGACTGCAGATCAGTGCAGAGTCTACAAGAATCACAAGCACACGCCAGCTCCTCTGCACCTATTGCCATTGGCTGAAGCTTTGTAGACAACCTGGCATATAATTAAACTTACCCTAGGAATTTTTCCACCAGAAAACTATAGAAACAGAAAGTGCTGTTAATATGATTAAGTGTTCAAAAGTGACAGCTAAGGAAACACTAAAAGGCCAGAGAAAGGTTGAATGTGCTTCAGAACAGAGTGCTCATAAACAGCAAAGTTTTCCTTGAAAAATGATGGTCTGTATCATGTTCTTTTCCTATAAACTTAGACTTGAAAATACTGCATATTGCTCTGCATGTGGAAGTCTGACACTGTGAAAGATATTTATGAAAGACAATAACATAAATCTTTGGCATGTAGTGCCATGCTTGCTGCAATTGTTAGGAACCCGAAGAGTTCGTTGCCCACCTTGACCCATTGGTTCTCTCCCAATGCACGTAGCCAAATGAGTGGCTGGCACTTTGCAGAAGGCAAAGGAAGTCTGCAGCTGATGGCATTTGACCATATCTGCAGCTGCAAGTTGCAAGCTCAGGTTAATAGCACTGGCTCGTGTGCCAGCAGTTTTTCTGGAGAGACCTGAAGTACCCTTAGGAATAGCACAGAAATTCAAGGGGGTAGCTAGAAACAGAGCAATTAGGTCACTGCCAGTTCTGGTGGCCTGCTAGGCAGCAGGATTAATCATTGCTGTAGGTTCAACTCACTGATTGCAATCCCTCCTACGTGGTCCTTAAATTGCTAGGTAGGCTACTTTAGTGAAAGCAATTTGTTTTTATAAAGAACTAAAGCACCAGCTTATGAACTGAAATGSAGAAGAGGAAGAAGGAACATATATAAAGAGCATAAAGAGATGACAGCTTTTGAACATGCAGCAACACAGTGCCGGGGTGTCTCTCTCTATATCACMCAGGAAGACCACCAGTGCAGGAATAAGCCACCAGTAGCTTGCAAGAACCTAGGAAGCTCTTTCACGTTAGCTTAAAACCTGAGACTAATGTTGCAAGGGCAGGGTAACATCCCTCCTTCTYGCTTGACACAGTGCCCCACCTGCCATCTGAGGTGAGGAAAAGGAAGCAGATTGTCTAATTCACCCGACTCACCATTTATATTCCAGGGATCTGACCTTTCAAACGGTACTTGCGTATTTTATCTTCTGACACTTGCAGTCATATGGCAAAATTATAGCTCTGTTGTTATAGCTGAGTTTGAAATCAAGAAACTTCTTCATTGACCTCTATTTATCACAGGTKCTAACATCCTCCTTTCCCCAACTAGCTTGAAACTCAATACCATGCAAAATACATGATTGTGATGCAGATACTACACAGGGCCTATACTTCCAGGCATKTTGCATTGTTTCAAGTGCTTCCTTTTATTAGTCTTCCCTCTTGACTTTCAAAAATGCCTTGCTTCCATATACAAGAACTGGCTTGCTTGGTTGAAGCAAACAGAAGATACACTCGAGTAACTGATGTTGTCCACACTGACAACAGGCTGAACATGTAGCATGTCAGGATGGATTAATGTCACTTCCAGATACATGAAATGTCACACATTACTCTCACACTTTTTYCCCCCTTTTTCTCCCCTTTTTGCCTGTGTCTGCTATTGGACWGCGTAGGAATCTCAGGTACCCTTAACACTGATAAGTCACATCTGAAAAAAAGCARTAAATGGCAAACTGGCTTACTCTTCTGTAAGATTTCAGGGATTGATTCATTAGAAGCTCCCAAGGGCAAGAAATCCAAACCACACACACTTTTCTAAAGCCAAAAACAGTGTATGAGTATTTTYAGGAAAACCCAGTAGCAAGCTATAATGAGACAATAATTCTCTTCTGCATACAAAGGAGCATCTTAATACTCAACCCATTTTCCTTAATATTCCTTAACATAAAGCAGTCACAGCTTAACAAAACAGTATAATATATTTGCATTTTGATACATTTTCTCAGTTCCTTCACCCACCCAAAACAACATTTTCCCTCCTTTAATCTCTCCACTTCAAAGTCTCACCTAGGATCATCCTTTCTTTTGCCTCCGTCTTTCACTGTGAACACCTCAGACCCTCCTTTTAGTGGGAGTATATATGTCTAGACAGCCCAATACCTTGCTTTCTAACAGAGCATCACCCTCTCTTCTCAGCATCTAACTTCATTCAGGTACCAAAGCCATGTGTGGCCATACTATAGGAAAATATAGTGTGTCAAACAAGCTGTAGGGGATGGAGGTTAACAGTGCATGAAAMCCAAGAGAGTTGCCCTTTTTCTACCCAGTTATCTTTAATTCTAAAAATGACAGAATATTTCAATGTTAGTATTTAAAAGAAAGCATGTAAAACATGGGTGGAGATGGAATAATGGCCCATATCATTTAAAACCAGCCTAACCATCTGAAATGTGCGTAAGTTGCAGAAAAAGCAAGAACAGTTGTATGAAACTGGGTTAACTATATTGCAAGTCTCACCACTTCAGCTGCTTTTTTCTTCCCCTTCATTTTGCTGGTGGGAAGTGTAATGTAAGTGGTAAAAACATGGAAATGAGAACTCCAGGCTGTGGATTCTATTTGCAGTTTTTCCACTGATTTGCTATGTGACCTCAGGCAAATCAACCTCTCTGCACTTCAGCTTAACCTTGTAGAAAATTGAGATATGGATGCTTTGACTTACCTATAGGCGCACAGTGGGATGTTATACAGCTTAATTAATTAATGTGTGTAAAATGCTTTGAATGAATGCTTTTATACAAGTTTAAATTATGGGTTGCACTTTTATGAACTCTGGCTTATGACCCTTGAGCACATTTGCCACAATATCTAGTACAATCCTTAAGGTTGCTACTCTGATAATAATAAATTATAACTTAAATGAATCCTTTCCCTGGGGTGACTTTATTCTGTGATTTTTGTTATCTAAACTTAACATTTACAATCACTACACTAATTGGTTTAACCTTGTATTGCAGGTTTCCATGAATATCAGAAGGCTTCCTTGGTCATGCCTGAATTTGTTGCACTTTAAATTCTCATGGGTTTAGTAACAGCTAAGAGACTTCATGTAAATTCATTTGAATTTGCTGGTCTTCATTTGCAGAAGAAAATCTTGCCTTCCTTACACAACTACTTACAGATCTGGAATCTCTTTACTGCTCTCATTATCTTCATTTTCATGTAATTGATTGATTTATGGAATTGGTGCAATTTTTTTATGTCAGTAATTTAGGTTTTCACTCAACATAAATGTATGCATTTACTCATGACTACTTTTGCAAATTTTCTTTCCCTGACTCTTACAGGGAAGAAATTCTGTGATCTATTTCTTGCAGAAGGCCTCTTGTGCTCCCCTAAAATTCCCAGTAGGCATCAGAACAGCCAGAGGAAATCTTTTACAAAAAATGTTTCCAAATTCACCATTTATTATTATATCAAAATTGAGCTTTATCATGAGAAGATTAATGTTGTGAGTATAATGCTGTGATTATCAACAAAATACAATTTTTCAAGATAAATCACTCATAACACTTTACTGCAGTATCTTTAAAAGAGTTTGACAGAAAAGCCCAGAGTGGCAGAAAGGGATATGCTAATTAAAAAGTATTATTTAAATGCTAATGAGGGAAGCAACCCTCACCCACGTCCAATTCCTACCAGTGAAAACAAAGAAAAAAAATAAGTACAAGTCCTTAAAATGGTGGACTGCTCACAGAGAAAATTTTCAGCTTAACAGCACAGCAGTAGCTCTCACTAAGACATTTTAGACAACAGAGATACTAAAGCAGCCTGGCTTAGGAAGGGACAAATGAGGCCAACTCTTGACACTAAAACAGTCAGCAAGTTAAATATAGCTGAAAACTTTAGGGATTCCTATCAACTCTTGCTATGAATTGGGATGTTTTTTGGAGATAAAGTTTGTCATATATGCTATAAGGTCTGGCCTGGATATCATGGATGCTGACAGCTGGAACATAATTTTGTACTCATATGTGCAAATGTGCAGTCCTTTATTAGAAGCCACAAGAGTGCAGAACAACTCRTGACTTGCACAGCGACGTGAACTTATCCCATATTCCCAGGGACAGTGCCACCCTGGTGGACAGATGGACTCACTCTATCTTCTTGTTTTTTAAATGCTGTCTGATATGCCAGCATCTGAGGGTGGGATTCAGTGAACGTAGCTCCCATACACAGTTGCAGTTCCCTAGATATATGCTGCTATTAGAGATCCAGATTCCTACAAGGTTGCTAAATAAGATATGGAACTTTCCAGAGATCTAGGGATGCAGATGATATGTGGACACCTATCCAAGACGGAGGTAGCTGAATCAAGATCCTAATCTTGAGACAACAGATTCCTTCATAAAGGGTGAACCACAGCCACAGCATAGGCTCTACCAACTGCTTTGACAGGACCTCTATTCATGATCTTGATCATGATCATGGGAGCTTAAACAGTGGACATAAGTGCAGGCATCTTGATCTGGAGCTGGATCTTGGACTGAGTGCCCCTAATGCAAAAAGACTCTGAGACCCTGAATGGCCCCCACAAATTTTGTGGCACTTCCTCTTTTGTGGTCAGAAATTGTTCTTGGACTAAGGCATGGGAGTTGTCTTTGCATTATGGATGCTTTATGTATTGTTTTGTTCTCAGTGTTAGTTGATAAAGATTTAGCACATGTTTTGGTGTTAYAGGTCATCTCCTTCCACAGCTCTCCAGTAATATAAGAATAATTTTCAAAAAATTACCTTGTTAATCAACCTTCTAAAAGCATCAACAACTCAGTAAAGAAGACTGAATTCAACTGATAAAAACTGATAAGAATAATTTCAAAAAAGACATCATGGACAAGAATTTCAAATGAATGATCTTAAGTCCATGCTAGAGTTTGAGGACAGTAACAACAGTGTAAGTGCATCTCTAGAAGTCTCTTGCTAATTCTTCCTGCTATGAAAACATTAACTTGTGGAGCAGAACATGAATAACTAACCATCATAAGAACTAGGCAACAATATGTTCATTTTGCAGTATTGTAGCATGAAACAAATACTGATAAAAAAACACTTTTTGTCCCTAAAAAACAAAGCATGCAGGTATCAGTTCTTGCCTGTAACAAGGCGCAGAGATGGAAGAAAAGGCARTCTTTCAAATTAAGCATTGAGAATGCTGAGAAAACAGTCTTGATAGCTACTCTGCCTCTAACTCATTGTATTGCCCTTGATAATTCACTTAATGTGTTATAAGTACTTAGTGCGTAGTAAGGTTGAGAAGATCAGTTTGTTAGCATTGCTATCACACTCTGATGATATCAAACATGATAGGATAAGCTGTTTTATTATGTTCCTTTTGGTATGCTTGCCTTAATAAAATGCTAGGCATTGTTCTAACATGATAATGATATTCTAACAGTTCTTAGAATGATAAATCATGTCAGAAAGTGCAATTCAATTTATTATTTAAAATCATGTCAGGAAATGAACTTCATTATTTAAAATTAAGAGGAATGATTTCAAACGACACCTTGACTGTATGAGGAGAATTAATAAATACTAATTATCTGAAATAAATTATTGAAAAGTTGTCTGAAGGCAGACAAACATAATGAGGACTTCTAAATCTGTCTCTGGATAGCTGCTTCAAGACTTGTTATATGCAGGTTGCAAGTTTTAAAGGCAAAAACTTTTTTTTTTTCCACTGTTGATGCTAACAGAATTGGACCAACAGCACCAAACATTTCCCAGAAGTGTTGAGAGAGCGTTGGGAAGAGCGGATAAAAACAAGCATAGGAACCAGTGGTGAAACAAGCAGATATCTTTTCTTGCTAAGAGGATCCTAGCCCCACAATACAACAAAGTTCAGCAGCTACTGATGTGATCCCAAGTGACTTCACACCTTCACAGCCCATTCCGAGAGACGTGGGAGATGCAGCGATGTGGGTCAGAATCACTAAACTACCGTCCTGAGATAATAAATGCACCACTACCTCTTAGGAAGGAAAAAGGCAATTGCCACATAGCTCTCACTCTTGCAAGTCATGCTAGTCATACTCAGGAGGATGAATAAGAGCCTGAGATTTTTTTCCTATTGCAACCCATCCATGCATAGGGCAACCTGTCCTTGGTGCTGTGAGAAGCTGATTTCTCCCCACTAGCCTCTGTCAAACTGAGGCACAGTGATTCAGGCAGCAAGTMATTCATAGAGATATTTACAGACCCAGGTCAATGCATGTCAGACAACAGGAGAAATCTTTGTGCCCTAACAAGGGGCACAACAGCTAACCTAACAACAGCTTTGGCTGCAAGCAACGAAGCTGAAAGATGGCATCGTGCCTGTATATTTAATCTACTTATAATTTCTCTTACTGTTCTGCATTGCAAACAGAGAAGCTGCACAGTAGGGGAAATGAGCATGCCAGGCAGTTATAGGCTCAGAATTACCATTTTGTATAGATTCTGTACTTACCAGTGCAGCATTAATTAAGGTTCAGCTGAAAAATAGTGGCCTGCAAGTGTACAAGTTCTTCCGAGTAATGAGAACTTCTTACACAAAGTAAAAGCACCGCTGTGTTGTGTTCAATATGGAAATCTGGGTCTTCATTCAATGAAGGCACGCAGAGTGCTCCACTGTTAATTGAGAATATGTAATTAAGGAACCCACGAGCCACCAGCATGCAGGGCCACCTAACGGACATTACAGAAAGTGGTGTCTTTTGTTAGGCAACCATTCTCAGCGGTTTGTTTCTCAAAAAAAAAGGCACAGCTGAAGAYTGAGAGCCAAATGTGGAGTCACATAATCCTAGTTCATTAAGTCATGAAACAAGCTTGGCTGATCAATCAGCAAAACCCCGAATGGCTTCTCAACAACCTTGACTGATGTGACAGAAAAGTAAGCCTCAGGACCAAGTGCAGTGAACAGCATCTTTCTAGTGCAGGGAGGAAGATTTGTTTGCCTCCCCACAAGCCTAGCATGACCACAGCAAGCAGCTGAACAAGAAATACCACTGTAGGTACTGCACTTTCCAGCACCCAAAAATAATATAGAGGAAAGTCATCAATGCTTTGCATCAGTCTACCATTGCTACATCTTGCTGCAGTTGGGCAGTGGGAATCAATCCTGCTCTGCTCTCCTGCAGGTTCATGAGAGGTGGGCGCCTCTGGACAAGAGGCAGAGAGAAATGCCTGGAGGCAGCAGCCATTTGATCCACAGCAGCTGTGTCTGCCTGAGCATGTCAGAGCCCCACAGAAAGTCAAAGGAAAAGCCCACCTCTGTAATGAGCAGCGAAGGGAAGGATCTGCTTTTATATTTATTGGAATTTCATGCTGTCTGTGGAGAGAAGCTGTCTCTTATGCAGATTTTTGTGCTTACAAAGAACCCCTACAAGTTTTGGGAGGGCAGTATTACACGAAAAAGTGTCACGGAGAATGAGAAGAGTCTGGCAGAAYGTGGGGCAGCCACAGCTGAATTCAGGTTGCTGAATGATTGATGAAGTGATGGATTTACCCCACTAAGGGAAAGGCCTAGAGGGCCTCAACAGTGAGAAATTAAGACTAATAAAAGGATATGGGAGTCAGTCTTGGTTTTGTTTGAAGTGAATCATAACATAACTAGTCCCATCACATCCACAGTGTATTTTGGAGTGAAATAATTCACAGGAAAAACACACAATAAATAATTTCATGAATGACAGACACTTTCACATGAACATTTGATAGGATAAACATGATATCATCTTAGAGCTCAATTATACCAGCTATCTGTGCACATCATCATCCTGAACTCATATTTATAGGCTAAAATCCTCAGGATGTTTTCTMCTCACTGAAGCAGACCAGCCTTTGGTTTTTGAGATAAATTTTAAGGCTTTAGATTATAGCAGCTCCTTCTAACAATAGCCAGCGTTTGTGCAAAGGGTTGGCGATGCGTAAACTCATTAGAATACAGAAGTAATTCTTGTTTTGTCCTTTGATCAGGATCTTGTTCTGCTCTGTGGGCACCTAACATGTTAGGGATCCATACTGAGAAGACAGTGGTGTCCGGGTAAAGCAATAGAGAATCTTTATTTTATACCCTTAGGCGAATGCACACTGAACTGCATTTGTATGCAGAAGCATTGCAGCTCACCCTGCCACTTGTGAAAAGGTTGCAAAGCTGTTCGACTTAGATTAAGAGTAAAAGTAAATAGTCTTTCTGTTGCATGCAGCATGGAAGAACTCATCTATAAAGGAGCCAGAGTGAAAAAAAATTAAGCATGCACAGTGGATCGAAGGAAATAGGACATGAAAAGATTATAACCAATTATGAGAATGACAATTTTTTTAWTTAAAACTGGATTCCGTTATTCCAAACTGAGATTTAAGTGTCACTGTTATAGCAGCAGCCACATAAAACTAAGAACCTTTCAAAAAGAGCTAAGATAAAATTAAATCAAACATTGCAAAAAACGCAGAGAGTCAACTGAGTGGATGAGTGGTCACTACTCTTTCCTTTGTGATTGTACTCAAAWTCTGCATATATTTTACGCATGATTTTGTGGAAAGCTGGTGAAGAACTTTGCCCTTAGCRAGCTGTAAATGTGTGGGCTAAAAGGTTTATTATAAAAGAAATGTGTGCAGTAGTACTTCTCTCCATTCTGTCATCACTTTTTAAGACTTGATTCAAAATTTCCCAAACTCCTAGTGTTAATTGTACTTAATATTGCAGATCATGTTCATTATGAATAAACTTCTTCTAGAGTAATGCTGTCTATAGTACACCTGTCAAAACTCGSTGTTAAATATAAACTGACAGCATTGGAAATATGCTCAGCTGAAAACAACAGCAAAGTTTTTCTGGAAGATATTATTAACAGTTCATGATCTTTCACATACACTCTTCATTTATCAGAGCCTATTGCCTGCAAGATGGAATCATTTCATGTTTAAAAAGAGATTTTTTTTCTTTWGCAGCTTGCTCAAAATGCCTTGTCAGTGGCTGTCCATAACTCCTACAGCACTCAGCCATGCAATGGAAGTTTTCAGTGAGATGATTCAATCCCACACGGTATAAATTTATTATGAAATACCTGCAAAACAGCTTTCATTCTCCCCAGAATCACACTAATCTTTGGGGGATCTAATGGAAGCAAAACTTCTAAATTCTTTGCAAACTTATCTGCAAGTTAAGAGTCCTAAGCATTTTTAGGATTTGAGTTTGTTTTATTGTTTTTTTTTTTTTAATTTAGTTTGAAGACTGTATTCATTATCTTTGGTGAGTCAAATAACAAACATTTGAAATAGGATCTTGTAGATGCTTCCAAAATGTTTTCCTAAAGACCAACCACAAATATACCTTCAAAGAGTCAATCATAGATATAGCTGTCTGGAAAAAGGAAATCCATCATTACATCTAATAGTTTTTTCTCACCACAAACAGCACCCAAAAAAAAAATGTTTTCCAGAATTTTGGGAATACCAGAAAATCAAAACATAAAAGATCAAAATGTAATTTTTGGCTGTCTTGTTGCCTTCAGGTGATTTGCTCAATGTCCTGCAGCCCCTGTGGCCTCTTTGGCAGGGCGGTGGGAGACAGATAGCCAATGTACAGGGGGAAATCAGGAACCCTCCAGGTAACCAGTGTTACCTTGTGCACTACTGAGTGGAAGAAAAAGCAATGGRTGACAGCATGGAGAGTGGTCTGCTTGAGCTGGAAAGAAGTGGATCCTATCCACTTTGGAAGAAGGATCCTATCAGATCAACATTTTGTAACAGAAAATCTTTTCTTCATGGAAATTCCCAGTAACTCTCTACTGTTGGCCTCTACTGGATTTTTTTTTTTGCTATGAAAAGATTATCATTCCTGATGTATAAAACTTAGATTAAAACATGGGTAAATAGTCTTTTTGCTGCTATATACTTTTATAATGATAACTGGACAGTTGCTCTGTCTTTAAAAAGCCATCCCTGAGCACTCTAATACAGACTAATTAATGTATGGACCAAAACTATAGTTTTTTGTTTTTTTTAATCTTTCAGAAGAGAAGTTTATTTTCTCTAGTGTTAAATTCCTTGCTTTCCTTATACAATATAAATTACTTATATGCCTAACTCTTTTCTAATCTTTTTGTGTTTTTTTTTTTAATTTATAACTTCCCTAACTTCATAATCTGATACTGGAAGCACAGCTACAGAAACTGAAGACTACATCCAAGAAAAAGGATAACATCTATGGGAAAGGAGCACTAAAAACTCAGGCACAACTGGAGATCTCCAGAAAGGCAGCAGGAAACTGGGAGAACTTAAAGCAAGAGTTGGGCAAGTAGAGATAAGTACACACACAGATTTTCAGACAGATTTTCATCTGGTTACTTCAGTATCAGATGTACCAGATTTGTTCATTAGCTTGTGACGGAGGCAGAGAAAATCATTTACCAGAATGTGCAACACAAAAATGAAGAATGCTGAACTCTTAGGAAAAAAAAATAGAATGGAACTATTGGGAGAGATACATTTCATAAGAGAACTCAAAGGAAAGAGGAAATATTTGAATAATTTATAACAGATTTGATACTGCTGCATCAAACGTGCAATTTCAGAGGGCTTGTGGAATTTCTAATTTCAGAGATCAGATTGTACTGGGAATATAAACCTCAAATCTGAGAAAAAAAAAAGAATGTGAGGAATTCCTTATACAAACTCTGAAAAAAAAAAAAAAAAAAGACATTTCCAAGACTTCATAACAACAGAGTGCAGGCTTAGCAAGGAAGAAAACTGAGTTACAAAATCTCTCGGGAGGAATCTGCAGCTTGCAAATAGAGTGAATTTGCAAAACCCGTGTGAAGAACTGTATGCAGAACATGCAGAAAAACAGCCCTGAATGTCACTCCTCTTTGGAATGAGCTTCCATATTTGCAAGAAACAGAAGCCAGAATGTACTAAAAGAAAGTGAATTGCTATCATGGACTTTTTCAGGGCACATTTACATACAACACCTGCAGTGAGCTATCGCTAATTAGATGAACAGGGTTGGGTAAATTAATGTGAATTTACAGGAGACCATTTGAAGGGAAAAAATCCTAGTGATGAATACAGAGAAGTAAAAATGCAGACAAAGTTGCAGAGAGAGAATTCGAGTTCCAGGCTTATAGACATTCAACATAAGGAGGAAGAAAAATCTTGAAAAGGAAAGGTCTCTAATTGTTTCAGGGAGAGTATTGATTCAAGGTCTGAAAATATGGCAAATGCTCAGGTTCATTAGCAGAGCGCATACTGCAGGACAGAAGCCTATGGAGGGAGAAAATCAATTCTACAATGTCTTTAATGGCATTGGAAAGCTGTCAACAGAATATAAAAGAAGGATGACAGATCTGAATTGTCCTGTCATATATATTCCCAGAAATATCCCTATGTCACTCAGGTAAAAATGATGTGAACAAGCAGAACAAACACTCGAGCCTGATGTATGCATATACACATTTTCAAGAAAGCCATCTCCTGTCCTGAGCCTTTGCAACAGGTAGTGCCAGATATTGACGACTTATACTGAAAATACTCAGAAAAAATTTTAAAGAAGTTCATGTTGTAGGTAATGTTTTATTTAGCAATATTAGATTGATATGAAGCTTGGGGATGGAAAAGCAAAAACAGTCTGACAAAACAGTCCATGATGATAACTCCAGAATCTAGATTTACGTAAATATTAAAATGTTTATATACGTATGCTTGTAATCTTTATATACTAGTTTGGAATGACTATTCTCACTATAAGGAAATTACATTATTATTATAAAATACAAAAACAAAATCTATGCATATACATGCAAGTATATAAAAGAGCACATGTATAAAAGCTTGGGTCTGGTGTATCTTTTGTGGTAATGATAAATATTGGATCTCAATGTGATTGTTCTGAGTTTAAATGTTCGACTTTTACTCAGACTCCAGATCATTCAAAATTTAATGTTTTTTTGAAAAGAAAACAGTTATCAAAACTTTCTAAGATATGCTTAAAAAAAAGCTGTGGAATTAAATTTAGATTTCCATCTGGTATGCCTAAATTACAAAGCTGTATCTTTAATTCTGGGCCTCTGATGTACAAACCATGTTAAATGTGGTGAGACTGGTCCAGAGGCTAAGCAATTTGCCCAGAACAAGATGCATAAAACAATACAGAGCTACAATTGAAGTTCAGGGTTTCTTAGCTGAGTTGTTCTCTTCATATTCCATAACTCAAAGAGAAATAGAGTATAGGTCAGATAAATTATTTGATTATTTTAGAATGTCTTTTTCAGAGTTTAGTGTTTTGGTTAAATAATGATTAGATGATCTCTAGAAGTCCCTTCCAACCTCAGTCACTCTGTGATTCTGTGAATATTAGCAAGTGAAGTCACTTCAAAAGTTTAAGACTGTTGTTTGCTTGTTTCTGTCCATCTTCAGATCAAGGCTATCTGGCTGCATACCAAATAAATTWAAAAAAAAATACATTTTAAGTCTATTTTATCAGTTTATATCCCATTAATAAATTTTATCATGGAATAACAGGTCAGATCATAAACCCATGAATCCAGCCCTGATTCTCACAGTGACCAGTCAGAATGCAGAGATGCAATAAGGGAAAGAGTAGGTCATGTTCAACAGGCAGAGGGGGCAAAATCTGCACCTGACTGGGTCTCTGTGGGTGGGAGGCTCTAGACACAAGGCATTGGATCTCAAATCCCTTTTGTCAGTAATAATTCTGTCAACTTTTGATACACATGTAAATATTCAGTCTCTTCTTTGCTTAAGCTTTTAATTTTGATTTTTTTCCTATGGCCAGTATATAAAAGAAATGTTTCCACGGTTTCACATTTTGTCAGTTTTAAAGTATGTTATATATCCTGTTACTATGCTGAGGAAGGGAAGATTGAAGAATAGAGGCATGCAACCTCTTTCTTGTGGTTTTGCATCATTTCTTTCCATTTCCCTCTTATTCCTTTTTTCCTAAATAAAAAATATCACAATTTATTTAATCACTTTTTATATCAGAATGTTTCACTGCTCTTCATCATACACCTCTTTCAACGCTATCATATTCCTGGAGCATTCATATCTCTTCTTTACAATAAAATAGCCTGTTCTGAACAGTATTAAAATGGACTTCACCAACTGATTTATGTAAAAAGGTTTATAGCATCCTTTGTGTTGTTTAGCACCCCATTCTTTATGAATTCTCACATCCTGTCAACCTTTTTTTATTACAATTACGCATGGAGCAGAACTTTTCATTGTACTGTCTACAATGATGTCACATCTCTGCCTATTAAAAAATATACTCCTTGTGACATTTATCTTGTTTTTTATTGTGACATAGATTATATTATTCAGATAAGCCAGACACATTCCAAATATCAAGGTTCAACTAAAACACTGTCTGGCAAAGGGGAAATTAGCTGTCAAGAAGGGACATTACAAAGACCAGAAACAAATAAAATTACCAAGACAGAAAGGGAAGACATGGGAGGAAAGAGAGAACAGAGCATGAAAATAAATTAACAAGGTGAAACTCAAAACACTTCTCAGACTTTATTTTTGCTTTTTCAATGGAGAACAAAAAGGATTGAAAATTTGGGATCTCTATATCTAAGCACGTTTATTTCATTTCAAGATCCCTGTTTCTTATCTTTCCCGTTCTGATAATGGGGCTATCTAGTCATCATCACCTCTTAGCTGTTGGAGATTTCTGTAAGGTGAAGGAATCTGCRTCCACTACACTGTGAAAAGTCACACACTTCTACTGGAAGTCACTGCTTTTATTGGCAGTCCCAATACTGGCAAAAACAAAACTCATCTTATGTTGTGTGACACCCAAAAAAAATGAACAGATTAGCTTTAACCTACATATATAAAAAATGGCAAAGTAAATTTGAATCTGCATTAATGTTCTAGGGTCACCTACTGAGATTAATTAAAACAGCCAAAATGTTCTAACTTTCAAACTAACTTTCTAACTTTAAAAATGTTCCACGTTTCTAACTAAAATGTTCTAACTAAATGCTCCAAGTGTTCTAACAGGTAAGTGACACAAGCTTTACTTAAAGCATGTGAACAGACACATTAAAGACAAGTGGATMAACACAGTTTTACATTAAGCGCAATTGTACATCACTGCAGAACTGGGTTAAAGTGTGAAGCTCCCATTGAGTTTAAAGAGCATACTTTGCCAATCCTGAACAACAGCTTTAGCCTGAGAACTTACACTGAAAACAAATAAAAACCTAGCAAATGCATTAAAGAGAGTCCTTAAATATTAATCTGACATTTCTACCAACACATAAATAAAAGCTATAAAGTCAAGTATTTATAACACTGAGAGATACTTGTGTGTTCTGTATCTTATCCACAGTGATTCTTGGTTCCTGTTTTTCCATTATTTATATGTCCACTTCAGTTTGCTCTGCAAAACATGCTGAACATTACTAGGTATATAAAAATGAATTTCCATTTTTTTTTTTACTTCGAAAAGGTAGATGAGAGAGGTGGATAGGCAACCTGTCTATTTGCTTGCYATTTGAAATACAGATAGAAGTCATGCAGTTACAGATAAATAGAGTCCCCCCTTATCATGCCAAGTAACAGTGATTAATTGTAATGCATCATGAAGTATATGTATTCTCAAGAAATAGATGCATTAATCACGGGAAATGTCATCAGGCAGAACAACAAACACTGGTCAATAAAACCCAGACAGCTATTTTGGTCTGCAGATAAAAAAATGATGACTTAACTTTGGAAAATCAAGAGGACTTACGATTCAGCTTTAATAGCATTTTTTCTTTAGTTTCAAAATTCAGACTCTTCCCCACTGACTTCAGTCAGAATTAATGCGCTATACTTCTGTATCCATTCCAGAGGTTTTGACTATAATTCCTTCACTCAAACAATCTAATCAAAGACTCTCTTATTCTTTCAAATCCTATGTGAATCCATTCCATCTAAAATTCAGTATTGTTTGGAGGTACAGCACATTGATTTTTGRCCTCAGATCTTCTGAGGTCGATCAGTGGTAATACCTTTACCAAACACCATGAACTGAAGCATCTACAGCCTGCAGTCGGATGAATACCATGAGTATGGTATGAAACTGGGGTCCTCTGCAATGAACGGGGCAAGATTCCCATCAATGTTTAATCTTTGATTCATTCAGACTTAGATCCAGATGGAATCCATCCTAAAACAAAGTGCAAGGTTTTTACTCTGATTATATTCCTCTATGAACAAAAAGGGATTCTGGGCCTGAAAGAAACCTTTCAAGATACATGTCATCTGTGTGACTTGTGCTCATCTTCTGTGCAGCTTGTGTCTACTCAGCTAAACTATAGAATCTTTTCCTGAAAAGAGTCATGGTTTTCCACCTGCATATAATATCCTCAATGTTCAGGTCCTGTTCTCCCACATTTGGAGGACAGGTACCTGYTACAACCCACCTGTTCAGGAACCAGTCACTCAGAGGACATTGGATGTAAGCAGTTACACTACAGAGACCGCTCTTCAACTGCTGTGCAAATCTCATTTATCTTTTCTACCTAATTCAGGTCCAGGAGAAGGTATGACAAACACTAAATGGACAAACAAATCATGTGATATAATTCAGAGAGAAAGGTGCTTAACAGTTGGTAACATTCAATTTGCTAATTTCCAAGAGACGAATGTCCTCATCTTGGTTATATTACCAAAATGATGAATCTGAGATGAACAGAGTTATAGTGTGGGTTGGAGAAAGACAAAGTGACATAGGCTTGAGCCTGTTCCTCCTCTATGTGCAGAAAGAAGGAAAATTCATTTCAGTGTCCCTCAGACCACTGGTAATTGACCAGTTGGGACACATAATTAAAAAGAAGATCTCTGTTTGAAACAGAAAAGTTCACAGGCTCCAAAACAGCCAAGGAATTCAAGAAATATCAGTCAGCATGAAAGGAACAGCATTGGCACACTATCAACTTGTCAAGGTTTCTGTAAGGCATCACAAGAAAGAGAGAATTCTAAAATCATTTGAAAGTTACTTTGCTGCTGGTTTAGAAAGTTCTTTCCAAACATGAGGGTAAGTATGAAAAAGGTGATGATTTGAAGATGTAATGACAAGAGGAAGGGAGTTGGCATTATCAGCCTATCAAAGACGGAAGCTGACATTTAGAAATGAACAAGAGATGACAAACCACATGGGGAAGAGACAAGAAGATTGCCGATAATGAAAGCAATATTATGTTTTATAAACAGAGGTAGGGGTACTAATAAAAGAATGTAAGAAGGAGGTGATAAGGTCAATTCACTGGGGTAGGAAAATGGCTCTGCAAGTGAGTTTTGAATCAGATTGAACATAAGAAAATTACATTGGTCAAAGCTGGAGAAAAGAAGCCTGGAGTCAGTGAGATGACAGAGGAAGAATACCAGGATAAGAATTTTAGCTATGTTACAGTTACAAAAAATAAAACACATACTTAGAAAAGAGTATGCAGAGGGATTGGCACGATCCAACCAAACTGAAGGGCCACTGTCATGACTTTACCCACCAAAAGAAACAAAAAYAGAAATAGTGGTAGATGCTAAAATTAGTTTACTGTGTTAGTGCTAAGTTGAACTGGTATCTAGATTTTATTCAAACATGACTAAATAAAATAGACCTGGAGTAGAGAGGCAAGTCTGTGAGCCATCAAGATAGACATGAAAACAGGAATTTGTGCTTGTGGATTAGAATATAGAAATAATAGAAATAAGGTGAAAAGGAGTAAGAGAAGATCAAGGGCAGGTCTCTCTGGTATCCTCAAAGAAAGCTGGAGGAGGTCAAAAGATGACAAAATGTGATTCAAAATGTGACAAATTGTGACAAATGTTATTCAAAATTTAACAAAATATGACAGGTGATAAAATCTGATTTATGAGAAGGAGGTCTTTAGTCACAAAGGAGGAAGAACATCTTGGGAAAGCAGCCAATGGTATCAAGAGAAGCTGATGGGTCAATGAGGGTAAAGCCATATAGAGAGAGCTGGCTTTATAAGATCCATTGTAAACTTTGGTGAAGGCAGATCAGGGAATACAAATGGGACTAGAGAAAACCTAAATCAGAAGAGAAAGTTTTATTTTAAGGCAAAATATGTCTCTCTTCATCTATTCTATATTCTTTCATGTTTTTGTCTTCACACACTTAAAATTTCCCACTTAAATAACTCCTAGAAAGTAAATGAATGGAGAAGAAATATGAGTTTTGAGGTCCTACTACCAGATAAGCATTAGTGAATGGTTGCCATATGACCATGCCACATGTGACAGGACWCCCTAGAGCAACACTGTGACCACAGCGGCCAGCTACTAGCAGTGTCCTCCTGCAGCTGATGATACCATAAATATATGGCTTATTAATCATAAAAGAGAGAGAGATGGAAACTGGTAAAATTCACTGGTTCTGTGCTATAAAGTCAGACAAAGAAGACCAGCAACATGTTTTGCTCATCTTATCCCCACTCATGCTTTCAGCTCTGGAGCTCCCAGGTTCAATCTCCAAAGTGTCATTCAAAGAGAGAGAGACTGTCACAGTTGCTCTGCTTCTCTGTGCTGCATTGCTTCAGCGAATAAAGCAGGCTTTGTTTGCTAGAGCTGTCGAAATTACACCTTTTAGAAGGAAATGGCTTTTGAAAATTCCTAGTAAAACCAAAGATTGGCTTTAAGAGCTAAATATTTGTGCTTTTACCTAACTTAATTTGTAAGATTACCTTCCTTTTCTCTGTTAGTCCCACTTTCTTAATGGATTCCTTTATTGTTGATGGGTTTTCTTTTAATGGAGTATACTCAGGATCACATTTTCAGCAAGTTATTTAGTGAGAAAGGACAGAAACCTTTACCTCCCTGAGCTTATGCAGAGAGCTCCAGTAAAAGTGAAATAACTAATACACACTCATTAAACTGGCATTTAATCCAATGTCTCAATGGGTATACTTCCCATTAACAATCATTTAAATGAATAGAGCTTCAAGCTCCGGACCAGTTAATTATGGATATTAATTAGCTGCAGTTGAACAGAAGAAGCCATCTTAACTAAACAGACAAATCTCTCCACTATAAAATGCCACCAAGCTCCCGCTTACAATGAGGTTAATTTAAACCTACTCTTGAACAAGCAATTAACAAAACCAGGCCTCAAGCTTGAAGCAGATGCCCTTCTCCTAATTGCAAAAGGGAGAAGAGAAAGGTTTTAAGGTCAAATCATCCAAATTTGAACTTATTGTAGATTGGTCATTCAGGTCTTGTTCTTCTCTCACAGTAATCAGTGGACAAGGTCACTCTTGGCTCAGGGCAGCCTATGTTGCTGATGGTAAGCCCACAACAGAACAGTGGATGTAGACACTGGATCATGTCACAGAAACTTGTACATTGTATTCAAGTGATGGAATTTTASCCAGAGAATCTGCTATTGCTCTGTAATTAAGCTTCACTTTAAGATAATACCAAGATAGCATTTGGTGCTATATTGGACACCAAATTTAAAAAAAGAAAAAAAAAAAAGAAAAAAAAAGAGTATCTGTACCCAATCTTTAGGATTTCATTTCTCTTGTACAACAGGACCATTTTTTTTTAGTCCTTTGAGTTTTCTTCTGACTTATTTAAGTCTGTTTTTCACACTGTCTTAGACTCTTCTGGTAATATTGTGGCTTCTGAAAAGCTTAATGGGCAATTATCAGTGTCTGGTATGGAATCACTTTAGTCTCTACTTATTTCTTTCTCTCTTTTGTCCTCCTCTTCCCTAAGAAGAGACACATCTGTACCACTGGTTTGATGCTCCTGATGCTCTGTTTACTGACAGAATCAATATGCCCCCCTTCCAGGAGCATCCCGTTACAGTGACGATGTCAGTGATGCCATCAAGGTCTAGTCCCAAGTGTGTTGCCTAGCCTTCCAACTGAAGCTTGGTAAAATATTTCATTAATGACACATGGAAAACACTAGAATTTAGTTCCCTCTCTCACAGTGTTGCTAGCTCAACAGGATCACTAGGATAAAAAGATACTGGCATTACAACTGGCAGATATRACTCAACATACAAAAATGGCAGGCACGATGAAGAAAAGTTTCTGGAGTAACTTTTTCCTCGAAAACAGCTTTTCTGAGTTTCTTATCCTTTTAAATTTATGATCTACTTTCACCTGCAGAGAACTTCAGGATTAACGGTGAATGGTGAAAGTAGGCAGACCTCCAGCAGGAAGTTTCCATAGAAGTCTGATTTGTATTAGTTCTTGTTTCTTGGTCCACTAATACCAAATACTAATACCAAAGTCCACTATTCAGAGGAAGAAAGTAAGGCTATTTTGCTTTGCAAGATTTGCAAATATCAGCTGGGCAGGTGAGAGCTTCCTCCTACTGTCTGAAAGGACCACAGCTGAGAAGGGCATCACCTTATTAAATGTAAATCTATTTTGGAAACTTTGGGAAAGCAAACRCAGCTCAACTGAGTGAACAATATTRTGTTTGTTCACAGCCATATTCAGAACTAACAATTGCCTGACACTGTGAGATGAAGTTCATGCCAGATGTTACTATCTCTACTGCAAGTGAAAATAAAGCTCTAGATTAAAACAATAATATCTTATTTGGGAAAATCTATAGAAAGTGTAAGCAGCCAGATTCCCAGTGCTGGGATCTAGTATGTGCCAATTTAAATCAGCCAGGACTCTGGCTCCACATCTTTATTTCAGAAGCTAAAAAATTGCAAAAATACATTAGAAACTGACAATTTAGAAGACAAATGCAAATCAAGTGAGAATGTAAAAGAAATCAAAGGTTAATAAATTTTGCCACAGGTTACTCTGGTATTAAAGAAGCTCTCAAAACGCTGAAACAAACGTGAAAGAAGGCTTTGAAGTATCTGAAGATGACTTTCACTCTCTAAAAAAGCTTGTTTTGTTCCTATTCAGAGACTTGAACAAATGAGTAGGTTTGAAACTGGGCAAGGGGAGAAGTTGTGTTTCTGCTTGATGACAACACACAGGGAGCTACAACAAAAAGACCATTTTAAATGGAAAAAAGGAGTGCTTTTTAAATGGAAAAAAGTGCTGAGGTCCCTTGCTTGTGAAATTCATTAACATTAGTTAGAACTAAATGATGCATTGTTAGAAAATGGAATTTTATGGATTTTTATGCATAATTTGTTATTATTCCCCAGATATTCTAGCCAGATTACAGAGTCAATTTATAAGTTAATATACAGGAAATCTTCTCAATACCCATGAGTTTGGCTTTCCATGCTCCTGAGAATATTGAGTTGAAGAGAAATACCCAATTTATATCTTCTAAACAGAAGATGCAGGCAATTATTTTTTACTGAAGCAGTACTTGATTTAAGAAATTAATTCTACCAGCAGAGAAAATCTTCAGCAATAATTTATAAAAGAAAGATGTTTCAGTCTTCTATTTATTTCGGAAAAAACTGGTGATTTGAGTAACAACAAGGACTAACCAGATGTTGGCTCAGTTACAAATGCAGATCAAATCTGGTAAATATTTTTTCTTAAAGGGAATAAAACTCCAGAGCCTTCTGGGAAGGCTAAATATAAATAAATAAATAAATAAATAAATAAATAAATAAATAAACAAACAAAATGAGGAGAAGGAGTAATTGATTAATCTGATGGAAATAAATAAATAAATAAATAGATGGATGGATAGATAAATAAGTAAAATGAAGTGGTCAGAGATTACAATCTCAAAAATGCATTGATGAGAGCAGAGACCCTGGTTAAAAAAAAACCAGTATCCTCATGCTCCTGGAAGTTCCCCAGGGATCTGGTGGAGAACTCAGGAGTGCTCTGACTAGAGTTCAAGAGGATAAGGCAAGGAGACGTTCATGCTCACGAGGGTCCTCCCACCTGGCTTCTCCTGGACACTGCAGAACACGTCTGGAGACTGCAAATTGTTAGAGAGTCATACTGGAACAGGAAGSAAGCCAACATCCAAGTGCTATTTGTGCATCCTCTCAGATTCATGATTCGTTTTTCATCATTCCTTTCTCTACATTTGCTTAATCACTTGCTCAATTTTCAACTAGAACAAGGTCCATCTCTACATTGGACTATAAACTTGCCTACTGCCCATACAAAATGCCTTTAGGTCTAAAGTTGCTATTGCCACTTACAGCTCACTGTTAGATGAAAACCTGGTGGGTTTACATAGCTACTACCCTATATCCTATTTTCCTTGGAGCTCAAACTGCTTCAGATTCCTATATAATAGTTGCACAGTCCTTCTCTGCCTGAGAGATGTGGATATTACTAAAACCACAAGAGACTCCAAAATCTATTGTCAAGAACAAAGCTACTCTCTACCCTGCATTTCTCTAGCATCTTTTGATGACAAAGCATAATACCTGGTTTCCCCAGTTGCTTTCTCTCTTTCCAAACTGTTGTGGCACTGTTACAATTTTTCAACCCTCTGTTGTCCCACTCAGAGCATTTCCTTCGTTTGCTGCTGATGCAATTTAACGATCACAGCTTAGGATGTGAATCTCTTCTTAGACCCCAGCAGCAATAGAGTAAAATGAACATAGGACACAACAAGTCATTTTCATCCTGCTGTAGGTCCAAACCCACACACTTATCAGCAAAGGCTCAAGACCTCAGGTTGTAAGGATAAAAGAAGACCTAGAAAAGAAACAAATTACTAAAGCAACCCATGTTAAAAGTGAGGATTTAAAATTTGAGTGGAGGGAGAAAGCATGCTACTCATATGTTAACTCATGTTAACCATATGAAAAGTCTCATCTGGGACTACTCATAATGTCAATGCACACTACAGTATTCTGGTTTCCGAGCTTTTTTTTTTTTTTTTTTTTTTCCCTCAAGAAGGTAAGCATTTTTGAACTTTTTTAGGAAATTAAACATGCTTTTGTTATTTTGTTTGAACATAGAAGCTAGAGAGTTTACATAAAAATTCAGATCACTTAAGAACATTATCGTCTATGCTCATAACTTTGAACATACATTAGCAGAATCAGATGACTTTTTTTTTTTTTTTCCCCCCCCCCAGGTTTTTCTGCCTGGAAATAATACTGCCAACATATTGACCTGGTTTCCTTCCAAAGACTATAGTTACCTTGGAGTGTATTTTGGTTGAATTGTCTGCATTTCTCTGACTGGTTCTGCTCTTGAGTAAAGCCACTCGCACAGCTGCAGGCATGTCAGACAATGTTCTCCAAGCGCTCATACAGCTGCTTGTCGTCAGCTGCATGCATTCTTGTCCAGGGGGGTATGAAATGGAGCCCGACACCCTGCCACCTGTTACAACATGTTTTAATAACTAAGGCTGGATGTATCTGCTGTAGAAACAGAAATTCTTATGTTTTCTTATAAAAATGCCCTGGAGTTTGGTGACTGACACTCTTTCATTTCTCCAAGAAGAACGCAGAGATGGAGCACAGCCAGTGGGTGGAATCAACAAGCAGTAGGAAAGAGGCATAAGGCTAACTTTGAGATCAGGTTTTCAGGTATCAGAAATGTAACTTTGGAGCACTAAAAACCTCTCTGGCACTGGACAAACCATGGATTGTTTCTTTGTCTCAGGTTCCCAGGTCGAAAATGGAGACCTTAAGTGCACTGGAAGGACTGATGCATAAAAATGAACAACATTGTTAGCTCTGTAAGAGTAATAGCAGTAGAATTCTGTCCTCCAGACATTGCACATGAGAGCCTTTGACTGCTCATGTCACTGGCTGTGACATGATGTTTCACAGCCAATCTCTCTGCTGTTTCAAACCCCTCTTAGAATATAACTTAAGATAAAAATGTGGAGTTATTCAGAGCATGTCTAAATTTCAAGTGTGAGTCAACCAGACTGATCTGCCAGTTGATTGGCATTCATGCCTAATTAAAGCTGTTTTTGTTCCAGTAGTTCATATTTTTACTAATTACTAGTATTATAATGGTAAGAATCGCTACTCCAGGAAAATACGTGCTGAGTCATACAACCAATTCATCTTTCTCTTCATATACCCCATGGGACAGTTAGCAAGAATTAGCATGAGTCAGCTTACCGTTCCTCTGACTTTGCTCTTTAGCACTATGTTTAGGATATTTCTACTGTGATGGCAAATTCTTCCTAGAAAAAACACAGGACAAAATCTACCTAGAGCTAGATTTCTAAAGTGCAACTTAAGAAATACCATAACTAAATGAAACACATTTTGAGCACCTTTCTCTATGTGCTCAATATGTGTTTCATGCCTTTGACAGGACAAGTGACTATTCTATCATAACAAAAACTTCTACATGACATTTTAGTGAAACAGAGATAAATAAGAAGTCTCTAGGATGTAACTACATTCCAGTCTGTTGAGATTCACGCTGACTGAAAAAAAAAAAAAAAAAAAAAAAAAAGCTCACAAAGAAAGGTATGGGATAGTTTATATATCAAAAATAAAGATTTTATATCCTCAATAATTCCACAATTCTTTTCCTGACTCGCCTTGTTCATGTGGCTGCAGATTCAAGAGCCAATTCTCAGTGAAAGCTTCACCCACAAGTCTAGACATGCAGTATGGAAAAGCAAGTAATATCATGGCTCTGGAATGCCATGACTGATTAAAATCACATTACTAAAATATAATGTTTCAGAGTTACTTTTGTCTCTGTTTAATATTCTATTTTTCAATACAATGAGAAAGTAAATTAAGCCACTTACAGTGAACCAAAACTTCCCTTGTTTCCATGGAAATGTTTAGAAGGCTGATCTGAAGTTAACCAGAGTGGTGCATGCAAATGCTTTTGTTACTAGTCAACTTAATCCCCGCAGATGCCTGTTGTGCAGACCATCATGTCCAGGACCCCTTTACTCTGCACAACRCTCCTTAGTGACAGCTGGTTTCTAATTTGGTGCATGGATTTAGCATAAACCTCTTGAATGTATGTGACACTGACAGGGGTGGGGAGAGCCACCACGCCTCACATTCATGAGCTAAAAATTTGGTTTTAACCGTTTGCCCTTCTGGCTTSCTGCAGTTAAAATGATGACCAGGTATTCTTTTATTATACTATTGCTCTTTGCTTCTCATATAACTCCAGCAATTTTACACTGATGTAATGTTCGTCTTCAATGAAATTATTTCTGCTTTTAAGTGACAGCAGAACCAGATCATTTGTGCTTTATTTCTTTTGCGGAAGAGAGATGGTGGATCAATATTAAAATATTAATACTGACGTTTCCTACAGAAATAGTCTGAGTAATATTTCTGTAATGCACAGCAAAAGTCTCAGTTGTAGGTGTGGTTGCAGAGAATGTAGGTGTCTTCGGGGATTTGTTAAGGGAATTAAATTATCTGTGTACTGCTGCAGAACAACTAATGAAAAACAGTCATTTGTGCCTACGTTAAGCTGCAAACTTGATGTGCATATCAATTTTTCAAGCTGTTCAGGGCAAGAACCTGGGAAAACAAGAAAATGAGAAGCAAGACTTGCTTGSCCAGAGTTTCAGTGTGAGCTGACCTAATGGCTTTCTGCTACCCAAAGAGTGACTCCRCTCCTCCATCCCTTCTCTCCATCCCAACTTGTCAAGTCTTTTGCTGAGATAATTCAACTCATGATCTTGGCAGATAATTAACCATTTTTCATGGGTTATTTTTCTTCCAGCTCAGCAAGTCAAATTAACCTAGGGAATGACCAGGGAATGCTGGAGACAACATGCATGGCCAGAAATCAACGATCACCTTAATAGCAGAGAGCCATTGATTTGCATCAGCTGTTTATCCAAAATGTATCCTTACCAATTAAACATTTTGTTAAGCAAGTAAAGCAAACATTTAGCCTCAGTTACTGTCTAAAAATACTTGAAAAGTTAACCTCTGCAACAAGCAAAGAGAAGAGGGGAATTTGTAGTAAAAAATTAGATGAAGAGTAGATATATCAACCTGCTGCAATACAAGAAATGGCCACTACGGAAATAAGATCTGCTGAAAAGTGGATAACTTAAAAAAAAAATAAAAATAACCCAGAGAACCAACAGAACAAATCTTTCTCTGCACAAGGACTGGATGTACATAAGTATCTTAAGTCTGGAGGGATTCAAGACAGTGTGAACAGTTCTGAAGAGATGGACTTGACAAATGCCTGCAGGAGGAATAAAAACAGTGTCTGAAAATGAAGTATAGTAGTGATGCACATATTTCTGCTGTGTCACATGAGGCCAAGCTATTTAACATTTGGCAAGCTAAAAAACAGCAAAATGTAAACTAGGCTTACTGTAACTTGAGGCAGAGCAGAGCTCAGCCCTGATGGCAGTCGCACAAAAAAAGGGCTGGCAAAGGACCTAGAGGACTAAGCAGTCTCATCTCGTCAGATTATCAGTGTCTCAAGTCTTCTGTTGAAAATAAAATAAATAGAAGTCATAGAATGCAATTTCTTTCCTTATCAAAGTCTTTTGAGTACCACAAACAATAAAAATGCTAATCTTTCCAGCATGCTCTGCTAGTGCATGAAGAATAAAAGAGTTACTATTTTAAAATACTTGTCAGAAAAGTAAGCCTAAAAGATAGGACGATGCATGTAATTTAAAAACAGTCCAGTAATTTATAAATCAGCATCTCTGTTGCTAAAATCAGAAAAATAGAAGGACTGAGTGAATCAAAAATTGTCACTACAACTGAAGATTTTCTTGAAGCCCCTTTGGCAGTCTAAAGTTCATACACAACAACACAGCTCAAGGTTTATACCTTATGTTTGGTTTCTAACATGAATTTCTACCCTATTTTGAATAGCTACTCATGGAACAGGAGTTCAGAGATCAGAAGGATAAAAAAAAAAAAAAAAAGCCCAAACAAGTCATTAAAGARGTATTCCAGAGATTTGTACAACAAGGGAAAGACATATGGTACATAGGGAACTGCTCACTAAGTTCCTTGAGGAGTGGTAGTTCATATTTCTTACATCTACTGGGTCCATGAAATCTATGGAATATTCACATCACAGAAAACATGGCTCCCTTCTCTGGCAAGCTCTCCAGGGCTTAGCATTTCCGGAAGGTCTTCAAAGTGTTTTCTCCATTAAGGAAGACTGAAAGACCTCACTGCTGCTTCCAACTATATAATTGCAGATTATGGAGAATATGGAGCCAGGCTCTTCTCAGAGGTGCACAGTGAAAACACAATGGGCAACAGATACAAGTGGAACACAGGAAATAACTATTCAATATAAGGAGTAAAAAAAATCATGAAGGTGGTCAGATGCTGGAAGAGGGGGCCAAAAYCAATGTGAAATCTCCAGTTTTAGGGATAGTTGAAACTGTAGGTAATAAGGCCCTGGCTCAAACTAAATTGGCCCCTCTCTGAGCAAAGAGCCCTTCAGAGGTTCCTCTCACCTGCATTATTTTGTGATTCTATATCATTAAAGTGAGCAGAAAAACAATAAATATCTTCTTCCTACTGGTTTCTAGGATAGTACATCTGTTAGAAAACCAGCTGGATTTTACAAGAGCTTTCTAAGACGATGTACCTGAAATGAGCTGCTAGTTTGTCACTGCACCTGCTTCAGAAGTGAGGGGAGATTGCATGGTTCCAATTTGAAGCTAATCATACAAAGCTGAAATTTTGCATTCAGGGTAACTCAGAGAGATGTCTGGAGTTGGCACCATCAGCATTAGGACCTTCAATGAAGAAAAAATACCCAGACCAAAAAAAAAAAAAACCAAAAAAAAAAAGAAAACCTCCTCTATAAATGTAATGAGTGAAGTCAAGTCCAAGTCTGGAAATCTCGCCAAAGATTAAGGGACTAGATGACACAGGTAAGTTGAATGCAGGCTATGGCACTGCTTTTGCCACAATTTTGGCTGCTCGAACTCTCCCATTCACTTGTCTTTCTGAAAATGCAAGTGCACGTCACACTGAGTCTAATCAACTGCCCTTTCAAAAAAGCGCATTCCTGCTACTATCTCTCAGATGCAGTCATATATTCCTGCTGCTTTCCCTGTGCCAGTGTTGGCATTGGTCTAATCCTACAGCGAGCTGACATGASACTTATATCAGCAGAACACAGATGAATAATTTTTTGACTCTAGCTAACTTGGCTCACTGTGGACTCTGATGAGCATCGGAGTGGATACAAGAGCAGGGGGTTCAGAGAAGACAACTACACTGCCAGGAACACAGGCAAGGGCTCAGTTATAATTTGAAACTGCAGCTTATGACGCAAACAAGGTTCTGTGCCAAATAGCGATTTTGAGAGAGGCCTCTCTAAGTAATACCCAGTGGACCCTTTCTGTAGTTAGTCAGATGCATCACAGAATATAAGCTATAGCTGGCAGTCAGTTGCCCAAGAGCTGCTTGGGATGGCCAATGGAGAAGTAAAAACCAAGCATGCTAACCCATGGAGTGGAGCACAAGGTCCTTAAACTTCCAAGTGTGCAGGGATTTGGGACCAATTTAGCCTCCCCTCCATTACCTAGCTCATCAGAGGTTCCCAGCAAACCAGAGTACTTTTTATCTTAGCATTAACTACCCACATCAATATCCTGCTCTAAATGATGCAAATGGGAGTTTCATCGGAGTGTGGGAGGGCAAGGATAGAGGAATACAGTGACTTGTGGGAACACCAGGAGTCTGTCAGGCTTCTGGCACACAGCCCAGCAATTCATGCATTCAAAAGAGACCATTAGATCATTTAGCCTGACCTGCTGTATATCACAGGCCATTTCATTTCACCATCTCATCCTTGCACTGAGCCTAACAAATAAGCATGAGACACAATAAACTACTGTTTCCTGTAATACTTGCTAGTCTGAATGAGCAAGATATTGTTTTCAAAAAGAATATCAAGTTATTTCCAGTATCCTGAAGCCTGCAGTGGAAGGTAGTTTTGAATAACCTATGAAAGGCAGGGAAAAAAAAGGAGCAGAACCACTGGTTCCAGGATCTGTGAATGCTATTAAAAGCTGGTGTTTACAAGCCTAGGAAATTTGATTATACTGGCATCTTGTTCCAAGGAAATACTAAGTCACCAGTTGGAATGCTGAGATGATTGTTTTCAAGAACCCAGATTATAATTTATGATTCAGTTTACATGCTGCCTCCTTACTACAATTTAATTTCAGATGCTTGATTAGCATGGCAGCCATATGCAAGCTGTAGCAATGTATGGTGAGTTTGGTGGCCTTAAACATGCCCTATAGCAGGAATACCAGGATTAGCATATCCTCTCTCTAACAAGGCCCTGAATCTCATACACCCACACTTCTCATCTTCAGTCAACATCTGCCTTCTGTCATCCCATCCCTTTCTAACACCAACACAACAGACAATGCCTGAGTGCCTAAAGCACACTTAATATAGAAACTGCAGAACTCCTGACTAACAGAGAGTGCCAGTTGCAGTAAAACAAAGTTGTGGGCCTTATTTAGAGCATTATCCCTTCAAGAATTTGCTGGAAGTCAATGTGACTCCTTTTTTTTTTTTTTTGATTATTATTTTATTTTACTGTCTCCGCAAAGAGACTATAAAGACTCAGACTGGGAATTATCTTACCTAACTTTAGAGAAGAACAGCGTAGGTAGTAGCAATTGAATTTTTCATACCAGGTTGCTTTCATAGTCAATGGAGAGAAATGGTCCCTTTGAGATATAAAGCATCTCATCCAAAGTTAAGCTGCTGAAAGAGACAGGCAAACCAGAGGTCTGGAAGGACCTTTTCTTCTCCACTGCCTGTAGAGGAAACACAGGCTGAGCAGTACAGATGGAGATCACAGAATCACAGAATCAGATGAGAGTTCTAAAGCTGAAAGAGAATAATCTGAACCAATATAACTGGAAGTTGGGTCTTGCTTGGCTCTAAACTGTCACCTGGAACACAGTGTCCACTTTGGGGGTCCTCACAGGAAAGACATTGACATACTGTAGGAAGTACAGGAGAGGCCATCAAAAYAGTTAGGGGGCTGAAACACATTGCATCAAAGGAAAGGCTGAGGGAACTAGGTTTATTTGGCCTTATGAGGAGAAAGTAAAAGGAAGATCTCACTGCTTTCTTTATCTTACTGTAGAAAAGAAGGAATGAGACTTTTCATACCATGTAAACTGATAGGATGAAAAGGAGCAAGTACCAGCTGCAGAAAGGGAAATTTCAAYATGATGCAAAGAACAAAAATTCACTATGAAATTTTCAAAACACTGGAACAAGTGACCAGAGCAGTTGTGAAATTTTCTGCCTTGCAGATATTCAAAATTCAGCTGGACAAGTCCCTGAGCAACTTGATCTAGTTGATCTTGCTTCGCATAAGAGGTGGGACTAGATTGTCTCTAGAGGTCCCTTCCAATCTCTACTATTATATGGTACATCACATCTGTGATTCTGTGATCTCCAGAGGTCAGCTCCAACCAACATCACTTTGTGACTGATTATCGGAGACTTACAGTTTTTCTGAGGAAAATAAACTAGAGATTTTCTTAGGCTATATCTCAAAACATTAACCTTGAAGGCATGATATTTTCAAACAAACAAACAGACTCTTCTATTCCCCCACTACATCTCATGATGAYCACTATGTCTTGTAGTTTCAGGCTCTTCTCCATTCATGACATCTTTTCTTTTTAACTGAAAAAAATCCTAGGATTCCATAGACGTTTCATATCCACTCCAGGATATGATCCTTAAGAATTAAAAATATACTGGAAAAATAATATTACAGGAGTTGTCAGCTGGGGATTGCAACGGGCACTTGGCATTGCAGGTTGTTTAGTGCAGCAACATTAGCTCGTGGTGCGCTAGCTCTGGTCCTCTAGCTGCAGGGCGCAGGGTGAATCTACTCTCTTTGACAGTGTGAATTAGCACATGCCAAGCTCAGTACTACTGCAGCTGAGCATTTTACAGTCACGACATTTCCACAGGTATTTCCATACTAGTTTGCAAGCCACTGCGCAGGTTTATCCACTGCATGCTATTTGTTTGAGGAACAGATATAAAACTTCTCAGGTTTCTTGCACTCAGAACAGAACAGTCTTCCCTTGCTATCAGTTACCTTGAGCTGGCTCAAGGTGCCCTGGTAATGTGCCTAAAAGTTTATTTAAAASCCCTTTTCTTGGTCTTGGAAGTTGTATGATTAGAGAAGCTCAACATGTGCAACGGTGACTTCCTTTCCTGTGCAAAGAAAGCATGGTCAGTAAGCAGATCATAAACTCGATCTATGAGTGAGCAGAGTTGCCTTTGCAGGCTTCACGTGTGGATCTTTTTAACAATTCAGGCATAATGGGAATAGGAATATTGTGTTACATTAAAAACAAAAATTAAAATAATTAGAAAAAACAATTAAAGTCATCACATTTTGCTGAATGCTCAGTATTCCCACTCACAAGCCAAGACTATATTCTGCATTCATAATAACTTGAAGCTAATGAAGCACAGCTGCTTTGTATGCTTCCAAGTAGATTAAAACACAACAGGACATTCAGTAACTATGTTAAAAAAGCAAATTCTTAAAGTAACTGTATCAGTTAATCTGCAGAAGAAACCTTTTGCATGCAAAAGCTGACTGCACTTCAGCTTTTCTTGTATGTAGTTTCTTTGGACTRACACATCCCATTGCGCGATATTAGAAAAAGTAAAAGCAAGTATGGTGGCAATTGAGCATTGATCCAAGTCCGGTCCTTAGCAGCCTATATGAATGGGAGCTGAGAATGAATTTGCATCCTTACTTATGCAAAACTCCAATCAAAGAGATAAGAAAACTCACTTCAAAAGGAACTACAGAAAAGTTATCTAAAATACTGACACTGATTTACAGTAAGTCCGTATTTAAGTCAATGTTAAAAACTGTAAAGTTGTAGCTGATAAAAAATGAAAAAAAAAAAAAAAAAAAAAGACAAAATGAGTGTTTTTCCAAAGTTTTCAAAAGAGCTTTAATTTGCATCCTATTTTCCAGACTTTACCATGAGGTCCAATATTTATGAAACTAATACATTCATTAGTTCTAAAAAAGGTAATAGCAGGTTAAATAACTTTTATATATATTATGAGTAAAGTATTTTTAGCTTTATATTTCCATATGAAACAGTCTTGGGTTGTAGACATAATACATCTAACATTTGTTACAGGCTTTGACTATCACAACTGAGAAAAATCTTTTGTAAAATAACTTGTGCTATTTTCCATTCACTTTTTAAATTGCCTTTATGACAGTGGTTTTAATGTGTATCATCCGTTACTCACATTCCGTCAGCAGTGCAAATCTCATTGTGGTGACCTTATTTAAAGGTACTACAAACTTAAACAAGTGTATTTTAAAACAGAGCTTAGAATTCTGGCTACACTCATCATTGCTTTGAGAACTGGACAACATGAAGGCAAAATTCAGTRCTACATTTTAATGAAACAGTGAAAATTATGTCCTAGTCCAGTATGACTTTTGTTTTATTTAACTTTTACAAAATAAAGTAGCATAATTTGTTTTTTTTCCATTCTATTCATGAAGTAATCCTTTCAGTTTGCAATCCTCTGTATGCTGTCGACAATGATGTCAACGGCAGAGACATTGCTGTAAATTCACTGTAGAAACACGGGTGTAAAAAAGACTGGAGAGAGCAGAGAGAGACCCAAGTAACACATCCACCATTCTCATACATGGTGAGATATATAATTTATAATTTATGCCATAATTTATGCACATCAGAAGCAAGACTTAGCGATTCTACAAGCTGTTATTACGGATAATGAAGTAGGAGACTTAGATCCTGAAGGACACAAAGGCAGAGACACTGAATGGAATGCTGTGATGAAAAATGAAAGATCAAGAGGAAAACTGTAGGAGATTTTGATATCATCTGCAGTCTATATGCTCYATTCATATGTATAACCCATTCAGCCATTCCTCTAGCAGCCACAAGCAAGAGAGGGGAATCACTTCTGCATCCTACCTACACCTGAGGGAATCATGAATCAGAGCCCTGGGACTGCTTTGATCCAGCAGGGACCACGGTGTTGCCATCATGTTCCTATCATGACAGTTTAATGGTTGATTGAAACGAAAGTGTTCAGCTCACTATTGTCTTAAAGTGGCGTGGGTGCTCACAGCAGACAGAAACAAATCTATTTCTGTGATTTAAAAAAAAAAAAAACGAAATATTAAAAGGAAGAATATTGCAAGAAAAAGAAAGCAATTACAAGTTACATCTTAAATCTGACAAGCCTTTGACTTAGAGAGCCTTGCCACAACAAAATCATAAAAGAAGCATAAAATGTCTATGGGAACTTATATGAGATAGATGTGAGACTTCATTGACAAGAAAGGAAAAAGCAATGGATGAATGAAACTTAGCTCCATAATATTTGGAAAGTCTTTGAAAGCTTAATGCATTTTATAAAATGCTAAATATTATTACCAAAGTCAAAGCAGACAAATACCATGTGCATCTCCATTTATGGGAGTGGTCAGATGACTAACCAGGGCATTAATTTCTTAAAAGATAGCAATGAGGAAATAGAAAAATTTCACTAGGAACAAAATAATGTTTATAGATGCTCACATTTAATTTCTGTATCAGTCCCAGTATTTCCTGTGTACTCCTCCACTGTTCTCTATCCTTTTCATTACCAAGTGGAAGGAAGGCCTTGAAAATAAGTGGTCTGGGGGCATTTATGTAAGAAACTGTCAGCATGGACTTCCTAACACTAACATGAGCTCATTGCTCCTACTCCTTCATTAGTCCTCTGCATAGTGCTATCCATAGGCAGTTCTGGGATTGCATGTCACCCCCAGCTATTYCCTGCAGGGTAGATTTGACACTAGATCACTTAACAGACTGCAGCCCTATTGATGAAGATCTTCTCAGTTTGTGTGGGACAAGTTTGGGTTATATATGGTGACGCCACATGGTTACAGAGCAGGAACTGATTGGTTCATTTATATGAGATTCGTATACATCAGAACATATTTATAAAAGACAGTAAGAAGCAGCAGACTTCAATATACAAAGTAATCTAATATATATCCAGTATGCAAGGTAAATGTGTATATATACACATATACACATGCACAAACATATGCACACACATATATATACATTTATATAAACTACATAAAATACATGAAGATTAGGAAATGACACAGAAATTTCTTCAATGGGCAAACTAAAAGAAGACCAGCTCTTGTTTTGGGGAGATAAAAGAAATTGTTTTACTAACCAGCTGAGGAGAAGGAGCAACATAAAACAGTTTTAATGGAAAGTTAAGAGATTCAAGAAAACATGTAGAAGAATCTTCAAAAATGTAGTAATATTTGTTCTGCTCAAAGTCCAGTTGTCAATTCTTTTCTAATATGAAAGGACACATTAAACTTGTTTGGGCCCCCAAATGTTATACATTGCTGTGTTTTCCTAACATGTCACCAGAGAGCAATATTAAGGACTACCAATTCATGAGCTGCCCCTCACTCAAAAAGCCCACAGTTTCTTTTTATCATTAAATTGCTGCAGTCAGAAAGGGGGCTCCCATTTCCTACAATCCAGCATGGGACTTAAAAAGGCAAGCACTGTCTCTCACACTGAGAGAGTGTCTGAGGCAGAAGAGCCACACACAGGAACGCGAAAGTAAAACACTTGAAAGTAAAACACTTTGCACATTTACAATATAAGAATATCCCGGAGTTCTAGATATCTGGGTTTTTTTCTTTTTTGAATGCATAATGATAGCAATACTGTGACATTAACAGATCCAATTTACTATAATGAGATCCTGCCTGGTACACGTGGTAAAAGAACACAGCTGCAAACACTTCCATGGGGAGTGTTATATGTTTCTTTATTATTTAGGTCGGTGTAATGKCTCAGTCCTATTCCAGATGAAGATAATGGGAAAAAAGAACTTCATTTACTTGATGAGTATATACTCAGGCTTTATTGGAAACAATGATAAAAGGTATTATTAGTCACTTTTATTACTGATCAACATTACAAACCAGCGCCTAGAGTAAGCTCCAAATCCATATGAAGGTTTTTAAGTACATTTGGACCAATTTGATATAGTTGCCATTGATTTTTATATAAATATCCATTAAATATCTAAATTACTTGTCCAAAACTTGATCAGAAGATCCAACGTTGGATGTAGAACTACGCGCATAATCAAATATCAGAAATCAGGGAGAGTGATACCAAGCTGCAACATTTGGTCCTCAACAGGCCCCAGCCTTTCCAAAACTACAGATTTTAGGGACATTTGAAGATTCAGGGAAAAGAAATAATTCATAGCCCGTGTTTTATTTTATGCTAACTTCCAGTGTTACTCCATAAGCCTATCCCAACATCTATGTCAACATTGCAAAAACATGGTCAGCGTATTTGCCCCTAAGTAGATGCAGCCATTGATGGACTTCTATCATTGTCACTCTTACTCYAGTCTGTGTGCCTTGGATCAAATAGGATAGGTGCTTGGTACCCAGAACTTCTCTAAAGGCAATAGACAAAGCAAAACACCCATCAAATAATGTAAGGCTCTGATGGAATCCAAAAGAAAATGGTGAAGAGGAGGTAAGAGATAGCTGAAAGCTAGTAGACCATGGCTCCTGAATATATCAGACGGTAGGAAGTCAAGTTTGTCTTGCCCACTGCTTTGACAACTGTAATTCTCACAAGCCCTTCTGCAGCGTTGAGCACAGGGAGGCCTCTAATGATACCTTTCAAGCAGTTCCTTCTGTTAGCTCTGCTTTGCAACTCCCGCTTATTAAACTACTGCCTATCTTATTTTCTGTCTGTTTTCAAAACAGAGGAACACAGGGATAGGGTTTTCAAAGCAGAAAATAGGTCACGGTTGAGCTGCCCTAGGCTACACTGCAAACCAGACAAAAAAACTTCTAAGCTCCCTTTCACCAAAATTGTCCTAATCTAGGAGTGCTGCAAGCTGAATACTTTTCTGGCTGTGAAGATTCATTAAACTAAGAAAATATTTATTTGCTTTTTCAGTGCAAAGTCTGGTGTTGACATCACAAAGTTTATTTTTCATTGTTATAGATCCAAGTTTTAAATCTTTTTTTTCCCCCTTTAAGTTAATTGGACAACCTCATATTTTTTTCAATATAAAGAARTCTGGCGCAATGTTTTCCAGAGCACATCCAGCCCCAAGGATCTTTTCTTTTCCTCTTGTCAGTTAATCAACTACTAGATACTCCATTTACAAGCTTGCACAGGCTGCATGCATTTCCCCTGGAGCCACTTACTGTTCACAGCCTGTATTTGAGGAACCCATATCAGCATTTCCTTGGACTATGGTCTACTGCTGAAGATCTCTACCTTAACACTCAGGGAACAATTTAGTCTGCAGCAGGTTCTTCTCTTGCACTATGTACTAAATCCCTCTGCCATCTCACTGCAGTGATGCTGTGAGGTTCTGTATTCTTATATCACAGGCCCAAGTGAYATCTAGTTTAACAGTCTAGACTCAAGAATTTTTCCTTTCTTTCTGTTATACGAGCTGATATCTAATGCCCACATGCTCTAATTATTCTTTTGTTTTTTGTTTTTTTGGGCTTTTTTGCAAAGTCATGACCATACCTGCAATTATATAAGTAATAATACCTATAAGTCTATAAATAATAATATACATAATTTTACTTGTCATGGACAATTATTTCTTACCTCCATCTAYTTCTGTGATCTCCAGCCTCACATAGTTTCCTTTTCAGCAAATCTGTCATATGCATTGAAATTAAAACCAAAACCAAAACTAGAAGAACAAGAACAACTACAACAAAAACAAAACCCAAAGCCTTTGCAATCCTGACTTATTTGCAATGAACCCCACAGGGTTAACTCAAGAAGGCCTACCATCATTCATCATATGATTTAAGAACCGCCCTGCCAGCAACACTTTAGATTATGCCTCCCAAAACACAGACTTGTGCACAACTGCATTTCTCAGCCTGATCTCCATACCCGTGTTCCCCTCCTGTGTCTCCCGTGTCCTCTTGGTACATTGTACACACAGTGTGCTGCAGTGTCACCACTCGTCCTGCTGCTGAGAAGTAGGTAGAGTTGCAGCTTAAGTACACAGAAATAGAAGAAGGGAAATAGAGATTAGGGTGTTTTTTTGTTTTGTTTTGTTTTGTTTTGTTTTGTTTTGTTTTGTTTTGTTTTGTTTTTTGACTCTCTGGTCTTCAGCATTTAATTCCTTGAAATAATTGTGCTGCTCGTCTGTGCCTTGCAGGATGTGTCACACTGCTAAAATTTAAAAGACAAATCCCACTCTGTGGATTTGGTGAGTGAAATGGTCTGTTTGGTAGTGGCTAGGCAACGGCTTAGAAACAAACACTACATCTACCCCAGAGGTAATGCTTTTTTCTTTTACTTTTTTTTTTTTTTTACAGTAAAGAGGGATCTTTTGACCATTTCCTATCTCATACTTTTCTGACTGCAAGAGCAGATTTGCTGATTTGCTGCTGCCTCCAGTGAACACGCGAGGTTTTCTGCAGTCAAGGTTGAGTTGCACTTTCCAGGGTCTGGATTTGCGCAGTGCTGCAATCCCCCCAGGTCTTCGAACTCCAGAGAAATCCAGCACATGATAAAGAACAGCTTCAGTCCAGAGCTTCCAGTAAGTTCAAATCCTTGTCTTGATACAATGATGGAGTTTGTTTGCATGTGAAAAACAAACAAAAAAAAAAAAAAAGGAGGAGCACAGACAAACAAGTGTGACCTAGTAAACATGGGATGGTTGCCATTAATTAATAAATGSTACGTTAAAGTATGTGTGATATTAATTTGCTCATCCCCCTAGTGATATTTTACTGTTCTCTGCATTTTGATACCAGCAAAGAATTCTACTACTGAATAATACAAAAGTCCCTAAATGGCTATCAGATGTTAATGATCTTCCCTTAGCTACAGTGAAAGACCAAACAAGGTACTAGTTACCTACACTATCTACTCCCCTATAGAAGGTATAATCAAACAAAGCATCGTAGTCTACAAAGGAACAACTGAAAAATCTCCATAGATATTACTGATAACAGAAAGTGCTTCAGGTGGGCATCTTGAATTTCCACGTGGAGCCTATGTAGACTTTGAGGGCAATTAATGAGCCTCACTGTCACACATGSTGGGAAAATCAACCGACCCACAGAGTCCCGGAGGGAAAGCAGGAGGGGAAAGAGGGCCAGGATTGCTGTCTGTAACAACAGGGGTCATCTTAGACATGGTAAGCCTAAGAGGGATCTGAACCTTATCCAGGAACAAAGAGCAGASGGCTGAGTAGGAGCTTTAAAGTCCTTTGGCAAGAAGATGTCCTTATCCCCCACCTCCTTTCACAAACCAGACTTTCTCCAGAAGACTCTTCCTCATGGCAGAAAAGTAGAGATGTATTTCTGTCAGGAAGCATAAATGGATGATATTTAAGGGCAGAGTCCTACCAGAGGGCCAAAGAGCATGTCTGTTGACCACTACGTGGTTATGGCATACTATGGAACCCAGCTGTAAAGAAGTTACTTTGTAGAAAGACTGCATCTGGGAGAAGATGGGGGGAATCTCAGCACAGATTCCTCTACCTTCACCCTTGTCAAGACAACTTGACCTGCTCTGAGGTCTGTGTTGCTGGACCAAAGGTGACCGAGTTACCCCTGAACTTCTGCAAGTAGCAGCGTAGGGTCTGTGCTTCTGACCAGGCAGAAATGTGTCCGTACACAGGCAACTACCAGCTCCCTCTTACAGCCATTTCACAATAATATTTACCAGTTTTGCCCTCAAGATGTTTTTCTTGCCTATATTCTTCTTTATACCTAGCTATGCTCCTATGTTACCTAGGTGTATTTTTCTTCCCTGCTATTTACTGCCTTCAGGTTTTTGTAGAACATTGTTCTTTCCAAATTGAATCACTGCCAAGCCATATAAAATACATTTTTAATCTTTCTTCTATAAGAAATCTTCTCCAGTCCTTTCTCTTTTAATGACATCTTTCTCTGAATTCCCTCCAATTCATCCATGTCAGTGTGCCATAGATATGCCCAAGCCAGAGATACTGTTCCACCTGTGCCATATACAGCTGGATCATCACCTCCCTGGAAGATAATGTTTCTGCCTCTGTGTGTAGCCCTAAAATGACACTCTTTACTGGCAATACAAGTGTGTGTCTAATTGGTTTCCCACTGCTTTCTTTAGGTGTTGTTAGTTTGGTGGTTTGATTTTTTTTCCTCATTTCTAGCGCACTCTAAGTATCTCTGTCCTGCAGAATAGCTGAACCTCATATCATTTTTTTCCCTCGGATGTGTGAGACTACATTTTCCAAGTTGGATCTTTTCTGTTACTATTATTCCCTGTTTCTAACCTTTACCTCCCTTTCTACTACTTCCATTCTTGTTAATCTTCCTGGCTCTGTGCAAGACTGCATCTTTCGCTCATTTGGGGACACAGCATTAACTGAGCAGAGAGAAAACTCAGGAACACAGTGTGCCTTCAAGTTGAAAATGTGTTCCCTTGTGAGAAGCATCTGCTAGCATGTATAGATAAACGGCAAATTATTTTTCCCTCCAGCTTTCCTCCTTGCTTCTGATTGGCATGCTGGAGAGAAACAGAGGAATCCAGTTGAGGCTCCCTCTGCCTTCCCTCACTCCCCACGGCTGTTAACACAGCTGTGACAAGGGATCAGAGCTGCCCCATGGATGCTAATTCTTCTCCCCCCTACACATGCTCCCTCTTGTATCTGCACGGGAGAGGAGATCATCTTGCCCTTAGCTAACGTGGTGTTTACAGCTCCTTACAGCTCACTAGGGAAGCAACTCTGCAAAAAAAACAAAAAACAAAAAACAAAAAACAAAAAA